>NC_068566.1:38481191-39093022 GCF_025698545.1 Gossypium raimondii | reverse complement strand
CTCTGCCCTTTCGATAGATTTGTGATGGGTTACGGCAGGGACAAGGAGAAAACAACAGTGGCTTTACTTGATAAGGAGAAATCAGTGGATGTGTCAGAATCCTTCAAAATATGGATACTCGTTTAAAGGAAATCTCGACATAATATGAGATCAAACGATAGCATAACTACAAAAAATTAGGTCAAATAGGGAGAAGGTTCCTGATTTAATGCCTTATGTAGAATCGGGTGGAGTCGAAAATGGTGTAATAGATGTAGATTTTTCAGGGATCAATTTTCAAAAGGGTAAGTTTTTGAAGAGGAAGGAACGGGTAAAAATAATTAGGGATAACCTTCACAATATTAGGTCGGCAATGTAGGGTCAATCATCTCCAAGTAAAGTGGGCCAGGTAGCTAATATTGGACCTAAGGAAGTTCATGGGGTAGAGTTGACGGCTAGTATTGGGCCAGGATTAGAAGGTTGTGATATGCGCTTTAGAGCCCCTGGCAATCATTCTAGGCTAAAACTTGGTTCATCTTCAAAAGCTAATGTAGGAGGACCCTCCAGTCTGTTAAAAGATTGTGTGATGGTGGATCCCACTGCACCAGTTAACTTTATGGAATTAAATGTGGAAAATAGAAATTCAGTGACTTCACCAATTTCTGTTGAACTAAATGCACCAGTAATGTTGGTAAATGATAAGTAGACAGTGGAGTCGAGGGTCTTTAACTCACATTTTAATCTGACCTTTGAAGGCTCAATTGAATCGACGATGAAAATTAATCCAAGTATTCTTGATCCCGGAAGACATTCGACTGTCTCCTCTAAAGAAAATGTTATTTCCAATTCTCCTAAGGATTTGGAAAATCTTACGAGTGAGATTGTTAGAGGTCACCCGATTTCTAAAGAATAGGACTCGAGTGAAAAGGTGTTGTTGTCTGTAACAACAAGCCCTTTTGTAAAATTATTTGAGATCACGAAGGTTGATTTAAAAATGTTGGCAATGCGAAAGTCCCTTTTTCAAACTCAATGAATTTCATGGTCAAGCTCATATGCTCCCAAGTCGAGAACAAAATCGAGAGGAAGGCGTTGCATAATGTTAAAAACCGTCGAGAGAAACCCAACTTATTTGAGCATTAAATATCAAATCTTGTCTTTCTTTATATTATGAATTTAATTATATTTTCATGGGGTTGCCAAGGATGTGCTAGTAGCAAGTTTCCTCATATCTTTCGTGAGTACAATAGGGAATTTAAACATGAAATTGTGGGTCTTTTAGATATGAGAGTTAGTGGTGGGAAAGTTGATTCGATTATTGCTAGGCTCCGGTTCCATTTCTCTCATCGTGTGGAAGGAATTGGATTCTATAAGGGTATATGGATTGGATGGAAATAGTCAATTTGTGTTGAGATACTTTGGAGCCATCCCCAATTTATTTTGATTTGGTTTTCTAACAGCTCCCTTCAGTGTCCTATTTTTTTTTTGCTATTGTTTATGGTAGTCGTTATTGTTAGAAACGAAAATATCTTTGGGGCAAATTGAAGATGGCCATTTCAAGTAATGGTTCTCCGTGGATGGAAATAGGGGATTTTAATGCTCATTTATCTCCTTGTAAAGAAAAAGGTGGGAAATTAGTGAAAGTAGATGCTCCATTTTTGGGGATCTTATGGAGTATGTCGAGTTGAATGATTTGGGATTTAAAGGTACTCCCTTTACATGAAATGGGTTGTTGCCTTTCTGAATTGCTCGATCACTCACCTTTCAAGGCTCAAATCTAACCATACGTCACTTTTACTGTCTCTTAGGCCTTTACTCAACTCCCCAAAGGGGCGTCCTTTTCGTTTTCTGGTAGGATGGATTGAGCACCCAAATTTCTTTGAGTTTGTCAATAAGAAGTGAAGTTTTCATAGTTGTATGGAAAATTTGCTTTCTCATTTTACCAATCAAATCAAAAGTTAGAATAATAATGTTTATGGGCACATCGAGCATCATAAAAAAAGGTTAATTTAGGAACTCACAAGGATTCAAAAGGTTTTGGATTATTCACACTATGATTATCTACATGAGTTAGAAATGGTGATGCATAAATGTTCTTCATCATGAGGAATTACTTTGGAAACAAAATACGAGATGTGGTTGGCTTTTGTTAGGTGATAGGAATACAAGATTTTTTTTCATTGTCAAACGATTCAAAGGAGAAAATAGAATTGAATCCTGGTATTGAAAAATGATGCGGGGGAGTGGATTCTTGATGAGGAGAAATTATAGAATGAAGTGGTTAAGTGTTTTTATTCAAAACTTGTAGGTGAGAATTCGGGGCTGATGAGGAACCTACCTTCTAGTTCATTTCCAAAACTTGAAGATGGAGAGATTCAGCTCTTAAGTAAACTAGTCTCTGATGAGGAAATAAAGTCTGTTTTGTTTGACATGGGCCCTTTAAAGGCTCCGGGTAGTGATGGTTTTCATGCCCTTTTATTTCAAAGTCAGTGGGATCGAGTTGGTGCTTCTATTTATGCTTGGGTTAAGAAGATTTTTGAAAAGGAGAGTGTTGATCTAGATTTGAATAACACCTTAGTTGTCCTTATTCCAAAGGTTCAAAACCCTGAGAATTTTTCACAATGTGCTTATTCCAAAGGTTCAAAACTCTGAGAATTTTTCACAATTTCGGCCTATAAGCTTGTGTTTGGTTCTCTACAAGTTAGTTATGAAGGTTGTGGCTAATAGGTTCAAAGTGATCTTCCCAAAAATTATTGGCTAAGAGCAGAAAGGGTTTATTGAAGGTAGAACTACCATGGATAACATTATCACTGCACAGGAAGTAATTCACACCATGAAAAACAAGCAGAAAAATAAAAAATAGTTGGTTGTTCAAATTGAACTCGAGAAGGCCTATGATCGAGTGCGATAGGAATTCAATGATGCCTCCCTCCAGGCTGTAGGTATTTTTAACTTATTTCGTAATTTTATTATGTCCTCCATTACAAATTCTTCTATACAGATTTTGTGGAATGGAACTCCAACCCAGAAGTTTCGCCCGGTTAGAGGTGTTCGATAGGGATGCCCATTGTGTCCTTACCTCTTTGTTTTGTGCGTGGAATGGCTCAGACATAGTATCCTCTTGAAAATTAATTTCGGGCAATGGGCTCCTATTTGATTGTCTCGCTCGGGTCCCCCATTTTCTCATCTATTTTTTTTGTAGACAATTTGATTAAATTTTGTCAAGCTGAAGAGAGTTAAGCTAGAATACTGAAAGAAGTGTTAAATTGTTTTTATGATTACTCTGGTCATAGGATCAACACTCATAAGACTAATATTTGTTTCTCTTAAAGGAGTTGAAGACAGTTTAGCAGAGAGCCTATATAATATCCTTGGGTTTCAAATAGTTAAAAATTAGGGAAAATATTTGGGAGTACCTCTTTTTCATAATAAAGTAACTGCCAGCACTTTGTGTTTTGTTGATAATAATGTTCAGAGTAGATTGCATAGTTGGGATGTCATGAAGTTGTCGTTAGCAGGTAGGGCCATTCTGGCTCAATCAGTATTGATGTTGATTTCTAGTTACTTCATGTAGTCAATGATGATTCCAAATGGGCTTTGTGAGCAAATCAAGTGAATGGTGAGACAATTCATTTGGGGGATTCTAGGGGTGGAAAAAATTTGGCTCTGAATTGCTAGGACAATGTTTGACAACTGCGAGACCATGGTAGACTAGGATTTCGAAAGTTGTAATATCACAACACATCCTTTATGATGAAGTTGGGTTTCAGTATTGCAACCTACTCTAAAGCTCTTTAGGTCTAGGTATTACAGACCAAGTATGGAATTCCAAACAGATTGTTAAAATGCTATCACGCAGAAGGTGTTTATTTCGTGGACAGCCATAACAAGGACCTGGCCACTTATTAGAGAAAACTTACTTTGGTGAATAGAAGATGGGAATAAAATTAGATGTTGGCGCGACCCATGGATTCCAAATGTGGGGCCTTTAGCTAACTTAATTCCCAATCATTCTACTCTTGATATGGATTGCCTGTTGAGTGATACGACTACAGGTAATGGCGAGTGGAACATTGATCTCTTCCTCCTTTGGTTACCAGAAGATATAATCTGAACGATTGTAGGGATTGCCCCTTTCCATTCGACAGTAGGGGTTGATAAGATCACTTGAGGGTAATTAGACAAGTCGTTTTACACTCAAGAGTGCCTACAAGAAATTACGGGAAGGATCATGGAACCCGAAATATCTAAAGTGGCATATTCCTTGGAAATTTCAAGGGCCCCAACAAGTTAGGTTCTTCATTTGGCATATTTTCAAACATTGGTTGCTTACAAAGGAGGAAATGGTTTGCAGGGGCTTAGGTCATTATTCGACTTGTGGGGTTTGTGGTCATGTTTCTGAAGATATTCTCCATGTTCTTGGAGACTATATTGAAGCAAGGAATATTTAGGATCTTTTAATTCCAGTTGAATGGTATATCAAGTATATTCAATCAGTTTACAGAAATGGCTTGTTTTAAACTTGTAGATTCATCAGAATTGGTGCTTGGGAGATGTGGACTGGCAATGTCTCATTGGGATTATTGCGTGGCACCTTTGGAAAAATCATAATCTCTTCATTTGTAAAGCCCCGAATTTTGGGCCTAGAAGAAATAGGTTTTGAACAAGGGAACAATTAGGAGACTGCACATAAATATTTAGTTGTGCAAGGAAGTGACACAAATTGCTTGTTTGCTTTAATGGCTAAGTGATTTAGGTGTATATGGGAGTGTTTGAGAAGCCTGGGTTCAAGTATTGGCTTTTGCATAATTTTTAGTTTTGCTCTTAAATGAATCTGGACACTGGAATATAGGCCTTATAAGTAATAGTGCTTGTTTTATATCACAAAAAGAGCTTGTGGTCAAGTGGCAAGGTGGTGTGTTATGTAACTGTAAGGTTTGAGGTTCAAGTCCTAGGGTGTGCAATGAAATATTTATTTTGCTGCTTGAGCTGGGTAGGTGGTGGAGTTGGACTGAAACACAACTAAGGGGGAGTTTGAATGGAGTTTGAACTGGTCATAGAGAGAGTTAAGGAGGGATATTTGGAGAGAATTAAGGAGGGATATTTGGAGAGATTTGAGGAGAGAATATGGGGATTTGGGGACGTTGTTATTGTGGAGAGCTATATATAATCTCATTTGTTCCTTGTTCTAGATAGGGGAGATCGGTGAGGTTTTCAAGGTATTCGTCGTTTTCTCCAACCTGCATTAATTTTATTCCTAACTAATGGTGGTCGAGGTTGATTGGCACATTGCCTGGGAACTAGCGGTGCAATGATTATTGATTTTCGGAATAAGAGTGTTCAGATCGAAGGGAATATGCAAATCGCATCAGGTGTGTAAACTCCCCACTGTAACTGTAGAACGGAAAAAGTCGAAAAGTTGAAATATGGCGTTTGAGACCACACGAGCGTGCGATCGCTCGTGTGGAAAGCCGAACCTGCGAATCATGGGCGATAAACTGTGGAGGCCTCCATGAGCATTTTCATGGGCTTAAGCCGTAATGAGCCACGTTGGGCCGTCTAATTGTGGCAAATACTGGACTGGGCTATGTAGATCTCATAGCCATGGTGAAATCTGGGTTGAACGAGCCACACGAGCGTGTGGGCCCACTTGGGCCAAGTAATTGGCCTTGGGCCTATTTACTCTATTATGACCAATTAGTTACCTGAGTCGCTCGAGACGACTGCGAACCTTTCTAGAGGTCGATATCTGGACCAAAATACCCTCGATGGGTAAAATGACCGAAATACCCTCGAAGGGTAAAATGACCGTAATGCCCTTATAGGGTAAAATAACCGTAATGCCCTTGTAAGGTAAAATGACCGTAATACCCATGTAGGGTAAAATGATCGTAATGCCCCTGTAGGGTAAAATAATCGTAATGCCCTTATAGGGTAAAATTATCGTAATGCCTCTGTAGGGTACCCCTGTAAGGTAAAATGACCGTCATGCCCCTGTAGGGTAAAATAACCGTAATACCCTTGTAGGGTAAAATGATCGTAATGCCCTGGTGGGTAAATAACTATTTATGCCCCTCGAGGTCAAATGATTGTTTTGTCTGTGGTTAAATGACTGATTTATCTGTGTTTGGTATGACAGATTTGTCTGTGATTTGATTGACTGATTCTGAGCATGGCATTCTGCATACACGACATACTGCATGGGGTTGGGATACTGTTATGGAGAAAGTACTGTATTGGTGGCTCTACCACAATCACTATTACTGGTGGCTTGGCCACATATACTATTACTGGCAGCTTTGCTGCAATACTTCTGCTGGCAGTTTTGCTGCGATGCTACTGATGGCTTTATACCGATTATATTACCGTTACTGATGGCTTTGTACCAATCATATTACCGTTACTAATGGCTTTGTACCGATCATATTACCATTATTGATGGCTTTGTGCCGATCATATTACCGTTATTGATGGCTTTGTACCGATCATATTACCGTTACTGATGGCTGTGTGCCGATCATATCACTGCTACTTATGGCTTTGTGCCAATCATATTATTGTACTTATAGCTTGTAGACATTCTGTTTATAGCTTATAGCTATCCTGTTTACGGCTCTTAGCCATTTTGACTACTGGCAGCTATGCTGCGATAATGGTGTGAGGCCTGGGTGGGTCGACTCTGTCCCCACATGGTGTGTTGGGTTGGTACGGGTGGTGTGTTGGTTGGATTGGGATAGGTTTGCATACTTGTACCATACTGATACTGTATCAGGCTTAGACCCACACTATTTCTATATTGGGCTAAGGCCCACACTGCACTGTTACTGTTACTATTAAAGGGCTCTGGCTTAAACTGATTCTGTTCTGTATGCCAACTATTTGATAAGGGATTACACACTGAGTTTTCGTAAACTCACCCTTCTATCTAACTATGTAGGTAATCCCCAGCCTTAGGCGATTCGGCGCTGCGAGAGACTTGGAGGTGGCCACACAGCTGTTGTTGTTTAAACTTGCTTCTATTTTTATTAAATTTTACGCTGGGTTTTATTTTTGTAATAAGGCCTTTAAAATTTCTAGATTCTAAATCTGGGATTTTATTAATTGTGATTCTCATCTACTAGATGTAGAACCCGATTTTCGAAAACAATAACTATTTTCAAACGCTACATTCCGTAACATATTTTTTTTAAATATCACGTTTTCGTAAACCATTTACTTTAAATTAAGCTTCCGTAACAATAAGGTTTTGAAGGTAACAACTTTTCTTTAATAAACCTAGATCAAAAATAGACAAACGTAAAAATGAGGTTTTGTATTTGAAATTTTAAGAAGGGTTTTCAATGAAAACATGGTTTTCGAAAAACACTTCAATGTGACACGTCAGATTCGGCCATAACTCCTAGGCCGGGTTTGGGGTGTTACATCATTTTTCTAAAGGTTACCTAGAATAATAATGAAATTATCAACGTGTCATACAGTTGGGCATGACAATATGCCTCTCTTAATAGGAGCACATCGATTATGTCACAAGGTATGTCATCATGTCCTCATTTAGATGGCAATTGGGCATGTTTGAATACAGATGGGTCTGTCAAGAATAAAGTTGGATTTGCTACAGCAAGAGGAATAGCGAGAAACCAAGATGGGTATTAGTACAAATCTCCAGTGAAGAAAATCTCGAACACATGAACGGAACTCGAACAAAAAAAGAAGAAATAGGACAAGGCTCCAAGGCGTGTATCAAGTCACTATCTTTAAGGTTATATTCGCCCCCACCTATTTTCGGTGTACAAATGAGTTCCAAGCAAATTAACCTCGAGGATACAATGAAGCCAATGACAATTTGCGCTTTGCGCTGACGAGAATAGCCCACTACACACTAAGCAATGTATGAGAAACTCAATTTCTATAAAGGATTTCTGTAGTAATGCTTTATAAAATAATCTAATAATATTAGAAAATGAAGAAAAGAAACAAAATATTAGAATTTGTTGGTGTGTTTTCATGTCTCTTCATAAAGACATCTTTCATCAATAGGTGTCTTTCTGAATAATAATGTCTTTAAAATAAACACATAATTATTCATTTAATATTATAACTATTCAAATAATATTATTTAAATAGTTATAATTCTTTTTCAAAAAATCAAATAATATAACTTTTGATTAATTACACCCATTCATTTATAGTTATTTGAACACTATAAATATTTGAAAATGTTCTAACAATCTCCCCTCATTTTCAAGATATTTTGGATTTTGATATTCTTGGAAATCAATTTGCATAAATGAAGGTATCTTACGATTGAACCTTCACTTAGTGAAAACATGTTAAAGTTAATTGAAATTGCATGGTAGACTAAGCTTTGAACCAACTATTCCATTAGATTAACCGAACACATCTCACACAATGATTTCAACATCGGTCAATGCATAATATCTAGGGACACTATTATGGCCATGTGTCTATGTCCTCTTTTCATGAGTGTTGTCAGAGCCAAGCCCTTGAGCTCCTAGAAGTGGCCACACTTCCACTCATATAGGTATATCCCATTAAGAGTGTTCCCGTATTTATAACACTTTAACATATTTATGTTATGGGTCCATTAAGAGTACATTACCCATCCTTCCCTTATCATTACATGTACTTAGCACTTATATCTTAGGATGAATTTATTTATAGTGCTAATAGTTACATACTAATGATGAACTTTGTCTCATTAAACTCAAGACTTGACGTTATACCAAGTATTGAGTCAAGTTTCCATCATAGGTGACTCTAATTAATGGGATTGAGTCTCATCCCTTTTGAGGTCCTTTTTACTGCATCTCTAGCAAGACATTTTGTCAAAGGATCTGCCAAATTTTCACTTGACCTCACATGATTAATAGTGATCACTCCACCAGAGGTTAATTGTCAGACATAACTATGTCTTAATCCAATGTGTCTAGACTTTCCATTATATACTTGGCTATATACCTTTGCTAGAGTAGCCTCACTATCACAACGGATAGAAATAGGTGAAATTGGCGCCATAAAGGTACATCATAAAGAAAATTTCTTAACCATTCTGCTTCTTTAGATGCAGCGGCTAATGCAATAAATTCTGTTGCCATGGTGGAATCAGTAATACATGTTTTTTTTAACCCTAAGAAATGGCTCCTCCACCAAGAATGAAGATCCATCCACTAGTAAATGCATGATCTTCCAAACTTGTAATCCAACTAGCATCCGAATACCCTTCTAAAACTGGAGGATATCCATTATAACACAATCCATAGTTAATAGTTTTCTTTAAGTACCTAAGTACTCTATTCAAAACTTGCCAATGCAAACTACTTGGATTAATTATGTACCTACTCAATTTTCCAATAGCATATGTAATATCTGGTCTTGTACAAGTCATTATGTACCTAAGACAACCAATTAGACTTGCATTTTCAATTGATCAATTTTCCTATCAGCATTAGATACTAATTTTATTTGAGGATCCATGGGTGTAGATGCTGGTATACAGTTGAAAAGATCAAACTTTTTAAGCACATTTTCAATGTAATGTGATTGTGATAAAGCTATAGTGCTTTCATCTTGGGTTATTTTAATGTAACAGCCCGAATTTGGGGCTAGTCGGAATAGTGGTTTCGAGACCACAAATTCGACAAGAAAAAAAATTATTTTCACTATATTTTTATGGTCTACAAATTCAAAAAATTATTTCGTGAAAATTTCGTTCGAAATTTTTGACGTTTGGGCACTCAATTTAGTCAAAAGGACTAAATTGTAAAAAGTGCAAAAGTTGAGTTTTATATGTTAGAGGTGTCCAATTATTATGAAATTTTAAATTGGAGGTCTTTTTATGGTAATTAGACCATTGGTTAAGTTGGTGGAAAAAAATCGGTATGGTTAGACATGTTTCCAAAGTTTTTCATTAAGGGCATTTTGGTCATTTAGTTATTAAAATGAATTAAAAACAAAATTAAAAGCCAATTTTTGTCCATCTTCAACCCCTAGGCCGAAAATTTCATGGAGAAACCATGGCTAGGGTTTTTCAAGCTTCCAAGCTCGATTGTAAGTCCGTTCTATCCCCGTTTTTAATAATTTTTACGTTTTTAAAATCCTCGTAACAAGATTTACCAATTTTTACCATTGTTTTGAACTAGGATTTGTGTTTAAAAATTTACCCATGAATGATATGCATGTATTTTGATGTTTTATGGAAGAATATGAATGTTTGGAGTGTGATAAACGATTTGTACTAAGTAATTTTCGATAAAAATGCCTAAAAGGATTAATTTGTAAAAGTTATAAAATATGTGACAAGTGTGTGAATAAGTGAGTATTGTGGAATGCTATAGTTGTGAAAATGGTTCATCTAGGCCTAAAATGCAAGGAAATTGAATAAAAATTATTTTACGAGCCTAGAGGCAAAATCATAATTTTGTGAAACTTTAGGGGCAAAAATGTAATTTTTCCAAAGTATGATTTTTGGAATGGAATGAATATTGTGAATGTTATATAATTTAAATGTATTGTTATAAATCAAGAAAGACGAGAATTTGAAGTTGATCGATAAAAAGAAAAGTGAGAAAAAGTGAAAAATTCCCGAATGAACCTTTGGAATAAAAAGAGATACGAATGAAGTGATAGAAATGATCACATGTGTGGCACGGATTGTGTGTAGGCCACTATGTAAAAGTGAAAGTGATGGTCACGTGTGTAGTACTATGTGCGGGCTACTACGTGTACCGGAATGATAGGTCGCATGTGTAGTACTATGTGCAGGCTACTATGCGTACCAGATAGTTTCGATCACGTGTGTTGTACTATATGCAGGCTACTACGTGTATCGGATGGTATTTGTCACATGTATAGTACTACGTGTAGGCTACTATGTGAACCGAACATCATTAATTAGTAAGGTGGTTGCTATGTGCTGATTCCACCAGACATCATTGATTAATAAGGTGGTCACTATGTGCTGAATCCATCGAGTATCTGTTATTATTCCAAAGTGTTCATCGGAAAATTGACTAAGTGTAATTGAATAGTGAATATAGGTATGGAATTGAATTGAATATCGACTTAGAAATGGAAAAGTGAATTTTGAATTGAATTGTGATTGAAAGTGAAAAAGTGAAATTATGAAAGAGTACATTTAGCAATAAAATAGTTTAGATAACAACAGTTATGTGACTTTGAAAAATAACCAAAAATGGTGGAGATTGAATTAGAGGCTGAATAATATATAAAATTGAATCTGAATGAGTCTATTTTCACATAAAAGAAACAAAGCAAGCAAAAGAGTTATATATTTTGAGATATTTGAATTTTAGTTAGACAGAGTCGAATGAGTTTGGAATCCTCATTCGAATTTAGAAAATTGTAAAAATTGTAAAAAAATAATTATTGAATAAAGTTTATATGTTTAGAATCCTCAGTGAATTCATTTTCAATATAAACAAACGGAAACAATATCCAAATTCTTTACAATGAGATAATTAATTTTTAGTAAAGAGAGGTCAGAACTGTCGAGCAGTGAAACAAGGGAAACTTTAAAGAATAAAATGTACTATTTGGATGAACCAAAAAATTATGAAAATTTTTATGGTAGGAATATATGTGAATCTAGTGTCGGGGAAAATTTACAGATCTTAATTTGGAGTTTTTTAGCTCAAAGTAAAAATAATTTAGTGACTCTGACTTGAATAGACAGCTTTGAATATACATGTGAGTGAATAGTAAAATTGTAGTTAATGTTGTTTAAGTGTGTTATACACATTAAGGATGTGGAATGGAGAGGAGGAGGAGGAAAATTGGAAGAACATATGAATTATTTGTGTATAATTGTCCATATACTCGATTATAATTGATAAACGATTGAAAAGAAATGATGTTTATAATTGTACATTATTAGTTATAGTTAAAGTTCATGTTAGAAAATAAAGTTTCATAGTATGTGTATGTGGTATACTTGGTATATAATTTGGTATGTAGCAATGTCAGAAATGGTTTATGAATTAACTCATGTTGATAAGTTTGATACATAAATAAATGTGGTGTTTATCCATGCTTATAATGCTTATACTATATGTTTATTTGGCTAGCATGTTTGGTGTGTATGCTTAGGCTTTTTTGGCCAAGTTGTGGCTGGATTGCGCCACATTAAATTTATAAAATTATACATTGAGATGGTAAATGTCTAGATGAAAATATGCTTGTGATCATAAAAGGGTGGTAAGG
Source organism: Gossypium raimondii (assembly GCF_025698545.1). Lineage (NCBI taxonomy): Eukaryota > Viridiplantae > Streptophyta > Magnoliopsida > Malvales > Malvaceae > Gossypium > Gossypium raimondii. The sequence goes on along the minus strand of NC_068566.1, from coordinate 39,080,806 downwards.
TTTAAAGTTTGTAATCTTTATTAAAATGGTTTATCATGTGGTTAGTCTTCAAAAAGACTAGCTTGCGACTATGGTTGAGTGTAATGTTTATATCTTGTGTGATATGCATAGGAAAAGGGAGTGGAAAGGAAATGAAATACTAGATTCACGCTTGAAGTGTAAAATGATACAAAAAGGGGACGTTAAGTTAAACGATAAATATGTATTAGTATTGAACTTAATGAAATTGAATTGTACGTGAATTAAATGGAAATTGCAAATGATATGATTTAAATTAAATGAATTATTGTGGTATTGAAATGTATATTGGATTGATAAATTGAATTGAATCGTGAATTAAATGAAATGGAAATGAAGTATTGAATTGCATGAGTATGTATTGGGTCTCAGAAGCCGTATTTGTTACAAATATAGTATTTTGAAGTTATAACGTGAAGATTCATAAAAGCATGTTAAAAATTCGAAGAGTTTAAATTTGAATGAAATTTTATAACTCGGTTTAACATTTTTATAAGTGTATGTGTTCTGGTAATGCCTCGTACCCTATTCCGGCGTCGAATACGAGTAAGTGGTGTTACAATGTGACATCGCCAGATTCGATCATAACGTTTAGATCGGATTTGGGATGTTACATTTAATCCCAAGAATAACATCTGCTACACCCATATCCTTCATAGCAAAGTTGTTTGATAAGAATTTCTTTGTGTTTTCTGTTCCAAATTTGTGCCAAAAATGAGCATGTCATCTACATATAAGCAAATTATGACAGCTTTTCCATTTTCAAATTTGCTATATATGCACTTAACGGATTCATTTATTTTATAACCATTAGCTAAAACAACCTTGTCAAACTTTTGGTGCCATTATTTTAGTGCTTGTTTAAGTCCATATAAAGATTTAACAAGCTTACATACCTTATGCTCTTGTCCTAGAACAACAAATCCTTCCGGTTGCTCCATGTACACTTCCTCTTCCAATTCACCATTTAAAAATGCAGTTTTAACATCCATTTGGTGAACAACCAAATTATATAGAGAGGTAAGTGATATTAAGAGTCTAATTGTAGCAATTCTTGCTACTGGAGCATAGGTATCAAAGTAATCAATACCTTGTTTTTGTGTAAAACCTTTGGCTACCAACCTTGCTTTAAATTTATCAATGGTTCCATTGACCTTTATTTTTTTTAAAAGATCCATTTACAAACTATTTGTAACACCCTGAATTTTAGGCCTAGAAGAAATAGGTTTTGAACAAGCGAACAGTTAGGAGACTGTACATAAATATTTAGTTGTGCAAGGAAGTGACATAAATGAATGTCTGCTTCAGTGGTTAAGTGTTTTAGGAGTGTTTGGAAGTGTCTGAGAAGTTAGAGGTTCAAGTCTTGGCTTATGCAAAATTTTTATTTTAAGTGAATAAAATCATTGGATCTAGATAGTAGGTTCTTAAATAATAGTGTTTGTTTTATGACACAAAAAGAGCTTGTGGTCTAGTGGCAAGGTGGCGTGTTGTGTAATTGTGAGGTCTGAGGTTCAAGTCCTGGGTTGTGCAATGGAGTATTTACTTTGCTGCTTGAGCTATGTAGGTAGTGGAGTTGGACTGAAACACAGCTAAGGGGAGTTTGAGTTGAATTTAAATGGAGTTGTTGGGGGAGTTGAGGAGAAATCAGTGGAGGGATTCAAGGAGGGATAAGGGGAGAGATTTTAGAAGAAAATCAAGAGATGTGAGGGGAGAGTAGAGGTGTGCCGAAATTGGACTTTGTACCCAGGAAAATTCGGCCAGAGGGGATTTTTGCTCATTTTTGGTATACTTTCATTTCAGTTTTGTGAGGAGTTTTCATTCTTTTTGCTTAAAGGTCGATGTGGTAAGGGGTTTTTGCATATTTTTCTGTCTCGTTCTTTTTGGTGTAGGCAACCTCTCTTTGGCTGAATAGTGCCTTTCTCCATTGCCTCTTTTTCGTTCTTTTCCAAGTAATTCTACTGGTGGCTAATCTATCTTCTCTCCTTTTTTATTCTTTCTTTCTTTACCCTCTACTGAAACCTCTTCGTCCCCTAAAACATTCTCCTCCCTTCTTGCCGATTTGCTCTCATTTTTCTACCCTCTTTGTGCCGACTTTTTCCTTGCTCTCTGTCGATTTTGTATACCATTCTTATTCTACGATTTTATACTTTTGGTAAGTTGGTGTTCGTTTTGATTTAAATCGTTCTAATAGATAATTGATATTAAGGGGTTTCAACTGGATTGCAGGTAATAACCTCGAGATCTAGTGACCAACGTCGTTCCGGTGAGTGAAGTGCTTAGGGATTTGGTTGTTCAATCAAGGTAAGTGACGGTTAATCAAGAAGTTATGTGTAATGAATAGGTTTCTTTTGAAATTCAATTGATATGTGGTTAACCGAGTGTTACGGGTGAACTTAGGTTCGGAAGTGTTCGAGGACTGTCTGCGCATCTTCTCGTAAACAGGTGTGTAAACACGCCATTGTAACTGTAGAACGGCAAAAGCCGAAAAGCCAAAAATACGGCGTTTGAGACCACACAAACTTACGATCGCTTGTGTGGTAAGTCAAACCCACGAACCATGGGCGATAGACTGTAGAGGCTTTCATGAGCATTTCCATAGGCTTTGGCCGTAATGGGCCACGTTAGGCTCAAATGGGCCGTGTGGGCTCATTGGGCTCGTGGGCCCCACATGGATGAAATCCACGATTTGTGGCAAATATTGGACTGGGTTATGTAGATCTCATAGTCGTGGCAAAATCTGGGCTGAACGGGCCGCACGAGCGTGCGGGCCCACTTGGGCCGAGTAATGGGCCTTGGGCCCATTTACGCTGTTATGACCATTTAGGTTACCTGAGTCGCTCGAGGCAACTGCGGACCTTTTGAGAGGTCGATATCTGTATCGAGACCCTAAAATAGGTAAAATAATCGAAATACCCCCATAGGGTAGAATGACCGAAATATCCCCATAGGGTAAAATGATCGAAATACCCCTATAGGGTAGAATGACCGAAATACCCCTATAAAATAGAATGACCAAAATACCCCCATAGGATAGAATGACTGAAATACCCTTATAGGGTAAAATGACCAAAATACCCCCATAGGGTAGAATAACCGAAATACCCCCATAGGATAAAATGACTGAAATATCCCATAGGGTAAAATGACTAAAATACCCTCATAGGGTAAAATAACCGATATACCCCCATAGGGTAGAATGACCGAAATACCCCCATAGGGTAAAATGACCTAAATACCCTCATAGGGTAATATGATTATTATACCTCTAGGAGATGAAATGACTATTATGGCATGATATTATGTATGACTAATTTGTTTTATGATATGTATGACTATGATTGAGCATGACATTTTGCATACACGTATGATATTATGTCACGATATATTGCATGGGGATGGGTTGTTATATTTGGAGGAAGTATACCGTACTGATAAGGTTGCACGGGTCACCCAATACGACTGTGGACCTACTGATGGCTATATGCCGTTTATTTTACTGTCAGCTTTGCTGCAATACTATTTAGTGCCGCAACCGATGCTAATCTTGGTGTGTCTGGCTGGGTGGGCCAATTTTATCCTCACATGGTGTGTTTGGCGAGACGGAGTGGTGTGTAAAGGCTGGATTAGGTAGGATTTCTAACTGCATATCTGCACTGATTAATGATTTTGTACTGTTACTACATCGATTAATGATATTACATACTATTCATTGCATGACTGATATCTCTTACTGTTATGGGCCAATGCCCCACTGATACTATTACTGAAATTGGGCAAAAACCCTACTGTGTACTGGCATTGTGATGGGCTCAAGCCTAATCATTTCCTGTTACGGGAAAGGGCTTAGGCCCACATTGAACTGGACTATTACTATAACGGGCTCATGCCCAAACTGTATTTATCTATTATTTAATTGACTGTTTGCTTGTTAGAGGATTACACACTGAGTTTTCGTAAACTCACCCTCTGTTTAACTGTACAGGTAATCCCCAGTTGTAGGCGGGTCGGTGCTGGGAGGGACTCGATGATGGCCACACAATCGCATCAGCTTTCGTTTTTAACTTCTGATTTATAAGTAACTGAATTTGGATATTTTTATATAAAAAGGCCTCTTTAAAGTTATAAACTTTAAATTGGGGTTTTTATTTAATTAGTTTGATATAAACTGCTAGTTGTAGAAAGAGACAGGTTTTCAAAAGGTAACTGTTTTCAAAGACACTAAGTTTTCGTAAAATGCTGTAAAAGTTTTCGCATCAAACAACGTTTTAAATATAGTAACAAACTAATTTGACCAACACACTGCTAAAGACAACTTGAGTTTTCAATAAACGTGAATTAGTATAAAATGGGTTTTCAATGAAACTGTGTTTTTGAAAAACACTTCAATGTGATATCGCTAGATTCGGCCATAACGTCTAGGCCGGGTTTGGGGTGTTACACTATTGGTTTAGAACTTGGTGGAATATCAACTAAGATCTAAGTTTGATTTCCCATTATTGAATCCATCTCATTATTTATTGTTTCTTTCCAAAAAGACGAGTTTTGATATTTCATTGCCTCTTCAAATGTAATAGGATTAGATTACGTATTATAACAATAAGATATCTTATTGCATATACTTTCACCTTTTCCTTCTACAAGAAACATAATGAAATCTAGTCCAAAATCTTTGACTTTTTTAATCCTCTTACTTCTTTATTCTTGACAAGATTCATCATTATTATCAATTTGTTCCAATGGAATCTCATTCTCATTTGAAGAATGAATCAATTGTTGTGGCTGTAATTATCTTGATATAGAATTAAATTTATTTTCATCAAAAATAGTGTCTCTTGATTCAATAACAGTATTAATTGAAATTGAATCATTTGGTTCAATTACCATGAACCTATATGCCTTACTATTATGTGCATAACCTATAAATATGCATTCAATTCCTCTTTCACCTAACTTTTTACGTTTAGGTGTTGGAACTTTGACAATAGTTCTACAACCCCAAACCTTCAAATAATTAAGGTTTGGTTTCATTTTCTTCCATTGTTCATAGGGGGTTATTTTAGTTTCCTTATTAGGAATTCTATTCAATATATGACAAGTTGCTAGAACAGCTTCTCCCCAAAAACCTTGTCCAAGACCTGAATATGATAACATTGAATTTATCATTTCAGTCAATACTCTATTTTTCCTTTCAGCTACACCATTTTGTTGTGCTGTGTAAGGGGCTAAAACTTGATGGACAATTCCAGTGGATTCAAAATAACTTGGATTATAGTATTCTCCACCTCTATCCGATCTTAAGCACTTGATAAATGATTCACACTGAAGTTCAACTTCAGATTTATAAACTTTAAATTTATCAAGCGCTTCATCTTTTGAATGCAATAAATATTCATAACAATATCTAAAACAATCATCAATAAAAGTAACAAAATATTTCTTTCCACCTAATGTAGGAGTATTATACATGTCACATAAATCACTATGTATAAAATCAAGCAATTTTGTTTTCCTTTTAACCTTAGGGAAAGGGTTTCTTGTAATTTTAGTCAACATACATGTATTGCATTTTCAATATTATTATTAAAAATAGGAATTAAATCTAACTTATACATGTCATTCAATTTTCTATAATTCAAATGACTTAATCTATAATGCCACAAACAAAAAGATTCAAACATATAAGCAGAAATAGTATTTTTATTCTTATTAATAATATTGAGTTTGAACATACTCTCATACATATACCCTTTCCCCACAAAAATTCCTCCCTCAGACAAAATAAACTTATCTGCCTCAAAAACAAGTTTAAAACCAAACTTATTCAACATATTTCTAGACATTAAATTCTTTCTAACTTCTGGTACATAATATACATCATTTAAAGTTAAAACTTTTCTAGAAGTGAATTGTAGTTCAACAGACCCTTTGCCTTTGATTGCTGCGGTGGAAGAATTTCCCATGTATAAGACATTGCCATTTTCACATTGTGTGAACTTTGTGAACATGTTTTTGTATTTGCACACATGTTTGGTTGCTTCGGTATCAATCCACCATGTATTATCATCTTGTGCCATATTAATTTTAGATATCATTGCGACGAACTTTTCGTTATTATCAGCCTTAAAAGATAATTTCTTCTTTAAAAATTGACAATCATTTTTGAAATGTCCCGGCTTTCCATAATGATAGCATGAGCCTTTTTGTTTCTTTTTGAACTTAGGTGCTCTATCAGTCTGTTTGAACTTTCTCTTGAATGGTTTAGTAGTCTATATTTCCTCCGTAACATGCACTTTGGCATTTTCAGAATTTAGGTTCTGATCTTGTTTTCAATATTCTTCTTCAATACGAAGATGATTTGCCAAAGCCTCAAGAGATATTTCCTCTTTCTTATGTTTTAAACTTCTTTTTAAGTCTTTCTAAGATAGAGGAAGTTTGTCTATTATGGAGGATACAACAATCATTTCATCCGTTTTCATATCATATTGCTTAAATTAATTCAACATCTTTTCAATATCACGGAATTGTTCCATAACAGAACGACCATCAACCATTTGATAATTATTGAAACAAATGACAAGAAATTTCTTACTTGTAACATCTTCGGTCATGTATCTTGTCTCCAATTTGTCCCATAATTCTTTAGCACTGACCTCGTTTTGGTAAGTATCGAACAAACCATCAGATAAACCATTCAATATGTGGCTCATGCTCATGTAGTTAGCATTGTCCCATTTTTGTCTTTCTCGGGTTACAGCAACAGATTCGTTTTCATTCTCTTCAGGTCTTGGAGTATCCAAAACATAAGCAATCTTCAAAGTTGATAATAAGAAGTGCATCTTTTTCTTTCATCGTCGAAAATTGCCACCATTAAACCGATCAAGTTTGACAAAGTTGGAAGCCAAATCCCTTAGTGTTCCACTTTCATGTATTGTGGTAGTCATTATGAGATATAACCTTAAAATTGTTAGTACAAATTTTTGGTGAAGAAAATCTCGAACACATGAACGGAACTCGAAAAAAAAAAGAAATAGGACAAGGCTCCAAGGTGTGTATCAAGTCACTACCTTTAAGGTTATATTCGCCCCCACCTATTTTCTGTGTGCAAATGAGTTCCAAGAAAATTAACCTCGAGGATACAATGAAGCTAATGACTATTTGCGTTTTGCACTGACGAGAATAGCACACTACACACTGAACAATGTATGACAAGAAACTCAATTTCTATAAAGGATTTCTGCAGTAATACTTTATAAAATAATCTAATAATATTAGAAAATGAAGGAATGAAAGAAAGAATATTAGAATTTGTTGGTGTGTTTTCTAGATGAATTTGTTGGTGTGTTTTCTAGATGAAATCCCATTCCTATTTATAGGAATTTTCATGTCTCTTCATAGAGACATCTTTCATCAATAGGTGTCTTTCTAAATAATAATGTCTTTAAAATAAACACATAATTATTCATTTAATATTATAACTATTCAAATAATATTATTTAAATAGTTATAATTCTTTTCAAAAATCAAATAATATAAATTTTGATTAATTATACTCATTCATTTATAGTTATTGGAACACTATAAATGAATAGATGTAATTAATCAAAAGTTATATTATTTGATTTTTTGAAAATAATTATAACTATTTAAATAATATTATTTGAATAGTTATAATATTAAATGAATAATTATGTGTTTATTTTAAAGACATTATTATTCGTAAAGACACGATTGATGAAATACGCCTCTATGAAGAGACATTAAAATTCCTATAAATAGGAATGAGATTTCATCTGGAAAACACACCAACAAATTCTAATATTCTTTCTTTCCTTCCTTCATTTTCTAATATTATTAGATTATTTTATAAAGTTATTGGAACACTAAATATTTGAAAATGTTCCAACAATGGGGAGTGGATTCTGGGCTTTAATAGATATTTGGGGAACTGCTTTGTTTTTTATGCTGAGTTGTGGGGAATCTTGAATGACTTGGTTCTCTTAATTGATTGTAGCTATGAAAACGTTTTCATTCAAACTGATAATCTTGAGGCAGTTAAAGCTATTCAGGAGATGCCTTCAAATGGTTCTAATTCTGCTTTGATTAGGAGAATCCATCAGTTGCTGACACGGATTGGTCACCGGCACATTCGACACTTCTTTAGAGAGGACAACCAGGATGCTGATAGACTGGTTAAACTAGCTCAACATAGAACATATGATTTATGCTTGTATGAAGTCTCTCCGCTAAGAAGGACGGTTTAGACTATGTAATTAGTTTAAAAAACTATACCAAATTTTATTCCATAATAAATTATATATAACAGCAATGACTTCATTTCTATAACTTTTGGGTTTCAGGAAACATACAGCTTTTAGTTTTTTTTCTTTTAACTTAGACCATTTATAATATGCGTTTGTTATTTGAGGATAAAATTAAAACAAAAATAATTAAGTTAAATAAAAATTAGTAATATATAAAACACACCTTGAATAAGCTGAGGAGCTTAATATTTATCAAGTCTACCAATAATTATATAATAAATGACTTAACATTTTATTTTCAAGCAAACAAAATAAACTCTTAAAAAGCAAATTATACGCCATCACTGGATATAATTTTTAAAGAATACTACTTGTTAGCGGAATTAAAATTAGTGGGGTTTATTTCATAGAAAAATAATAAAAATTATAAGGTGCGATATGATAATGGTTTACCTCATCTTTGTAATTAAAAATTTAATTTCCGTTTATAAAAATTGAAGCACAATTAACCGAATCATCACTGCTAGTAATCACAACAAAAAGAAAAAAAGCAATGGAGTTATACATAAAAGAAAATAGTGGAGTTGACTTAAGGAAATTGTGGGTAAAGAAGGGGGTAAGCATCTCATGATGAATGATGATGCTGTAGCGTTGGTATTGGTATTGGGTGGGATGTGGTGTGTGCCATAACAACAGCTAGCCTAGCTACCTACACCCCTAACATCATCCACCACTATAAAACCACACCTTCCCCTCCCATTTCTCCCCTCTCTATTCCATCGCTAATCCAAGTCTTTCAGCTCATCTTCACCCATGCCACCTCTGCGCTTCAACGCTTTTCTACTGCTCTCTTTGCTCCTCTTCATGCCTTTCTCTTATGGTAATCCTATAATCAACTCCTCTGTAAGGCATTAAATTCAGTTGCAAATGCTTTATTTATTATATATGTAATTAACAAATGTTACCCTGAATATTGACAACCACAAACTGAAAATCCTAAAATAAGGACCATACCATCATCACAATGCAGCCGTTATTCAAGTCCTTGTTTGCTTACCGAATCACTAATGAGAGTAGTTGTTGTTGGCAGGCATGGTTAACGGTGGAATGCAGGCCAAATATCACTCTCTCCATCAACAGGTAGATAATGGATTAATAGACGTATAAAAACTATGTTATTGAATTATTCCTCGAAATTTTGATGATTTTGACATTCATAATGATTAGATGAAGGGTGCGAATGAGAAGATCCAAATAACTTCATCAAGGAAACTGTTGATGGGTGCAATGCTGGATTACGAGGAAACAGGCGCTAATACTAAGCACGAACCCAGGAAAAGACCTGGAAAACCCTGATATAGTTACTAAACTCTCTGCTCTCCACTCATTCTTGATGTACTAAGTATTATTAGAAAGGCGTAATGTTATGGTGTTTTTGGATGAGTTTTTATTAGTATTAGTATAATTAAAACCCTACGCAGTGGATGCAGTATTACAATTATTCTTTTTTCTTTTTCTTGGAAAGGTATTATAATTATTCTTAAACTACCTAGTCATTGCAGTCTTTTGTTACGGTGCTATTATTGCCCTCATGAATACAATAAAATAATCAACTTTTCTGTTACTTTATGATTTAATAACTTAGTTGTTTTTCTTCAAAAACTAGTTTTATAAGATGTATAAAACCCAAGACAAGAATTTTAAAAATGTTTAAAATGTTCACACCAAATATGACAATTAGATGTAAATGGATTGTTTCAAAGCGAGGATATCAAAATAGAGACTAATTCTGACCTTTAGAATCAACCTAAATAAATTTATGTCTACAATTAATTTACACTTTGATTTATTTTAGATGTGTATTTATAGTATTTTAATAAATTTTAATAAAATTTAAAATATATATTGATGTAGCATCTCATATGTCAACTTCTCATTATTTTGTCAATCACATCAGTGTACATTAACAATCAAAATTGATTAATGATTGTTTTCACTAGTATATATATATATATATATTGTTACTTAAAGTTCAATTGGGTGTACTTTTTCCTTAAGAGTTCAATCAATACTTTTTATTTTTACTAGACTTTTGCCCCAAAAGAACACTAATGTTTTCAAAACATACCTTTTTGTAGTACTAATTTCTAATGTCACATCGTTACACATGATTTTATACTTATAATTTTTAATTATTTTTAAATAATATCTTTTAATTATTATAATTAGTATAAAATAATATTCGTTATTCAAATTATTGAACATAATTAGAACATGTAAACTTATTTAATAATTAAAATATTATACTAATAAACAAATTTCCAACCATAATTATAATATTTAATTGATAATATAATTTTACTTCATATAACTAACATAAAGTAACATTATTCAAATGATATAATTTATTTTATTTTATTTTTCAAATATATTACTACTAAAAATCCTTAAATATTATTAAAGCAATTGTATATATGGTAAACTAAACTCCTTACTATTCAATTCATTTCTCTTCTTGACAATAATAATTTGTAAATAATATATAATTAATATAATTATAATAAGGTTGAAACAATCTACTTATAAATGAAATCAAACAAAGTGAAAGTGTTTGAAATAATCCAAATGAACCCAAAATTAAAAACCCAATGTTTTCATTTAATTGTACAGTACTATTATATTCAAGAAAAAGTACAAATTTAAATATTAAAAATGATATTACTGAAAGAAACCATCACAAACCTCTGACCAAAAACATGAAAGATGAAATTTCTTATTTGATTAAGAGTTAATATGGTTGAAAATACTCTACTTACAAAAGTTCCTTATTTGCTTTTTCCTGCATTAAATGCACATTACTCGCTGTAGATAAGCAGCTGGTTGAGTATAGCTACTTAAATCTCAATATTGATCTAAAATCTCCGGAAAGGGTGACATAACATCATTGCAGACACTATTGTATTATTATCTTACACATATATCGTACACTTCTGTATAATATAATATATATATATAATGAGATATAAGCATAAAATATGTTGTTCGTGTGAGACATACTCAATTTGACAATTATCATATTTATTTTGCATTGCCTCTATCACTGGCCATTTTGTCGGCCATCTATCATCCTAGTTTTTATTTTGTTCTCTCAATATTCATCCAAATAAGTATACAGCATCTCATCTTTCTTTGATTTGCGACGACTAAGCAATGCTTTAAGGAGTCTTTTACTTTTACTTGGATATTGTTCAACAGATTCGGGCTTGTCTTTCTCCGATTGAATATGGATTGAAGCTGATCTCCGAGGCTCCGAGGGATACTGAGAATCAAAAGCAAATTAAAGTTACAATTATAGCTCATGAGCATCCTTCTGAGATTGTGAATCGTTTTCGGCATTAAAACTTTGTTAAAGATATGCAGCAATGCTTCATCAATAGATTATGCTTACGAACGAAACTAATTTATGCTCACCCGCCGCCTTGCACCGGCTGAATTTGGAGTACTAGGCCGACTCTTATTTGGGGTTGTTGGCCTGGTATCACACCCAGAACTAAAACGTGGAAGTCGAAGAGGTGATACTGTTCGCTTCTCTGATCATATATGTATTAACATCTTCAATAAGTACGAACATGCATTCATAACCCAAAACAGTTTTAAAGTAACAGAATAAGTATATCAACCTAGTTCTTTCTTTGGTATTTTAGCAGTAAAGGAAAACGTTGTGGATCGTTGTTGAGGTCGCGAAGAAGGTGATGGAGAACGTCCTTTTCTGCAACAACCATTACTAGAACAGTTGATATCTATGCTCTAATAATACAACTATGGTTTACTAATGCAATTCACTGGAGATGTAATGGTGATCTTTACCTGATTGAGGATGCCGCAGTTTCTCTGACAGAAGATGGTGGCAGTTGGGTTTCCCTAATTGTAGCTCGAACGGCTTAGAGGAGTCATTACAAGTAGGATGAAGTTACACGAGAATCATACCGAAATGTAAGAGATAATGCAAAAGGATAAGATAGAATGACTACCATTTCTAAACTGATGGCAGTCATCTTCAGCTTCCAGTCTGCATCCTAGATTTTTCGACTTGCTCCGGTTTGCACCATGCATGGTCTCCCCGACTGAGATTTAATTAAAAGACATTGTAAACAGTCAAATATCCTTTCTCGAAAGGAAGAGTAAAATGAGCAGAGATGGGTAATTGCCTGGCAAGATGTACCGTTTATGGTACATTGGTGTATTAATCATCAACGACTGTTGGGAAATTCCTTTAAGATCAATATACTCTTGACATTTGCGTACCTTCTGTGATGCCACAATAAAGTACAGAAAAGTTCAATACTCTGTAATCACACTACGTTTAAAGCATTGGAACTGGTCAGTGTTATGACAAGGCAGAAATCATCCATATGTTCACCTAAAATCTAAACAGGTTCTTTCTATATCCGATAGACAAGCAAATTCCCACAGCATGAAATGAAAGTAATCCGACCTTACCTCTTCAACACAAGAAACCTGAAGCTCGGTTCCAGAAACGTCATCAACCTTTTCATCCAAAAATTCGTTAACCTTGTATGTCACAGAACCCAAATGATCTACGGTGTTCACAATAGCTTTTACAGCATAATCCTTTAATGTTTCTATCACTCTGCATGTACACGACCATCTTTCTTCGCAATCAGCAATAGGAGAAATATGGAAGTAAATGAAGTCGAACAACAACAATTGAAGAAATGAGCTATGAGGAATTAAAGTGACTCACATTTGCTTTTGATCATCATTGGCGTAGGACAGCTCAAAATACTCGGCTGCTGAGTAGAGTTGTGTTCTCAGATTTTTCAAATCCTGAAACAAAGAAAATGCGTGACAAAACCACAATTATGAGATATAAATACATTATCTAGCAGTGCAAAGTGCCAAATCGGTGCATTTTCGCACTCAACTCGCAAACATCCATAACTTGAAATACTAAAACAAAAAAACACCCAAATTAGGCAGTGGTTTAGCTTGAATGCTGGTGCAATCAATTTGGCCATCAAAATGCTAAAACATACAACCTAGAACAACTAAATTTCGACCAGGATATAAAAGAAAAGCAAGGACATAAAGATTTCAACTTTAAGGAAGATCCTACTCTTGCAAGCCTGAGAACTAAACACAAGATCTCTAACCTTGAGACTATCAGAGAATAACAAGCTCTGCTGCATGGAAACCTCATCGCAATTAGATGCTTCTGGAGACATCGGCATTGCAGCGAGGAGATATGGCCCGGTATGCCTTAATCTGCATCCATCAAAACAACCAAATTTAAGCATTTTAAATTAATATTATATACTTAAGCATTTTAAACTGAAGAGTTTGAAAAGAAACTGTACACCTTATTGAATCTTGAGAATTTTAAAATATGAACCACAACAAGAGTGATTACTAATATGACAACAGCAAACATGAAAGTTGTACACTTCAAAACCAAGTTACAACTAATAAGATAATAATAAAAAAAGCAATTATTCCAACCAAACATTACCGAAGCTCTAGCTATGGTAAGCAATAAAATAAGAAATAACAAAAGCCAGACTGCCCTTTAGCAATTCCTGCACTTCTGCCACTACCTAGAAAGCAAAAAAATTAAAAAGAAATAAATAAATAAATAACACAAAAATCGACAGATAATAAAATAAAATCCTAGAATTTGATACATAGGGAAAAAAGCCCATTTTGTCTGAATCTTCAGCAATACTCTAACAGCATTGAACATTTAAAAAGAAAAAAAAGAAAAGAAACTCCAAAAGCTCGTAATTTTCCATGCCCTTCCTTTATTTGCAGAGCTAGCCAAAGAAGAGGCAATTCTTATGTGAATCAGTGAATGTTGAGATAATTCTCAGAAAGTGTGAATGTCATTTCATTTCAGTTTTAACACTAAAGTTAGAAAATGGGTTATGAGTAAAACTGAAGAGACTAACCTCCTCTTAGACAAGCTTGTTCCTTTTTTCTTTCCACTTCTAGCGCAGCTGAACTTGTAAAAACCGAGACCCACTTCCCATTTAACCTTTAAAAACACCAGCAGATCAAGTTAAACAAAGCGTAATACACAATATAAATAGCTAAATGATCGAAGGTGACTGATGTAGCTTGCTGTACAAATTTTTTTTAGAAAACGACAACATGAACCGGCACAGGGAGGTGCACAAAAGGCAAAAACTTGCGGTAGTACTAGAGAAGGGAAAAGAAGCGATTGGCAACAATGTTAATACATAGCACGTCGTGCTGTACTTGATTTTTGCCAGCTCCTTTGAATGGCCACTTCAGTGGGACCGATTTGCTTTGCAGCAGTAGATTATTTTCTTTAACTGGTCTAATTGGGGGAGGGAGGGGGGGGGTCCCATTCTGAACCATAATCACATGACCCATCAAGGTTTCATCAGTTCTTTAACTCGATTCTTAATCCACTTTTGCCAAGGAGTCTTTGTGATCGGTTTATGCTCGAACCAGCTTAACCGTTTCATTAGGAAACTTGTGCTTTTATTTACTACCATTACTCACCAAATTCCTTTTTTCCTGTCACTGTTTTGACAATATCTTAGGTTAAAGTTTACAACTTCATGTACCTCGTCAAAATGTTGGACTTTGTCCCTCTGATATGCTTGAAAAGTTCATATTTTAATTTCTTAATGGGATTATATGATTTAATTGTGATTACTGAACATTAAATCAAATTAAAAAGTTTATTACTTTTAAAAATAAATAAAATAATATGATATAATGATAGTTGGCGTGGACCGAATTATAAATAATTTAAACACAATAAAAATAAAATTAATTTGGGGTAAAAATAAAATTAATTTTTACCTTTACTTATTTTTTTCTAAACTGTTGTTTAGTTTTATAGTTTAATTTAATCCAAAGCTATTTCATTAACAACAAAATAATTTGTAAATGTCGTTTTTCTAAAATAATTGTTGAAGGATTGACATGAATTTTATGAAATGGTACAAGAAATTATGGTAAACTTTAACCCCAATCTATTTTTTTGGAAAAAAATTATATATTCCAATAGAAACAAAACAGTAGAAAAGACGATTAACAGAGAGAAACACTAAAAACTCGAGTCAACATGTTCACCCTATACTCCCATGTCCTATTATTCAACATCTCCATTAGACGAAACAGATAAATTATAAACAATCAAAGAATTTAAGCAAGAAGAGATTAAATTAGTCCATTCAATATGATTAACATGTATTAAGGCTACTCGAGGAAGCGAGTGAATTGTCTTATTGATCGACCGACACACCCAACAAAATGATAAGTGCTAAAATGATGTTCTTAGCATTAAACAGATAGAAATTAAGCAGTTGAAATCTAAGCCAACACTAAATTGATTCAACAAATACACTACCAGCATTCAATCCAACTCAATGATAACATGATAATAGTGGATAGATTTCAGTCAAGACAAGGCCTCCTGATGGTGAATTAAGCAACTTTGTCGACTAATATTTAGAACCACACTCCTATTCCCGTATGATGATGTAACACCCCGAACTCAACCTAGGCGTTATGGTCGTATCTGGCGATGTCACACGGTAGTGTTTTTGAAACATCGTTGTTACGATGGAAACATTCCATGTTATTATCTTTAGTAAACATTTGTTAGAACTTAGGAAGTCGTCTTTATTCATTTAAAACATTTGTTTTGAAACATCTCTCGTTGCGGAAGCTTTAATAAAACAGTCTAAGTGATCATGCGTTTAGAAAATACTTTAACATTTTGAAAACCGAATTTCCTACGACCAGCAGGTATAAATCCATAAAGTAAAATAAAGAAATAAAAACTCAAAATTTAAAACCAAAGTCCTAAAGGGTCCTTAAATTTCAACCCAAATAATCAATAATAATCAAATCATAAATCGTAATTGAAAACCATTAAGTCCAAAAACCATTGTGGTCACCGCTGAGTCCTCCGTCGCACCGATCCGTCTAAGTCTGGGGATTACCTGTACACATTAAACAAAAATAGTGAGTTTACGTAAACTCAGTGTGTAATCCCGCAGAAACAAACAAACAATCAGTATTCACAGTGCATAGTTGAACCGTCTTGGGCCTAAACCCTTTTCAGTATTAGTGACAGTTTGGGCCTTAGCCCATCACAGTATCAGTAGCAGTAACAGTTATGCAATAGCAAAATCCTACCCAACCAGCCTCTACACACCATCTTCGTCCAACCCTACACTCCATGTGGGGATCTAATCAACCCACCCATCCCTACACTCCAAGTAGTACCGAATGCGGCACAAAACAGTAGTTTGCAACTGAGCTTCCAGTAAATTAAGCTTAAAGCCTTTCAGTACACTTCCTCCAAATAACAACCCCCAACCCAATGCAATGCAACATACCATGGATGATATGCTTGTAATACCCAATTTTAGCCCGGGCACATTAAATAAACAAAAAATAAAAAAAAAGCCAAATAAAATAAAATAACAATCCAAAAGTCAAAAAAATATACAAAAACATTTACCCAAATTTGCCTGGGTCCGCATTCAGAAACCAAATACAAACCAAATAAAAAGTCTAATATCTAAGGTTTATTTACATGGCCCAATAACAATAAACCCAATATTACATTAAGCCTAATCCTAAAACTAATACCCTAACCCAGTTTACATGGCCCGATTCAAATTGAAACCTAGCCCAAACTGGAGAAATACCCTAGAAGCTTCTAGGGATTTCAGGAATCGCTGGCGCCGCAGCAGTTGGATCTAGGCCTCGCGCGTGCATCGCCGCCGCGTGCATATTCCTCCTCCACGCGTGTGCTCCAGCTGGTTGGGTACCTGCAACAGAAACAAAAAACAAGCGGGAGAAGCAAAAGCATGAATAAAACGCAAATAACAGAGGAATAGAGGGGATTTGATTTCGATTTTTATTTTATTTTTATTTATTTGATTTTGTGGCTATAAAAAGCCAATTGTAACACTGAAATGAGGATTTTTTTATGGATATTGAATACAAACAAAAAAAAGAGGAAGCAGAAAGTTTTTGAAAGGTTATTTTCTTCGTCTTTTGTTCTTTCTCTATTCTTTCTTTGATTTTTTGTTTCTTTTTTTTTTTTGTAACGAACGAAAATAAAAAGAAGAAGAAAGGTTCTTACCAAGATAGGCGCCATAGACATCCTGATTCGCTTCGTCTAAATCGACGTTGAAAAGGGAGAGTTTCGGCATAAGGTGCAGAGGAAAGGTTAAGGCAGTTCTTGCGACAGCCGTTCCTGAAAATGAAGAAGAGTATCTGCCTAGAGTTTGGAATAGGTTTTAGGCAAAGTATAAAACGACACCGTTTGAAGCCCGTTATAATGGCTCCAAAACGGTGCCGTATTGAGCCATGACCCGAGAACTGACCCGATCCAATCTCAGATTCGCGCATTCTGATTCATTGGTTTATTTGCGCAGAGAGTCCCTCTATGTTTTGTGTAGTTTCAATCTGATTTTCTTCAATTTTTTTTAATTTGTACCGCATATTTGATTCTGTTTTCATTTGGATCCAAGCCTAAACGGTGCCGTTTTTTGCGATTGATTTTGATTATTCAATTTTTTACGTTTAATTGCCGATTTAGTCCTGCAATATTGAATTTGACTTCAATTTAGTTTGAATTTGGTTTTCTTTTTCTTTTCTTTTTTTGATTTAATAATAGATTTTAAATATAATTAGTCCTATTTTGACATATTATCAAAATTTAGCATTATTTTAATATTTAAATTTTGATAGTATTTTTTAAATTTACTATTATTATAGTTTAAAATATAATAAGTTATTATTTTAGTTTGCTATTGATTTTTTAAAAATTTTATCATACACTAATATTTTAATCTATTGTATATATTTATTTAATTTTGTTTTCCTTTTATTTCTGATTCTATTTAAGCACCAATTTTAAATTTATTGATATTAATATAATTATTGTTATCATTTTCAAAATTGTTTTTTTCATATCTAATTTCGCCTCCAAAAGTTTTTTTATAAATTAATTTTATCTTAATTCATTATTTTTAACATTATTTTAATATTTAGCTTGATATTGTTTTCAAACTTATTATTAATATAATTTTAAAATATAATACACTATTCTTTCAAGTTATTATCAATAAGTTTTAAATTTATCAAACATTATTTTAAAAAATTCTATTATATACTTTTATTTTCCAACTTGATATATTATTATTGGTTTCATCACTCTTAATATATTTTTATAAAAATTGATCTTTTACTTTATACAAATTTTATTTACACAATAATATTTCATGATTCTTTTATATATGTATATATAATTTATATGGAATTATTTTTAGTATACGTATGTATATATAAAATATATTATTAATTTTAATTATAAATTTTACATAGTTTCTATACATAAATATTTTATTTCTTAAAATTATTTATTTCATTTATTTCATTTTATTTTTATTATTACTATATATATTATTATTATTTACGTTAAGTTTTTACTTAGATTAAAATGTGCATATATTAATTTTATGATTTATTCATTTTTTCTTTACAACTCTTTCATTAAAATTCATTTAAACATTTTCTTTGTTTTTAGTTCTATTATCAAATTGTTTTAAATCTTCATTTTTTTGTCATGAAGTATCTCTTAGAAAATTGGTTATTAATTTATTGGGTGCTTAATTATTAATATTGATGTTTGTATAATATGACTAAAATCATTATTGCTATTTGTATTTACCTATTACTTGCTTGTTACTCCTTAGTATAGGTTTGGGTTGCTGTTTATCTTTTACATTTTGTATTGCTATTCAGTCATGTTTCATTTGCAAAAATTGTATTTTATTAAAGCGCTACAATCCTTTTATTTCATAATTTTCAAAAAGGAATGGTGTTCATAGTTATCGAGAGGATTGTGCCCTAACTTACTGGGCTTCAATTCTCTTCGATGAATTTAGATAACCGAGTGTTTATTTTATTAAAAATATATAATTTTAAAATAAAGCTTTTAAGATTTCAAAATGTTGGATCCTAACTCACTGGATATGACATTTTGTTATCTCGATTTTAAAATAAAAGCAATATTCGGTGTTTAGGAACTTCGAGAAATTGAACCCTAACTTACTGGATTTTGATTTCTCGATTGACCTAAATAACCAAATATCCTTCTCAAAACATATGAATTTTTAAAATTTAAAAAGACGAATCTAACTTCGAAGATTGAACTGTTGCACCCTAACTCACTGAGTGTGACAATTTATTTCTTTGAAATGGGTATATCTTATTATCCAATTTGATTATTCAGGTTTTCATTTCAAAGGATCGTATTTTAAAATCTTTTTAAGTTTCAGCACTAAGACAATGAACAATCAATTCGGTACCAATTTTGGACGTTACGAGGGTGCTAACCCTTCCTCGTGCGTAACCGACTCCCGAACCAATTTTCTCAAAATTTGTAGAACTAAAATCATTTTCAAGGTGAACTGATCACACCTCAATAAAAGATCGGTGGCGACTCCATTTTCATTTTCAAAGTCAACTCCCATTTTTCAAATAAGAAAATGGTTTCGACAATGCTATTATGCAATTTCAGCACATATATTCAGTTCAGATATTAACATGCTTAGTACAAATATCATCCAGTCAATTTCAGACATTTAAGGGTCTAAGTAGTACTTACCGACCTTACAGTAGGTTCACAGTCGACTTGGGCGACCCGTGCAACCTTAGAAACATTACGGTAAAAATGGGCCCACATGCCCGTGTGTGTCCACGTGGCCCACTCATCCCAAATTAGCCTTGGCCGTGTGATCCATTTTTTAATGTAACTCATGCTAGCTAAGTATTCATATATGTTTTCACTATTTACTTATATGTTCATTCAAAGCTGTCTACTTGAGTCATTGTCACTAAATTATTTATATCTTGAGCTACAGAATTCCAAATTAAGATCCGCTTGATGTTTTCAAAATTAGACTCAAATACCTTTCTACCATAAAATTTTCAGAATTTATAGCTTATCAAATAAGTACAGTAAAATCTTCAAAGTTATCCCTATTCTGCTGTTTGACAGCTTCAACCTTTCCTTACTAAAAATTATTTATCTCTTAGTTCGAAATTTGGATGATGTTTCTGTTTGTTTCTATTGAAAATAGACTCATTAAGGATTTAAAAATATAAATTTAAGCCCCTAATTATTCTTTTTAAAATTTTTAATGATTTTCCAAAGTCAGAACAGGGGAACCCGAAACCATTCTGACATTGTCTCACAAAATTCATTATATCTCATAACTTACAATTTCATTGCTTACACTGTTTCCTCCATGAAAAACTAGACTCAATAAAATTTAATTTCATATTTTATTCAACCTCTAACTCAATTTCCAATATTTTTGATGATTTTTTAAAATTAGATTACTGCTGCTGTCCAAAACTATTTTAGTGCAGAATGTTGATGTCCAAGTTTATAACACCCTTATTTCCTCTCCCTACAATTTTTCGTATAATTTTCTCTTAATTCTCTTATTTCTTGACAACAAGCAATTTCAGCTTTTCGTCGAATCCTATTTTCTGCGCTTCAGGTACACACCTGGTATCGATTCGTTGTGCAAAGTAACCCGAGCCTTCAGAAACCTATATTTGACCAATATATCCCTTAATTAATCACTTGATTCTTCAATCAACCAAATATCCCCAACATAAAACTCGAGCAACTAAACCAACGACAATTCAAAAACTTACCGTGACGAATCCGATAACCAGTCGTCTCCACACACTAGAATATCCGCTTAAAACATTTGAACAGCAGCTAAACGAGAGTAAAATGAACCCTTTGTTAACTGCCTAATCGAAATAAAATAACTAAGGGGGAAAATTCCACTTATCGAAACAGATGAAGTTGAAAGTTGCACCCAAAGAGATGACTCACAAAAAAATACAGAAACAAAAAGAGAGGGGAAATAGAAGAAACAAGATTCAGCCAAAGGGGAACAAAAACCAAAAGTGAACAAGAAGGGAGAAAACACGGCAGAGAAACAAAAGTCTAACGTCAGAAAATTGTTGGGAAAAGAAAAAAATAGAAAACTGATAAGGAGAAAATTTTATTTTGATAACTTCTCCCCAATTATCTCCTAAAAACACTCCCTATTAACCCACTAAAACACAACTATTCAGCAGTCCAGTTTAATTTGAACTCCACCAGGCCACATGCCTCAAACAAAAATTAATTCCCCTATTTGCGCAAGGACTTAAACACAGGACCTTCTATACACAACCACTCCGCTTAACCACCAAACCAACAGGCCCATTCTAATAAATTTTTACCAACAATCAAATAAAAGCCTACTGAACAAGAGTAAGGCCTAATTCATTCAAAATACCAAAATTTGCCCAAGCTAAGGCTTGAACTTGGGACCTCCCAAAACTCATAACCACTAAAGCTGACAGATATTTTTGTTATATTTTCACAATAACGAAATTAGAAATTTTGGAGCGTTATAGATGATTTAGATTTCTTTCTTTCTTTCTTTCTTTCTTAATTTGTCCTAAGAGTATATATTTTCCCATTTGACATTTCCTCCTTTGTAAACATTTCACCCGCTTGTTTCAAGAAAACTTATGGTTTAATTTTCCAGAGCCTTGATTAACATATCTACTATCCCATTTTCAAGCGAATTGTGTCGCAACTT
The DNA here is from genome assembly GCF_025698545.1 of Gossypium raimondii. NCBI lineage: Eukaryota > Viridiplantae > Streptophyta > Magnoliopsida > Malvales > Malvaceae > Gossypium > Gossypium raimondii. The sequence continues at coordinate 39,058,833 of NC_068566.1, read as the reverse complement.
GCAAGCAAGGCTGGTAAAACCAAGCTTGGGGTTGGTAAAATAATCTTATTCTATCTCGTTTTATCCCATCCAGTCCTATACGGTAATTTTCACTTTCGAAAATCAAGTCCACGACAAAATGGGATGAGACGAGTTTCTTTTCTTCCCGAGTTTAGTCTATTTTATTTGTAACTACTTCCTTACTATGCATATTAATTTGTAATTTTATATTTATATTTTATTATTTAATTATTTATTATATAATTTAATTCTAGATTTAAAATTATAATTATGAAAATAGGGTGCAATGTATTGGGAAAGCACGGTTGTAACCAAAATTTTATTAAAGAAATATGAGTAATTTTAGCAAATACAAAGGAAATAAATATGATATATTTGTGCCATTTAAGTGGAAATCTCGATTTAAACTTTTTAAAAAATATAATGTATTAAGGAGGAATTGTCGTAACCGATTAATCACATCAACAACAGGATGTCAGGCGATATCAATTTAACCTTCTACAATTGATGTGACCAATCGATCACAGAACTCTTCCCCCAATACATTGTATCTCTTTTCTTTTCTTTTTTTCTAATTTCCCCCAAATCAACATTTAAACATTAATCCCATCCCCTCCTCCCACACATATTTTCACTTTTGAGTAACGATAAAAAAAAAAATTCTCATAAGTTGGAGTTTGAGGCATCTTGTGAAACAAGTAAGGGTTTTTTAAAAAAAAAAATTTATATATTATATATTTATAAGTTCATATTCTATTTGTTGGAGTTTTGGGACAGTTTGTGAAACTGTTTCTGGTATGTATGTTTGAAGTTTTGGCTTTTTAAATTTTTATGTTTGTAATTTATATATTAATTAATTATATTTATATTTCATTAATGGTATTTTCGCTTTGAAAGTCAGCTTGTGAAATAGAGAGGCACTTGTGTGTGATTGAAGTTTTGTTATTGTTATTTTTGTGTTTGTAATTTATATTTTAATAGATTAGTCATGATTATAATTTTTAATAAAGATACTTATTTTAATATTTATTTGTGTACAAGAGAATTTTCCAGTTGCAAACATTCGAGTTAAGATAATTTATTTTTGTATTTTTGTTTAGTTGGTTGATTAATATTATTACATGGATATTATATTTAAAAATACAAACAAAAATTATTTACAAAAATAGGCTGAGATAACAATTATTTACTTACAAAAATAGGTTGAGTTAAGAATTATTTATGAGAATGATGTTATTATTTAGGGTTATTAATCTAAAATCTACAAAAAAAATTATTTACGAAAATGGGGTGGAAAAGTTATTTACTAGAATATTTGAAAGTGTTATATTGTTCTAATATGATATGTTTATTAAATTTTGTTTGTGTATATATATTGAAATGGTTTCATTGATAAGAGCAATCGATCATACTATTTTGACGACCATATTTTCCCGTATTTGAATGTCACGAGATTTTGAACGGTAGTATTAATTAGGAGATTTGAGCATAGGCTTGACTTAATATCGATCTTGGTTGAAAGGTGACAGTCGGAGACCAACAAATTTTATTTACCATATGAGGAGTGCACCATCACTTTAGAAGACGTTGCATTGCAACTTAAGCTCCCAATTGACAAAACTGCGATCATGGGTTCAAGTAAAGTGACCAATGTTGTGTCACTTTGCTATCAATTCGTTGGATGATCATCGGCTGATGGTGTTACTAGATTTAGCAATTTAAAATTTTGTTGGCTCAAGCAAAATTTTGAAATTTTATCGGATTATGCCTCTGAGTCGGAGAAGAAATGCGTTGCTCAGGTGTTTATATTGGAGCTAATAGGGGACACCCATGTTGAAATCATCTAATAATAAAGTCCACTTGATGTACTTGCCTCTGTTGGTAGATATTCAAGTTGTCGGTTCGTCCAATTAGGGTTTAGCGGTATTAGCTACATTGTACTGTGAGCTTTATCAGGCAACAAAACACAATACACAAGATATAGACAGTTTCCTACTACTGTTGTAGTCTTGGGCACTACACAGGATGTCATTTTTGGCATCACTGAGTCACAACACATTGTTTTCCTTGTTGTAAATAGGTAAAAAAATAAAAAAAACATTGATTAAGAATTATTTTTTTATGAAAAGTATATCTAAAAATTTTGTTTTTTTTCAGATGGTGTACTTCTCTACGGACTGGGAAGGCGTAAACACTTATTATGTATAGACAAATTATTGAGGCATACATAAAACAGGAGGTAAACTTTTTCAGCTTAGTTTTATATTCATGTCATGTAATTATTTTAATCATGTTATTAGTTGTGCAGTTCATGTAGATGTCATATGTTGCTCCGAATATTGCGAGTGTAATTCCTCGATCTACTTACCACCATTCATACATGTGGTGCATTAACACACATATCATAAATTTTTCAACCATTGAGTGGTACAACAAGACCGGGTGTTGTGACGATTCAGGAGTAAGCAAGATGTTCTGAACGTTCTATTCAATTTCAACAATGTCCACATCATTAATAAGAGGGCAAAAGATGCAAAAAATTGAACATTGGAGCATTAATAGTGGCTCATAATGTGGAACAACCGGATGAATATGAGGCTTTCAATGGAAGATTATATGGGGGATTTCATGTCCTTAGACCACTACCAGTGATGACATATGACAAATAGGTTGTCGTATTTGTTTGGTGGACAATGGATGGTAGTCCCTAGACACATGCATCGATGGGGACATCTGCAAAGTGTACCGAGTCATTCTCATCCTCGCTAAAGACATCTGCCTCCTACTCTTGTGCCTAAACCTACAACTATCGAAGAACTTGTAGAGGATAATGAGTACTCGGTTCAAACCCAAACACAATTGCAACTTGTGTATGAGTTTTTGATACATCAATATCCAAAGCTAGTTCTTACCATTTTTAGTTGTGCAATGAAAGTTTTACGTCGTAAATCCAAAGCTATTCCTATTGTCCAGAGAAGCCTGATTTCAGTTCCCATTATCAACAACTAGGACCATCAATAATAAATGAATTATTTAGCTCCGCAGCCTACACCTCCCTGTAACGCCCTCACCCGACCCGATCATTGAGTCTGGGTAAAGGGTGCCACGACTAAATCAAGTTATTTAACATGCTCAGAAGCTCGCAAGATAAAATCAAACGGTATTAGCCATTTACATAAAAAAATTTACAATAGTGACATTAGATTAAAATAAAATAAAAGTTTACTGTTTCAACTATAGATACTAAAGGAACTATCTAGTTACAACTCATTTGACCCCTAGGCATAGTATATAAAGGTTTCCCCCTTCTATGTGCATGACACCACAAGTTATCACTCATCGATCTACCACTATTTGGTTGGGTCCCTCCTTAAGATCTTTTTTCATCCAACAAGTTCTGCATACATAAACCAAATTATGTAAGTTCAAATGAACTTAGTGAGCTTCTTTACTACTAAACTCAAGAATAATCCCTGTTTGCAGTGGTGTCAATTTGAAAGGAACTAAACACATTACTCCTCTTTTATTGCTTGCCTATCCTTAATGGCAGAGTAATTGTCGGGTGATCACTACCTGGACATCTTACGTCCATTTGACTACCCCTAGTGGATTCCCACTTTTCTTTTAACGGTTAGCTTCCTGTAACTGTTCATCTCGATTCCTAACAACTTTCAACTAGTCTTGGTAATTCCTCGAATGTCTCACCATTCTTGCGGATTCTTTCCTTCCTTCACATGTATTCTTTCTTTTTTTTTGTGTTCTTACAAAGTAATCCCTTAGTCAACCCTTCTACTAGTTATTTCACATTTCTCCCTAGATGCCCATTTCAACCCTGTTTGGTCCAAAGCAAGCTCTTCCTCTTGCCAGAAGCCCGAAGGACTTACTAACATTCCAACTGTAGGATAACTTATTGAGGTCCCCCATTACTATGGCAAACTAAGTCCCTCCTAAGCCCACCTTAAATGCGATACCATACTTATATGCGTAACACATTCATTTACTAGGGTCTGCTTGGGCCTAATGTGTCCAGCGAACTATCAACAGAATGACTATTGAGTTTATGATTCCTTTTATGTTATGACTCCCTACAGAACTAGCCCTTTTTGCAGGTACTTTGCAATATAATTCCCCTTAAAGAGGAATAGTCTTGATAAATATATCTATCACTCGAGGTCTCTTTTTTTTTTGCAACTATTTCTATCATTGGGATCTAACTGACCCCTCCTTCCTTTATGGTTAAGTCGACACATTTTCGAACGCTCTCTAGTATACAAGGCTCCCGAAGTATTTCTTGGAGATTTTTAACTGAGGGATCCTTATCTGCGATCCCCAGATAAATCTTTTTTCATTATCGATACACCATGCACCACTAGCACATCATCTTCCGTAACTGATCCTAGTGGTTTAAGCACACATAATTCATAACAACTAATCCCTCTCAGAAAACCTTAAATCCTCTGTTAATCACATCCCTATTTATACATTAATCTCCCCTAAAGGATTTAGCCACTCATGTTGTTCATAATCTCTATCTGGATTGAACAAATAATGTAAAGAACACGACTGATTCAGGAAAGAGAAGAGATTTGAATAGTCGTGGACTGAGTATCGAATAGGGAACAGAGTAGCAAATTGCTTAATTGGAATAAAGAATTAAATCGAATGTAAAAGAAAATAAAATAAAACACTTTAATTTAATAGATAAACTTTTGAATCAAAATGTGACACCTTATACCCGACCCAGTTGTTGAATCTGAATATAAAATGTCACATTTCGTTGCCGAAGCAACTCACTTTTCCATTTTTTTACTCACTTTTCCATTTTTTTTGAAAAGGAAACGTAGTGGTAAACTTATTTTATAAAAATTTCCGCAGCATTTCTGCCTATTTTACATAAAACTCCCTGTAAAATTTAGATTTTCACAAAACATTCACATTCAAATTAACTCTCAAATCAATTCCCAACACTACGATTTCTCAAAACATATCAATAAACTAGATTTCTATGCTTTACTATTTTATCAAAATATTAGTTATAAAATACTAGCTAAGAAAACATAATGAAAATATTTAAATTCAGTTTACGATATAATAATTATATATTTATAAGCCTAGGTACATGCCATTCACATCAACTATAAAGTAGACTCTTTACCAACATTGTTTGAGTTGAACTTCGACTCTTTAGATGCTGCTGGAACGATCTAATGAATCTAACTACCTGCGCACGAAAAAATAAACAAATCGTACGTTGAACAATTTTTGTGCTCAATGGTGCTATTATCATATAAATCATTACATAAGTATTGGACACAAATTAATTGATAGAAATAAACTAAAAGATGATTATAAATATCATTAATAACATCACAATAAAAGAAAATTCTAATATTAATAAACTTTAATATTTTGATATTGAAAAATTGAAAAAAGAAAATAAGCTTTTTAATTAAATTCAAAATCACGTAATTAATTTAATTTGCACAAAATGGAAATTCAAATAAATTCAAGTTTTGTTTTTGCTTTTCTTTCAATTTAGACCCCGTACTAAAGGTTAGACTCATAACCAGATACACAAATCCGCCACCCCGAGTTGTCCGGCAACGATGGCTATCAGAGTAGTCCACAACCCTCTGGGAATTGAGACTGCCCACGACCCTCTGGGAATTGGGGTTAACAATAATAACAACTGACCGACTTGACCTTTTCTCCCTCGACCCTTTGGGAATTGGGGAGATCTAAATTCTCTGACATAAAGACTCTATGGCATGTAACCTATATCTAATGTAGTCTAACTTAGTGAAACAGGGTGAAAACCAAATTTCATGATCCATTTCAATTCTATTTTCATTTAATTCTCATTTCAATTCCATTTCATATTCAAATCACATATCGCCTAATGTAAAATAGGCTTCCAATTTGAAACATATTAAATATTTTCTTGCTCAATAATCTAAAATCATTATACTCAAATCAAAATCATAACCATGAACTCGCTAATTTAGTCTTATGAAAACATAGTAATCATCTCGAAACATAATTTTATAAATATTAACTAAATTATTCAAGCTCATCCAAAACTCATAAAAATAAAATAAAATAAATATAACTAGTTATATTAAATAAAATATTCTAAAGCTTTATGTAATGAAAATAATATATTAGCACAAACCGAAGTTTTAAAAGCTTTACTCATTTTCTTTGCCTTTCTCCTTCAAGATGTTCACTTCGTTATTAGCTACAATAAGAGCAATTCAATACAAAACAACATCATTTATCCATTCTAAAATTAAAACTAATAAAAACAAACTTAAATATGCATGATTATTCATATTGACAACTTAAGTTTTCTAGTTCGAAATTCGCATATTTTTTTCAATTCCGTCTTCACCGGAGTAGTACTCTCTGCTTCACAAGCGATCATTTAGCACCAATATTAGACAAAGTGGCCAATGTTCTCTACTTCCCCTTTAACATGGCCAAATATACCATATAAACTTTTCATCCATTTTGTTTCTTTTTCACACTTCTAATAAGCTAGAACTCATCTTCTAATAATTTCCTGTCCAAAAATAAGTCTATTTCACTAAAGTTTTCTAAGCTTCAATCAATGTTCTTTAATAGCAACTTCCAAAATACTTGATAAAAAAACTATTGGTATATATATGTAAAGCAAGCTTCAAAGATTCAAAATCTAAAAGAAATTTGAATAAAATCATACCTTACACTTGAATTTGAAGGAAAATGGTGGCAAAATTTTCTTTCTTTCTTTCCCCTTATTTTGATGTGAAAAGAAAGAAAGATGTTAAAGATAACATCTTTTTCTCTTTTTTTTATGTATTATAATATTAATTAATAAAATATTATTACTTATTAAAATATTATAACTTAATTAAAAAATCATTTAAAAGTCATTATGAAACCATTGATTTTTTAAGTAATGGAAAAATTGTCATTAAGTCCTTTCCATCAAAATAAAAATAGGATAATTGCACTTTAGTCTCTATGCTTTTTAACTTATTCAATTTAGCCCCTGAACTCGATATTGAATTTTTAACTTAACCCTATACTCCTACTGATAATCCTCTGTGTTTTCATGTCTGATAGTTTTCTCTAAAAACGATCACAATTTATTATACTACTATTTATTTATAGATCACTTATTCAAGGACTTCTACCACAAATATTCTTCTTCTCTTTTTTTTTCTAAAAAAAGTGGGGATGTTACACAAAACTAATTTCAAGAGGAGAATAAAAGAGTTATGAAAAATCGAAAGAAAAATAATGTAATCCTACTCCTAAACTAATAAGGTTTTTGAAGGTGTCTAAGATAACTTAGTTACATCAAACCCTTAATGTTTTATTTATAGAAGTGTTGGTAGCCCAAATTAGGTCTTTGAAACGTTCTAGGTCTTCGTATAAAGTTGATTGTGATGATGAAAATAACCCCAAATTACTTGGGCAGGAAGTTGACCTGTGTCACGCCACACCCCTTTCGTGGGGTGACACGACACCAATTTCTGCCTTGTGTTGTTCGTTTGGTGCTTTGACGTCTCAGAAAGCTTGTGTATCACTCATCTTTTGCTTCCACGTTAATTAGGCCTTTATATCTTCATCCTACACACTCAATTAGACGTATTAGATCAACCTAAGGCTCATGTCGAGCTATTGGGTCACAACACTTATAAAATGTGTTAAAAATGCTTATTTTATTAATATTTAATCCTAAGGTCTAATTACCAAAAATGAAATATAAAATCCTAAATTGAATAGAAAACAAGTTCATTAAACGCAAAATTGACCCGAATTGACTACTACATTTGACAACAAGTCAACTCCTCAATATATAATGTTAGTTTAGATACATCGACTTTGTAGTCCACCGACACTTTCATGTTATACTTCTTGATGGCAGCTATACATACCTCATTATTTAGGAATTGTTAACTTATAGCCAACTCTTTTGATTCAGAATCTAGCACCAACTTATTGAAGGAATTATATCCAGGTATTTTGGGAACTCATATGCATGCACAACATCGGGATCTACGTTCAACATGTGAGTTGAAGATTCATTCCATATAACAATGCATGAGTCAGATTCCCGAGCGAAGAGGTGTCTACATTATTATCATCGCCTACTATTTCATCATCAATATCATCTAGAACCTTATTGAGACCGGGGCACCAAATTACTCCCCTCGGTGACCGAAACCATCATCATTATCGAGTCTTTTACATTAGTACAATGCATCTATAAGCGAGGATCAAGATTAGGGTTATTATACAAAATATAAGCATTGTATAAATTGACTCACTCGATGTCAATGTTTCTCCATAATCGCACAATTTTGCTTACCCAACATTCAAATCACAGTCAAACTTGTGTACAAAAGATCGCCTATCTACAGACGCTTTTGGAACCTCTATATATGGGTCATGAACTACATATTGTTGATTTAAGAGAGTGACATTTTTTATTGGCTCAACATCCTCTAACTCAACGAAAAACTCATTTGGTTCAATGTTACCAGGTGAACAATATAGCGCGATCATAGTCTCCATGTCATCATCCTTTACAAGTTGCATCTCCCTATATATGCATGGATTTGACGAAACTGGAAGTTTGTAGAATAGTCTAGACATCCTCCTCCCACAACGTTGAGCGATTTTTGCACTAATCTTTCGTTTGATTTCACCAAGTTTTACACTCTTATTAAACCTCATTCCTATTTGATGGCACGATTCAAATATACAACGAACTTCTGTATGACAAATTATCCCATCAAAATGGATGTATACGAAGAATTGATTATTTACCTTTTATACTATATCTTGAAAATAAATTAAAAATAATATATATTAGTTGCTATTAAAACAATTTATACCATATTAAAGCAATAAAAAACTTTGTATCAAACAAAATAATTTGCATGTCTTATTAGAAATTATTATCACTATATAGTCACATAATTATACATAATAGTAAAATAAAATGAAATAACATAAAATATAATTACAAACTAGCCTTATCAACTCAAACTTGATTTCTAAAATGAAAAACAATTATTATTGGTATTCAATCTTGATTTCTAATAGCTATAGAGATCCAAGTTTGAGACATTTGCAACTGTTTAAAACTTAAGATTTTCTCCCGTTTAACTTGAACAACTCAATTTTTTCAAAAATAAAAAAACAATTAGAGATTTTTTTTTTGGTTGAGAAGTAGGGGTTAATATGCTAATTCAATGTCACCTTCCTAGTTGGCGACACCATTCAACTTTTCTTTCCCGTTACCCAAGTAGGCAATCAAGTGGAAGAAACTGGTGCTACCACCTTATATGGTGACACTGATATTTTCATACAAGAATATACGGTCAACAAAATGGGAAAATAAAAGGGACATTGAAATTTTTAGTGTTGTCATATGGGATGGTAACACCAATTAAAAAATAAATTTTTTAGTTAGAATCATTTGGTAATGATGGGTGTACTTTTGGAGGTGGTGTCACCTGACAATATGACACCACCTAAATTTACTGTTCAAAACAACTTGGTTTTGTAAATAATTTGAAAAGTATCTCATTTTTAATTTTTTTTTTCATATTATTAATGTAAAAAACCCCTTAATGTTACATATTTAATCTATTTAACTCTTTTTCAACTAAATTTTGCTCTTAACATTTTATAGAGAGTTGAATTTGAGAATCAAGTCGAATTGTTGCTTTTTTTAAAAAATATTGACTAAAATTTTAAATTTTAAAATGGTCGCGCACATGGTAATCTACTTGTTCTTCGTGCTGATATTTTGAGCTTTTATGAAATTTTATAATTTTGAATTCTTTCTTTTGAATTTTTATAATTATTAAATTATTTATTAATATGACATATAAGACAAATAATAAAATGTTAGTATAAAGTACACGTGGATCATTACGCACTAATCACGTTAATGTTGTTAAAAAATTAACGTTTTAGTCAATATTTCGTTAAAAAGCTATTTGACTTTTTTAATTGACTCTTTTTGAAAGGTTAATTGTGAAATTTAATTAAAAGAAAGAATAAGGGTCAAATTGACAAAAGATATAAATCTTGAAGGCTATATGTGTCATTATACCTTTGTTAAAAAGTAAAAATTTCATAATTAAATCAAACATGTTATAAAATAAAAGATAGAGAATAAAGAACAAAGCGAATGACGAGCAAAGATAGGCGTATTTTATTGATCAATTGGAATATTTACAATGTTTATCCAGAGTCTCTATTTATAGTTATAAGAAGTATAAATGAAGTAGAGATCTACTTCTAATAACTATTAGAATTTAAAGTACATCAAAACTTATCTTGATCTTGATGGACATCCACTTAATAAGATATTCATAATACTCCCCCTTGGATGTCCCTTGGTGGATAATGTGTCTCGTTAAAACCTTACTAAGATAAAAACCCTGTGGAGAAAAAAATTCCTAGTGAAGGAAAAAGAGTACACATATCTATAAAACGAATAATATGTTGCCTTGTTAAAAACCTTACTAGAAAAACCCAATGGGACAACCTCGTTTAAAGGAAAAAAAAGTACAACGCGTATTTACTCCCCCTCATGAAAACATCACATACTTTCTCATATTCTATGTATTCAATTTTGAATACTAGTTTTTCAAATGACTATTTGAATGTATTTCCTAAGCATTTATATCACCATTCTTTTGAAAGTCATGAGTGAGGAAAAAATTGGAGGAAATATATTTTGATCTCTTCATGAGTTTCAACAATAATCATAGCAAACTTTAATTATGATTCTTCTATAAAACACAAATAAGTATTTTGGAGTACTATTCACTATGTCAAATTTACCACATATGTTCAAACTATTTTAATTCATATAAATGAACAATCTCCCAAGAATTTCAATATACTTCGGCATTCTAAATCCTTCAAGAATATTAATAGAAATTTTACTATATAGTGATTCATAAAAGGTTGTAACAATAACCATTAGACATAAGTTAAATCTTTTATGAACTGTTAGTTTAATAATATATTGCATCCACCATAAAAGAATATTATATATTTTAATAATCAATGACAAAACTTAGCAAAAAACTTCATATTTTTATTCCGCTTTTGCAAAACTACTTCATTTGTACCCTCACTGGCTTTAGACCTTTAGGTATTTGGTCTACTGGTCCAAAAACTCCATGAATTTAATTGTACTAGAGTTGTGTCTTTCTATTTTGAATAATTTATCCTATATCTATATGTCTGAATAGATTTATTCAAGATTCTCCTTTTATTTCATTATTTCAACAATAATATTGCATGCAAAACCATTGTCGACCACTTTTATTATCGTTTCGACATTTTCTTGAATTGACATAACTTATTGAGATATATTATTTTCATTATTTTAATCTTCAGTTTCAGGTACCTAAATCTCTGTGGAGTTTTACTTATTAGTTATGTATTGGGTCTCTTCTGGAGCACCCGCCTCCATTATATAACCATCTAGAAGAATTTTCATCTTTGAAACTGATCAATCTATCATTTATTCTAACTAATTGTCCAACTGGGACTTTGATTCAAAATATTATATGGTATATAACACTTGGTTATTCTCATTAAGTTTTTGAATACATCGATAGTTAACTTGTAATAAAATAAGTTATCCTTTTGAACTTCTATTTCAAATTACTCTCTACAAAGATCCAGATAATGATAATTCATTACAAGCGTGATTTCGTTCAATTATTATTTCTCTCCCCTAATATTGGAAAACTATCAAATCAAAATAATAATCACAAATCATATCATAATTGAATCTCCAATACATTCAAAACATCTAATAATATAAGGAGACTTGTAATTAATATATATTCCCAACTTTCTTTAAGAATTCACTCATCTTTGTGCGTTGTGGTGGAGCAATTAGAACATATACATACATACAAAAATTCAAAGTTGAGAAATACGTAGCTCTTGACTAAAACCAATTGTAATGGAGAGTATTTATAACTTATTGGCTTGATATGTACAACACATAAATCAACATAATCTCATGTTGAAATAGGAAGTTTAGTTCTCATAAGTAATGGTTTAGATATTAATCGAGGCGTTCAATCAATAATTTCTTTAAACCATTATGCACATAAATAAAAACTTTTACAAAAGTTTTTCAAACTCAATTAATAAAAGACTAAGATATAAACTCATCAAGATTATCAAGATGAATTGTCTTAGTTGCATGATCCAAATTAATTATTTAAATAAGATATCTTACAAACAACAAAGTTGCAAGTTGATAACAAATACGTGATTATTTTGTAGATGCATCTACAAAAATCATATGATATCAAAATCATCCACATAGTGGATGAATGGGCCTATATTCATTTAAAAAATGTAAGACATTAAATCTCAACTTTAGCTAGTGAGTTTCTAATAAGCAATTTTTCTTGAGAACAAACAACAAATGAGAATTCTTTAAATTAAAAAATCTTTTGGGTCTTTAATAAATGTCCATATGAAATCCCAATTAATTTTCGCATCATATATGATCCAGGATGATCTAACTGGTCACGCTAAGTAGTAAATGTATTTTCATCAGTAAACTTCTGGTTTACTTTAACATGCATTTCAATTGTACTAATAATGTCAATATAAATTGTGACAAATTGATAATCTTATTGTCATTCATTTTACTTTGTATCCACACATATAAGTACTATTGTGACATTTACTACTGGAAATATCTAAATCAATGTGAAGTCTATAATGTCACTAAGTCAACAAAATAAATATAATTTTCAAACAATTATATGCAATATTCGCTTCAGGGAATATGCCAAAATCTTTCTTTTTCTACATTTAGTCTTAACGATTTTATCAAGAAGTAAGCAAATTAAACTCCAATAGTTGACTTTGAATCCAATTAAAATATATTAACAGCAAACACTAAGAGTGGATCTTATTTTTCAGGTGTACAACAGGTACATAACCCATGACTTTTCATACTTAAGTTTTTTCTCTTGCAAGTTCTATTTAGTAATATTTTTTCACGTAATTTTAATTGAGAACTTATTTTGAATAGTGTAGAGTTATACTCATAGTTTAAAAAAAAAAACTTGCAACTTCAAGTGCATCTAACCATAACAAACTTTAGATAGAATTACCATATTCTATTGCTCATAAGTAGATCTTTCACAGTTAAATATTTTGCTTTCAATCCCTTAATGGGGATAATGACAAAAGAAGATCACAAATATAGTCACGACCAATTAAATTTAATATCACGAGTAATCAATAATTCAATCCTCTTTTGATTCCTATAAAATATAATTATTTCCTGATTCACAAACTCAATATGAGATTCATTATGAATTTCTTTTAGAACCAATGGATCAACCATCACAAGTTATTAATATATTAGCTCTTCTAGAGCTGTCGACTAATTTTGTACTATCAAATGTTGAAATAATATTGATTTTTATTTTCTTTTGTGCTTGTGTTCACTTCGGGGAATGTAATAGATTTACTAAGACGAACTTATAATCGTCCTAATAGATTCTTTATTTCATAATCACCATCGTAAACATGCGTGGATTTCAAATCAAAATCTATCTATTCATGTTGTTATGATCAGTCTCCAATTATAATAAACATGATATAATAAATAAATCATAGTAAAATATACCTGAACATCTTTAGCATCATCGTCATCACCTTGGTTATTATCAGGAGTACTGAGTGGTTAAAAGTTCTAATGATTACCCATAGTGTGCAGGCCTCAATTGAAATAGCAGTAACTCTAGGAGGCAATCAACAATAGCAAATTTTGAGATATTTTTGTGACTTATCGAGAAAAATAATTAAAAGAGAATCATGTTGATAACGTGTTATAAAATAAAAGACAGAGAATAAAGAACAAAGAGAATGTGGGAGCAAAGAGAGAACATATTTTATTGATCATTCGAAATATTTACAATACTTCTCCAAAGTCTCTATTTATAGGTATAAGAAATATAAATGAAGTAGAGATCTACTTCTAATCACTACTAGAATTTAAAGTAAATCAAAACTTATCTTGATCTTAATGAACATCCACTTAATAAGATGTTCATAAAAAATAGGTATATTTAAAATAATAAGCAGATAAGGAATAGAATAAAATAAAATAAATATATATTAAAACTACATAAAACTTAATTTTTTGAACCATTATTAATTATTATTCTAGATAAATATCTTGTAAAGCAACATAGATATAATTTATACATGTATACCAAGTAACTAAAAAATTAAGATGGAAATAAATGAATATGGTAGTTTTAAAAAATTATAAGATAATAAAGAAATTTTTAGTCAACTTCTAATAGTACGTCTTGCGTCTGCTTCTAATAGCACGTTTTGAAACAAATTAGGTTGTGTCTGTAGTTATGTCTGGGTTGTTCTGACGACAGTAGCTTGGGAGATGGAGGAAGATTTGGCGATGCTGTCACTTACGAGTGGGGAAGAGGTGGTGTGGCAAGTGGATTTGGAGGAGGAATCAAGGATGTAGTATATCTGTGTGTGGTGGGTTGTTTTTTTTATGGCTAGTGTGGTGCAATTCCAGGATATGCGTACAACGTTAGCAAATCTATTGCATCCGCATCGAGGGATACGATTATAATCTAGGGAAGAAACATTTTCTTTTCCAATTTTGTTGTGATATTGATCTGGATCAGTTTTTGGAAGGGAGCCCTTGGACATTTAACAATTATTTGTTACTATTTCATAGATTAAGGGAAAGGGAAGATCTCATGGTTGTGTCGTTGTTCTGGTCTAATTTTTGGGTCCAGGTTCACGATCTTCTGGTAGGATTGATGTCTGAAACGATGGCCAGATAGTTTGGGGATTTTCTAGGTCGATTTTTAGAGTATGGTGCCAAGTTGTTGAATAAAAGATATAGGGGTTATATAAGGATTCGTGTGCATCTTAATGTAAGAAATCCCTTGATGAAGAAGAAGAAACTTCTTTTGGGTGGTAGGGGTTGTATCTATATGCGCTTTCAATAAGAAAAAGTATCAATGATTTGTTTTCTGTGTGGCAAACTAGGACATTCAGAACGGTTGTGTCTAGTTAGGATTGTACATAGGAAGAATGAATTGGAGTTTGAATGGGATCTTTTTATCAAAGCAATTCCTAAACGGGCAATGGTGGCTTCAAGCCCATGGTTGTGAGAGAAAGGGGAAGGCCCACGACTAGGTGAGTTGAGGAGATCATTAGGAAAATGGAAAAAAGGTGAGGAAAGGAATATATAGGGTTTATTTTGAAATCCAAAATTTTTGCATCAGGCAGGGGCTAATCTTGGGCTAAATTGGGGGGAAATTGGATTTTGATTTTTTTTGGGTGGAGAATGTTGAACCAAATAAGGAATTAGTTGGGGAGGATTGTCCTATAGAGTTTGGAGAAGGAAAAAATCAACTTTGAAGTTCTCGATTTTCTTCTATTTCTGGTGGAATAGATTCGGGGAAAACTATTGTTGGGCATACATATGTTCATGACTCTGAGATATCAGCTAGCTCTGCTGGGCAGGATAGCCGGATGCAATGAAAATCTTATGCTAGAATGTTTAAGGGTTAGGGAACCCCCGGGCAAGGCGTTGCCTTTAGCAGGTGCTGAGGGAGACTAATCCCGATGTGGCTTCCTTTATGGAAACTAAGCTACATGGTTCGAGGATGGAGAAAGTTAAGAGGACTTGGGGTTTGTTGGAGAGAATTGATGCGATCAATGATGGTATAAGGGGTAGATTATCGTTAGGTTAGAAACAAAGGGTTATAGTGGAGTTACGAAGCTTCTCAATGAATCATATTGATGTGAATGGAATGGATGATTTGGAAGAAATTAGGTGGTGATTTACTGGGTTTTATGGCCATCCGGTGAAAAATATGAGATATCATTCGTGGGACTTGCTAATAGATCTTTATACTGAAGGGTCGGTTTCGTGGTTGGTTATGTGAGACTTTAACGAGATTCTTTACTCTCATGAAAAACAAGGGGGACAATTAAAGGATGAAAGGTGTATGGATGCTTTTCGATCGGCCCTTGATGATTGTGAGTTGGTGGATATAGGTTATGAGAGGCAATGGTTTATATTGGAACGGGAAAGATTGACTCATAACAATATTCGAGAAAGACTTGATAGAGGGTTTTAAATCCAGGATGGAATGACCTTTTCTTAAATTATTACCTTGAGCATTGTGTTCATTCGGTGTTGGATCACTATCCACTTTTGCTAATACCTCTGGTTGGGTTGATAGACAGGAGCAAAGGTCACGTACTTTATGGTTTGAGGCTGTCTGGTTGCTAGAGGATTCGTGTGAAGAAGAGGCCCATCGGTTATGGGTCAATTTGATTTGTTCGGTGCCAGATAGGATTCGATTTGTTAGAAGGAATTTGATGAAATGGGCTAAAGGGGTTCGGAGGATGTTTCGTATGACCATGAAAAGCTTGCGACATAGATTAGAAGAATTAAATGGAATGGATCCGAATGATGATGTTTTGGAGGAGTTGGTCATAACGAAGACGCATTTAAACTTAGAAATTGACAAAGGGGAAAGGTATTGGGAGCAACATGCAAGAGTCAATTGGTTGAGAAATAAGGATCATAATACAAGTTTTTTCCATAGACTGGCTTCTCATCATAGGAAGATTTGAGGCATTCATCAATTGGAGGATGGGAATGGTCAAGTCAGAATAGGGGAGGAAAAGATTGAGCGAATTGCATGCCATTATTTTACTAATTTGTTCACGTCGAGGGGAATAAGAGATAGTATAAGGTTACTTACGAGAATTTTGCTTCATGTTAATGATGGCATGAATGACTTTTTGGGTTCAAGTTTTATAGAAAAAGAGATTGGGGCGGAAGTGCGATGTATGCATCCTACAAAAGCATCGGGGGATGATGGTATGCCAGCTCTGTTTTATCAACATTTTTCGCATATTATTTTCTCTGATGTAAGTTCTTATTGCTTGGAAATTTTGAATGATGGGAAATCTATGTCAGAAATAAATCATAGCAATATTATGCTTATCCCGAAGTAGAATACTCCAGTAAATATGATGCACTTTAAACCCATAAGCCTTTGTAAAGTGTTGCTTAAAATTATTACTAAGGCTATTGTGCATAGATTGCAAATAATAATGCCATCTTGTATAGATGAGGTGTAGAGCGCATTTGTACTCGAGAGATTATTAACGGATAATGTAATTGTAACTTTTGAATTGTTACATTCTTTCAAAAAGTGAACTGGGGCTAGGAGTGGGTCTTTTGTGCTCAAACTAGATATGAGCAAGACGTATGATATAGTGCAATGGTAGTTAATTGGTGTGCATGGGAAAAGTTATGTGAACCTAAAGAAGGTGGTGGGATGAGATTTAGACAACTATCGAAATTTAATGTCACTATTCTTGCTAAGTAGGGTTGGAGGCTGGCTTGTAATCCTAACTTCTCTAGTAGTGTGTGTTTTGCAAGCTAAATATTATGCTAATATTGATTTTATGGGATCAGAGTTAAGAAATCAACCTTCAACTATTTGGAGGAGCATTTGGGCAACAAAAGGGCTCCTATTGAGGGCCTACAGTTGGATTGTTAGGTGTCGAAACCATTTTTATTTTGAATAACGGGGTCGAATTTTAAAACAAAATGGAGTCGCCACCAATCTCTTTTCGAGGTGTGATCGGGTCACCTTGAGATTAATCATTTTAATAAAACATTTTGATTTATTAAAATAATGATTTTGGTCTACAAAATTTGAGAAAACGGGCTCGGGAGTCGGTTACGCACGAGGAAGGATTAGCACCCTCGTAACGTCCAAAAATTGGTACCTAATTGATTAATCAATGTCTCAAAGTCGAATGTCGAAAATTTGAAAAGTTTAGAAACGATTCCCCTTTTTATTAATCCCATATTTTAAAACAATGCTTGGATAGATTTGAACGAATGTAAAAGGATTTCTCATCTCGAGGCAACAAGATGTCGTATCCCGTAAGTTAGGAGCAACGTTTGAATTCCCGAGCATAAACTAACCTTTTAAAAATCTTTATTGAAACTTTGTGCATTTGAAAACTACAATGTTTAGTCGTTTTGGTTCGATGAGAAAATCGAAACCCCGTAAGTTAGAGCACGGTTTCTCATCGTTCCAAAGACGACATATTGCAAACTTCATTTTCCCTTTTTTACGAAATTGGATCAAAGCGAAGGTTTAATGCAATATTAACAATGATATAAATTTGATTTATTCGACATGAAAAGAAATGAAATAATCAAATTTTGGCAAATAAATCGGAAATTTTAACTATGATGTAATGTTCGGAACTGAAAAGCAAATGTATGAACATGGAATAATATACATGGGCATAATACTAAACAATATGCATGTACAAACCCCAAACACACATAATAATTATCGAACTCGAAATAATATATAAGACAAACTTAATTCCAAAGAAAGGGTACATAAATAAAACAACATGATGTAAGTAATAGGCTAAAAAAATCTATTATGCAAATCAATTTAAGATAAAATGAATACATGAAATGAATTGAAATAAATCATTTAATAAATTGTTTAAAACAACTAATAAAACACAATATACAAAAATATTTAAGCAAATGAAGTATGAAAAAAATTAGAATATACATTATATAGAATAATAATGATAATAACAACAACAACAACAACAACAACAATAATAATAATAATAATAATAATAATAATAATAATAATAATAATAATAATAATAATAATCTAATATGTATAATTCAAAATAAATAGTATGTATATGGATGAAGTTTAAAACAATACATGAATTAAAACAAATAATATATATGAATGTACAATTTAATACAAATAATATCTACAATTTGAAATGAATTGGATAATTTACAATAAATAATATATAATAAATTTGAAATAATAATACATATAAAATTTAAAATTTTGATGATAATTCTAGAATAATCATACGTGATAAATCCAAAAATAATAGTATATAATAAATTTAAAAATATTAATAATAAATTTGAAATAGATATACATGATAAATTTAAAATAATATTAACGATGAATTTAAAATAGTAATATTGATAAATTACAAATAATAAAACATGATAAATCTAAAATAATAATATACAAAACACTTAGATAATATTAATGATTAATTTAATAATAATAAGTATAAACATTCAAATAATATCGATTTAAATTTTTTTAAAATAGCATAATAATCAATACTTAAATAAATAAAACACAAGCAAATTAAATCAAACTAATGAGGATTAAATTGAATTTAAAGCAAAATTAAAAGGGAAAAAAATGAGAATAAAACAAAAATGAGGGCCAAAATATAACGCGCGGATAACATGGGGACCGAATGGGAAATATTCCCTTATCTCAAAACACAACATTTTGACACAGATCAAATTGGAATGAAACCTAAAAAGTGTGGCCAAATTTAAATGAAATAAAAGAATCGATTTGAAATACCCTGCGAAAGAAAAAGGACTGTCTGTGCAATCTTCTGAAGCGTTACAAAACGCGGGGATCCTTCCCCGGGTCGGGTCACCCGCGCGAGTTACTGAGGCTAAATGGCTAATATGGCACCGTTTTAGAGCCACTGAAACATGCCCTAAACGGTGCCGTTTTATGCACAATATAAAAGCCACTTAAAACCCTAAAATCAGAACACTTTTTATTTACATTAACTATCAGGGAAAAAAAACTAAACCCTCTCTGCCCTCCGCCGCTTCAATGATCCAAGCTCTGCGACTCGATTATGACGAAGTAGGCGAGCAGTAGATTCCTCATCTCCTAACTCTTCTTTTCTTTTTCATATAAGATTAATAAAAAACAGAAAAAGAAAAACGTAATGAAAAAAATACAGAAGAAAAAGTGAAAGAATCACCTTCTTTAAAACTTTTGATTTCTTTTTCCCTCCCTTTACATTGATTTCCTCTCTTTTTTATGAATCCCCTCTTTTTATTTAAAATAGAAAAATTGGCTCTTTTTATAGCCCAAAAATACAACTTATTTTATATTTATCTCTATTTTTACACTGTGTTTTTGTTGCTATTGGACTCTTGTAGGCGGCATATGTGGAGGTGCGGCTGGGGCTGTGCTGGAAGCTGTTAGATTTTAGGTTTCGGTGAATTGGCTATTTGGTTTAGTTGGGTTTGGGTTTGGTATTATTGGGCCATGCGGGCCTTTTGTAATTTGGACTCTTTTTTTATTTGTTTGGTCTATTTTAATTGCGGGCCCGGGCTAAAATTGGGTATTACAACTGTCCTCTTTGCTCATTGTCGTGTAACAAGAACAGAGCAAAGACTTTAGAAATGACCAATTTTACCCGGTCGTGCTGGACTTTGGTGCGCTTCTTCTTCAAGCAGCCTCATTCCAACCTACTGCATCTTCAGAGGTATAAGAATTGGTGCTTCGATCCACTCCACTGCAACATCAGGGAGATAAGATTGGTAACCCATAGCTTTTTAAAGAACAAAATTTGCTATCTTCAGTCTGCTCCATTACAACTTCAGTGAGATAAGACTTGTAGCGATCTACTCTACTGCAACTTCAGAGAGATAAGATCCATCATTTTAATCTGATTCACTGCAAATTTAGAGAGATAGGATTGTTGGTTTTAATCTACTCCACAGCAACTTCAAGGAGATAAGATTGGTTTATTCAGTCTGCTCTACTGTAACTTTAGGGAGATAAGACTAGATGCGATCTGCTCTACTGCAACTTCAGAGAGATAATATCTAGCATTTTAATCAGCTCCGCTGCAACTTCAGGGAGATAGGATTATTGGCTTCAATCTACTTTGCTTCAACTTTAGGGAGATAAGATTCATCGTTTTTAGTCTGCCCCACTGCAACTTCAGGGAGATAAGACTGGATGCGATCTTTTCTCTGCAACTTCAGAGAGATAAGATCTGTGGTTTTAATTCGCTTTACTGCAACTTCAGTGAGATAGGATTGGTTTCTTCAATCTGCTCCACTGCAACTTCAAGGAGATGAGACTGGTGGCTTAAATCTGCTTCCCTACTACCTTGGGAAGATAAGATTCACCGTCTTTGATATGCTCCACTACTGCTTAGGGAGACAGGATCTACAATCTTCAACCTACTCCACTGCAAAACTCAGAGAGGCAAGGCTGGTGTCTTCGATCTGCTTCACTGCCAGTATAAGAAGACAAGATTTGCTGTTTTCAGTCTGCTCCACTACAAACTCAGGGAGGCAAGGCTGGTGTCTTCGATCTGTTTCACTGCCAATACAGGAAGACAAGATCTACTATCTTTAGTCTGCTCCGCTGCAAACTCAGAGAGGCAAGGCTAGTGTCTTCGATCTGCTTTGCAGCCAGTACATGAAGGCAAGATCTGCTATCTTTAGTCTGCTCCACTGCAAACTTAGGGAGGCAAGGCTTATAGTTTCACCGGTTTGTTCTCTAGGGAACATGACTTGTGTAATTCATTTTATGATCCTGATTATGCCTAGTGATTAGGATGTCATGATTAGAATGAATCAAATGCTCCTAACTAGACGTGTATGAATGACATTTGAATGAATGAAGAATTTTATTTTTTCAAGAATGATCTGTGGAAACCATTTTTTATTTGTTTTTAAAAATGAAAGTTGACTTTGAAAAACGAAAATAGAATCGCCACCGATCTTTTATTGAGGTGTGATCGGATCACCTTGAAAATGCTTTTGGTCTACGAGTTCCAGAAAAATGAGTTCGGGAGTCAGTTACGTACGAAGAAGGGTTAGCATCCTCGTAACACCCAAAATTGGTACCTAATTGATTAATTAATATCTTATAGTCGAATGATAAAAATCCAAGATTTAAAAAAATGACTCCCCCTTTTATTAGTATTGTATATTTTTAAGGAAAAAAACGTTTGGATAAATTTGAAAGAGTGTAAAAGGCTTTCCCGCCTCGAGGCAACAAAATGTCGTACCCCGTAAGTCAGGATGCAACATTTGAATTCCCAAGAATAAGCTAACCTTCAAAAACTTTATTGAAATTTAGAGATTTTGAAAAATAAGAAATGTTTAGCCGTTTTAGTTCGACGAGAAAATCGAAATCCCGTAAGTTAGAGTACGATCCCTCGAAGTTCCAAAGACAACATGAAGTTTTCTTTTAATTTTATTAAAAACATATGTTCTTGAAAATTAAAAAAGGTCATTTCGAGTTAACAAGAAAACCGAGACCCCGTAAGTTAGGGTACGATTTCTCGAAACTTTGAAACGCGTTATAAAGCTGACCCAAAACGTAATTAGTTAATTAGCTTCACATATAGGGAAAAAAATAATGATCACATACATTTGAATTTGGCTCACGATACGATAGTGAGAAATACAAGCGTAATTGTATGCATGGCATAATAATACATAGCAAGAATATAAATAACAATGTAAATACAAAAGAACAAATTACATATATATAGCAATAGTCTCACATCATATATTATGCCAACATACACAGGTTAATGAATTAAAAGTCGATCAAGGCACCAAGCAAACTAACACACATGAAATTGTACAAGTTTTAAAATAACTAAAAACGAATAGCATGAAAAAAACGAAATTACAATCGATAAACCAGGTGTTAAAATAAATTTAAAACAAATAATATATACATATGAGAATTTGAAAAATAAAAAAATAAAATATATAGTTAAAAATAAATACTACATAAAATAATAGTACCTAAATAAATTTTAAAATAAATATTATATAAGAAGAAAATCAAAATACATAAAATAATATACGTATATTAATTTAAATAAATAATATATACTGAATGAAAAACTTCATTTAATAAATTTAAAATGGTATTATAACATGTATAAAAAGCTTAGAAAATAATACATACAAAATTAAAATGGTATTATAATAAATTTAAACAATGTTAATAATAAATTTAAAATAATATTAAGCTTAATCATTAAAATAATATTAATTTTAAAATTAAATACATTAAAAATAAGGGAATAAAATTTAAAGAAAATCAAGCACATTAGATTAATAGGGATTAAATTGAACTCAAAACAGAATTAAAGGGAAAAAAATGAAAAAAAATGAAGGGCCAGTGTATAATTTGCGAATAACATGAGGGCCAAATAGGATATATTCCCTTCCCTCAAAACGCTGCGTTTTGGTATGGACCGAAATGAGACAAAAATAAAATGTCAGGCAAAATTTAAAAAGCCGTGAAAGGATTAATTTGAATGCATCATAAATGCAAGGGACCATTTGCACAAATTCCCCATGCGCTATAACACACACGGATCTGGGACCAGCGGGTCGGGTCATCATGTTCATGGTCACCAAACTGCGTCGTTTTGAGACCACTGAAGCGAGCCCTAAATGACGTCGTTTCTTACACCGTACATAACCCATTTTGAAACCCTAAATCAACAACCATTTATCAATTTTAAAACAAACTTAAAAAAAATGTCGCCTCCCAAAACTCTGCTCAGAAATCAGGCCATTCTAAGGTCTTTCGAATCTCGCCAGAACCACGATCACGATGGAGCCGGCAGACTCAATAACACCAGGTAATTTCTATCTTTTAACTCTTCCTCCTCCCATTTTCTCTCTTCCTTTTTTACGATTAACAAAATAAAAAAACAGAAAAGAACACTCAGAGAAAAACAGAAGGAAAAGAGAGAGAAAAAACCTTCTCTCAAAATTTTTCTTTCGAATTCATTTCGTCCTCCTATTTACAAACTTAAATCGACCTTATATAGCCGAAAAGAAGAGAGAAAAACAATCAAAATCAAATCTATATCTTTTTCGTTATTCCCCCGTATTTTTCTATTATTTTTCTATATCTTTCTTGTTGCGTGGTTGTTTCTGCTGCTGTTGTTTGTTGCAGGAGCCAGTTGGAGGTGAGACGCACGCCAGGGAGGCCAATGAGTACGCGGAGAGGAGCCTGGGGTTTCTGGATGCTTCAAGCAAATGGGCCACTTCGAGTTGGGCTAGGGTTTGGGTCTGGTGTTGGGTTATTCGAGTTTCGGTATTAGGCCTGCTATTGGGTCTGTAAAAAAAACTGAATTGTTTTTGGACTTTTAATTTTTTTACAGGCCCAGGCCAAAATTGGGTATTGCAGCTGCCCCTCTTTGCTTGTTGTCGTGTAAAGGGAATGGAGCAAAGACCTAAAAATGGCCAATTTTGTCCGATCGTACTGGACCTTGCTGTTCTTCTTCTTCAAGTAACCTCATTTCATCCTACTGCATCTTTAGAGGTATAGGAATTGGTGTTTTGATCCACTCTGCTACAACGTCGGGGAGATAGGATTTGCAACTCGTAACCTTTTAAGCGAACAACATTTTCTATTTTTAGTCTACTCCACTGCAATTTCAGGGAAATAAGACTTGATAAGATCCACCATCTTTAGTCTGCCCCACTGCAACTTTAGAGAGATACGATCCACCATCTTTAGTCTGCCCCACTGCAACTTCAGGGGATAAGACTTTCTTTTTTCAATTTTAACGCTAAGGAGATGAGATTCACTGCCTTCGATCTACTCCACTACTGCTTAGGGAGACATGATCTACAATCTTCAACCTACTCCACTATTGCTTAGGGATATAGGATTGGTGGTTTAAATCTGATTCCCTACTACCTTGGAAATACAAGATTCACCGTCTTTGATCTGCTCCACTACTGCTTAGAGAGACGGGATCTGCATTCTTCAACCTACTCCACTGCTATTCAGGGAGATAGGATTGGTGGCTTAAATCTGCTTCCCTACCACCTTGGGAAGATAAGATTCACCGTCTTTGATCTGCTCCACTACTGCTTAGGAAGACAAGATCTACAATCTTCAACCTACTCCACTGCTGCTCAGGGAGACAAGACTGGTAGCTTAAACCTGCTTCCCTACTATATTGGGAAGCTAAGATTCACCGTCTTTGATCTACTCCACTATTGTTTAGGGAGACAGGGTCTACAATCTTCAACCTACTCCACTGCTGGTAAGGGAGATAGGACTGGTGGCTTAAACCTGCTTCCCTACTACCTTGGGAAGATAAGATTCACCGTCTTTGATCTGCTCCACTACTGCTTAGGGAGACAGGATCTACAATCTTCAACCTACTCCACTACTGCTCAGGGAGATAAGGCTGGGGTTTTCGATCTACTTCGCTGCCAATACAGGAAGACAAGATCTGCTATTTTCAACCTACTCCACTGCTGCTCAGGGAGACAAGGCTTGTGACTTCAATCTACTTCGCTGCCAATACAGAAAGACAAGATTTGCTATCTTTGATCTACTTCACTGCCAATACAAGAAGACAAGATCTGCTAACTTCGATCTACTTCGCTGCCAATACAGGCAGGCAAGATCTGCTATCTTCAACCTACTCCACTGCTGCTCAGGGAGATAAGGCTTTGTGGTTTCACTGATCTGTTCTCTGGGGAACATGACCTGTATAATTCATTTTATGAACCTAATTATGCCTAGTGATTAGGATGTTATGATCAAAATGAATCAAATACTCCTAACTAGACACGTATGAATGATGTTTGTATGAATGCAGAATGTCATTTTTCGAGAATGATCTTTATTTATCGCTTAGGTTGTTGTTACTCAAAGTTTATTAAGGTTTTATCACTGACGTGCTACAACGCCTTCTTGCTCAGCTGGCATCTCCAAAGAAACACTTGATCAGATTGCCCCCACTGTAAACCTCCAAGTTCGATCCACTGGGATGATAAATTTGTACCATCTTTCTCCCGTTGTAACCCAAGGGTAAACAGATCTAGCCTTTTCTCAATCCTCTGCTATCACAATTCAAGGATACAGAATGTGAAACTCTTTGGTCTTTTACACCATTCCTAGGGGTCATACCAAATGCTCATGCACAAATGAAGAATTTTCTTCTCCGAGGCAACCTCTTCTTATTGCTTGGTGATCATTACTTGCTTGTTCATTTAAGCTTTGTCACCAACTTGAAATCTTGTCATTTTGTTCAATCAAAAATTTTGACAACAAAATTCAAAGAGAAAGTCTTAATTTAGACTCTTCCTTCTCAGATTTCCAACCTTTAAGCTTGGTACGTTCTAAACAATAGTCCTGTTTCAAATTCTCATATTATTTAGAAACTTCTAGAGTAATATGCAAAACTTCCCTTGTGAAAGTTTTATTAGTCCATTAATCATTATTCCAATGCAACATGCTTACAAGAGATCATAACAATGGGTAAGAATAGAATTGATTTAGAGCATGGCTTCAAAATTATCAAAGATAGTAAAGAAAGATAACAAAGAAATTAGTTGGGAACACATATCTTGGAAAAGAATGAAGTATTCCAAAAACAACAAATTCAATATAAATAGGATGAAGACTAGGTGCCCCAGATATCGCAGCTTGAACTTCTCTGTACAAACTTTCTGAAGATAATTCTGAGTTTGACATGTGTTTAGAAGATCTACAGTACTCTGTCAATGCCTTAAGATGTCGCATACCCTTTCCTGCTGATTCAAGTATAGCAGGACCACTGCATGCCCCATTCTGATCAATATTTGAACTGCCCTGACCATCTCATGCCCTATTCTGATCAATATTTAAGCCGCCCTTTTCGAGTTTTCAACTCAAATCCCCTTTGGTCTCAAAGCGCCCTTTGCGGGTTTTCACCTCGGTCTTCTTTTCTTTTTTCTTTTTTTTAGGACTCAAAGTGCCCTCTGCAAATTTTCACCTTGATCCTTTCTCTTTTTAGGTACTTCTTGACTGAATCTGAGTTTACAAGGTTTGGCAAGTTTTTACAATCCATCTTACTCAAGATTGAAGCTCTCCCGGAAAAGGCCTTCTTTACGATATAAGGACCCTCCCAATTTGGCATCTATTCTCCTTTAAAATCCTTTTGTATAAGAAGGATCTTTTCCAATACTAGGCCTCCCTCATAGAATTTTCTGGGACGAACCTGTTTGTTATAGGTTCACATCATTTATTTCTGGTACATCTGACCCTGATAAATAACACTTAGCCTTTTTCCTTTTATCGGGCTCAACTAACATATTGTGATTGGATCCATTCTGCTTCATCCATCTTTAGCTCAACTAATACCCGGAGAGAAAGTATTTCTATTTCAATGGATAAAATTACCTCCATCCCACAAACCAAATATAAAGATGCTGCCCCGGTGGAAGTCTTGATAGATGTTCGACAAGCAAGTATGGCAAATGGTAATTTCTCATGCCAGTCATTGTAAGTCTCAGTCATTTTTTCGCAATCTTCTTAATATCCATTTCTGGGCGATACAGTGATGAATCGCGATGTCTGATTCGGAACTGATTACAGACTTCAACTATCGTGCTATCATTTAAGTTCAACACGTTTTTCGATATCATCTTCTCTGGAATTTTATATCGGCACAAGACGGCATTGGCGTATGACGCAGCCTCTGCCCGTTTGATGAAGGAATTGATAACCTCAAAAATTGGGCGATGCCCATTAGAAGCCTTCGGTGATATTGACGTCCATGCCCCATTTTGCTCAAAATTTGAGTCGCCCTTTTTGGGTTTTCAACTCAAATCCACCTTTGGTCACAAAGCGCCCTTTGCGGGTTTTCACCTTGGCCTCTCCTTTTTTTTTTCTTTTTCTTTTTTCATTTTTTATATTTTGATTTCTTGATTTTTTTTCTCTTTTTTGAAACTCATAGAATTAGGCAAGTCCTTGTTATCCCTTTCGATCAATATTTTTCTAAATAAAGTCTTCCACATAAGATCTTCCACTTTCATCTTGTATGCAAACGATCTTCTTTGGTATCAAATCTTCCACTTTCATCGTGTATGCAAACAATATGGGGTGAAATTTAACTATGACGAAAATCTTTATATCTTTTTCTTCAATTAGGATAAGATCCAACAAAAATGCAAAGAGATGGCAACTCGACTTCAATGGGTAAAGCTATGATAAGTCAAAGAGAAGGCATTGCCCCGGCAGAAAAATTTCACTGCATCATTCATGATGTTAATCTTGAACATATTACAAATTTTTGATATCGTACTGCTTTTTAGATTAAAATGTCAGTGCTTAACCTAGGCATATCCTGGTATGTCTATGTGAAGACATCTTTGAACTCTTGAGGTAACTCAACAAGGTCTTGTTTTGTTTCTCTGGTTATGCACATTTCCTTAAGGTCACAACCTACATTGTCTCCTTAGGAGGTAAAATTTCCTTCCTGCTCTACCATCCTCAACAAGTCCAGAGATAGACTACAATCTATGTCATTTTCAAAGTCATGAGATCCCTCTAAACACATGCCTCACTCAAAAGAAAATTCTGAGTTTGTAGCAGTGTCACTCATGTCATTGATATCTGGGGACCTATAGTAAGTACCAAAGAATATATAAAAGAATGTATGAATTTATGATTAATTATTTGTACAATATGATTATGAATGAATAAAAGAATGATGTGGAAGAAAATCCAAAAGAATGAAAGAATAATTATTCAAAAAGAATGAATGAATATTGGCTCAAAAATAAATGCAAAGATGTATTTTATTAGAATAACGACGTTCAGACATGAGCCTATTTCATAAAGGAATTCTTATTTCCTCTAGGCTAAAAGCAGCAAGTGTGTTCTGAACATTACTCTAAATAAGCTCTAGATGCTACAGAGATTTCTTCTACAATCCGATTATTTAGAACACTCCCAAGTTTATAAGGGTGGATATCTAATAAGGTCCCTTTTCAAGTGTGTCTTCATATATGGCATTGATGTGAACACTTCCCAACATTGTGTATATATTTCTCTCTTCTTTAATTTCCTCACAAAACTCCATCTCTTTGTCATCCATCCTGCCCTGAACCAAGGTCCTGAATTCCACGCCCTCTTGGGTCTCGTGCCCCTTCTCGTGATGGAACTCACAATGGTTCCTTGCCTTTCCATGGTTTCCTCCTGAATCAGAAATAACTAATCCCCTTCTTACCCTCACGTTTACCCTATTATCAACATAATTGGGTAGCAGATTAGATGAGTCATCGAACTTGATGATATCCCTATTGATGAGCCTTTCAACTAGCTTTTTGAAAGCGGTGTAGTTTTATATCGAATGCCCCGTGATTCCTGCATGATATTCGCACTAGGCGTTTGCGTCGTATCCTTTAGGAAATGGGGGTTGCATTGGTTTCAAGTAGAAAGGGGATACCACATGTGCATCAAATAAGCCTTGATATAGCTCTCTATACTATATCGGTATAGGCGTGAACTGAAGCCTTCCTATATTTGTCCTTATGTAAGGTTGTTGCTTTAAAGGACGACCCTGATGGCTGGTGGTTTTTGTCTTTGGCAGCCCCACCGTGATTGGTTTTGAGTAGCCCCTGTTGTACCTACTTGCATTATCCACCTTATTCCCCTTCTTCCTTGGTGCTTTTACAGTATCTGGGTGCTCTATTCTGGCCTAATTTGTTTCTGCTAGATCATCAAAGGCAACAGGATTGGTTAGATTGCCTCTTATATTAGAACCTGGGCCTGTCGAGTAATTTGTCGGCGTCGAGATACCGGTCTGATATTGTTAGGGTCGGATAGTAAAGGGTGCCCCTTGTGGATGTGTGTTTGGCTAGACCTGAACACTTATCGGGGTAAAATTTAGGGAATAGGCAGGGTCATCATCATCATCCCCAAAGTGAATCGCTGGGCTTTTCCCTTTTCCTAACCATTTACCCAATAACTGGGTTAACTGGCTTATCATGTTTCTTTGGAATTTTAGCAACTGATCTCTCATATCTTATTGAAATTTGGTCAATTGCTCTTGTATCTGTATTTGCATTTGCTCCAATCTTTCCAACCTTTGGTCCATTTCTCTAGTATTTACTCAAGTACCGTAACGATGTTTGGTTGGTCGATTGGTTTCCAGGTTAATTGAGGAATGATTTTAATCAATTACAATCTTTTAATAATCTTTAATGTATATGATATAATGTAGTGCAAATGCATGAAATGAATGCAAAAAGAGACGTTAATTTTGGTTCAATTCTTTACTAGAACAACTTTATTTGAAATTAGATATCTATACATATAGCGGATACATATACGGCTTCGCCCTCGATCATCCGGACATTAAGATGCATCTCGCGAATTTTCCAATAGACATCTACTAGCTCTTTTTGCTTGATCCAGGTCGCAACTCCTTACTCACTCATGCTCATGATCTTCTTTAAAAAGGTTGGGATGTTTGATGACTCTTGAATAATCTTTGCTAACTTGAGTCTTCACGCAACGCAGCAAGTTCGTATACTCCTCTCGTTACACTTCTCTCATCACGTTTTCTTGGACTATATTCGGACAACCGTATTGACTTACACTTTATCAAGAAATCCGTTTTCCATGACAAGCTTTCTATTTAACAACCAAACGTGAATCAACACCTCTTTTCTATGATGAAATGCCATGCAGTAAAATGTCATGCAACCAAAACAAAACACAACAAGTTAGTATCAGGTATAAACGTAGAATCCAATACAATCAAGAAATAATAAAACACATATTCGGGTATCTATTAGGGTTTAGTGTAGTTCTACCTAGGGTGAGTTCCTAAGGTTCACTATATTAGGTTTGGCTTTTAGAGCAAAGGTACCCGAACCAGCAGATTCCTCGATCCTCACCCATTATAGGTTCATATGAACCAAGTTCGGTTCAGGGGAATACATTTCCTTATGACTATACGGAGATAAAAATCTCACGAAGGCATAAGTGTGGATGTATCCCGAAAGCGATCCACTATCCTATACGGAGGTGAAAACCTCACGAAGGAATAGTTTCTCACTCCCACTTAGAAGGGTAAAATTGACCAACTTATACAATGCAAAATGCAAATACTCATTAACAAATATGGACCAACCAAGCAAGTATAAAATGATAAAAACCAATGAATGCAAAGGGAAAATCGTGATTTAAAACAAATTTGATTTTTTCGACAAAAAGACAAAAAATAACCAATTTATGGCTCAACTCTCAAAACCAGTCCCCAGTGGAGTCGCCAAGCTGTCGAAACCATTTTTTATTTGTTTTTAAAAATGAGAGTCGACTTTGAAAAACAAAAATGGAGTCACCACCGATCTTTTATTGAGGTGTGATCGGATCACCTTGAAAACGCTTTTGGTCTACGAGTTCCAGAAAAATGAGTTCGGGAGTCAGTTACGTACGAGGAAGGGTTAGCACCCTCGTAACGCCCAAAATTGGTACCTAATTGATTAATTAATATCTTATAGTCGAATGATAAAAATCTAATATTTAAAAAAATGACTCCCCCTTTTATTAATACTGCATATTTTTTAAGGAGAAAAACGTTTGGATAGATTTGAACGAGTGTAAAAAGCTTTCTCGCCTCAAGGCAACAAAATGTCGTACCCTGTAAGTTAGGATGCAACATTTGAATTCCCAAGAATAAGCTAACCTTCAAAAACTTTATTGAAATTTAGCGATTTTGAAAAATAAGGAATGTTTATCCGTTTTAGTTCGACGAGAAAATCAAAATCCAGTAAGTTAGAGTATGATCCCTCGAAGTTCCAAAGACAACATGAAGTTTGCTTTTAATTTTATTAAAAACATATGTTCTTGAAAATAAAAAAGGTCATTTCGAGTTAACAAGAAAACCGAGACCCAGTAAGTTAGGGTACGATTTCTCGAAACTTCGAAACACGCTATAAAATTGACTCAAAACATAATTAGTTAATTAGCTTCACATATAGGGAAAAAATAATGATCACATACATTTGAATTTGGCTCACGATACGATAGCGAGAAATACGAGCGTAATCGTATGCATGGCATAATAATACATAGCAAGAATATAAATAACAATGTAAATACAAAAGAACAAATTACATATATATAGCAATAGTCTCACATCATATATTATGCCAACATACACAGGTTAATGAATTAAAAGTCGATCAAGGCACCAAGCAAATTAACACACATGCAATTGTACAAGTTTTAAAATAACTAAAAACGAATAGCATGAAAGAAAGGAAATTGCAATCGATAAACCATGTCTTAAAATAAATTAAAACAAATAATATATACAAATGAGAATTTGAAAAAAAATATAGTTAAAATAAATACTACATAAAATAATAGTATCTAAATAAATTTTAAAATAAATATTATATAAGAAGAAAATCAAAATACATAAAATAATATACGTATATTAATTTAAATAAATAATATATATGGAATGAAAAACTTTATATAATAGTATATATAGTAACATGTATAAAAAGCTTAGAAAAATAATACATATAAAATTAAAATGGTAATACAATAAATTTAAACAATGTTAATAATAAATTTAAAATAATATTTAGCTTAATCATTAAAATAATATTAATTTTAAAATTAAATACATTAAAAATAAGAGAATAAAATTTAAAGAAAATCAAGCACATTAGATTAATAGGGATTAAATTGAACTCAAAACAGAATTAAAGGGAAATAACGAAAAAAACAAAATGAAAGGCCAGTGCATAATGCGCGAATAACATGAGGGCCAAATGAGATATATTCCCTTCCTTCAAAACGCTGCGTTTTGGTATGGACCGAAATGAGACAAAAATAAAACGTCAGGCAAAATTTAAAAAGCAGTGAAAGGATTAATTTGAATGCGTCATAAACGCTGGGGACCATTTGCGCAATTTCCTCATGCGCTATAACACACGCAGATCTGAGACCAGCGTGTCGGGTCATCGGGTCCATGGCCACCAAACGGAGTCGTTTTGAGGCCACTGAAGCGGGCCCTAAATGACGTCGTTTCTTACACCGTATATAACAAATTTTGAAACCCTAAATTAGTAACCATTTATCAGTTTTAAAACAAGCTTAAAAAAACTTCCCCTCCCAAAACGCTACTAAAAAATCAGGCCATTCTAAAGCCTTTTGAATCTCGCCAAAACCCCGATCGCGACAGAGCCAGCAGACTCAAGAACACCAGGTAATTTCTATCTTTTAACTCTTCCTCCCCTTTTCTCTCTTTCTTTTTTATGATTAATAAAATAAAAAAAACAGAAAAGAACACTCAGAGAAAAAAAGGAAAAGAAAGAAAAAAAAACCTTCTCTCAAAATTTTTCTTTCAAATTCATTTCGTCCTCCCATTTGCAAATTTAAATCAACCTTATATAGCCGAAAATAAGAGAGAAAAACAATCAAAATCAAATCTATATCTTTTCCATTATTCCCCCGTATTTTCTTATTATTTTTCTATATCTTTCTTGTTGCGTGGTTGTTTCTGCTACTGTTGTTTGTTGCAAGAGCCAGTTGGAGGCGAGACGCACGAGAGGGAGGCCGATGCATGCGCGGAGAAGAGCCTGGCTTGACTGCGGCGCAAATTGTTCCAGAAACCTTAGGGGTTTCTGGATGCTTCAAGCAAATGGGCCACTTGGAGTTGGGCTAGGGTTTGGGTCTGGTGTTGGGTTATTCGGGTTTGGGTATTAGGCCTGCTATTGGGTTTGTAAAAAAAATTGAATTGTTTTTGGACTTTTAATTTTTTTACAGGCCCGAGCCAAAATTGGGTATTACATTAGGGATGGCACATCCATTCTAGTTTGGGACGTAGCTTGGTTGCCTGATAATAAACCTTATATTATTCAGTCTCCTCAGGTAAATGAAATTGTGATGGTAGTTGATTTAATTAATTCGCAGACCAGGTCATGAAAAGAAGATGTAATAATGGCTACCTTTAGTGCGCATGAAGCGAAGCAGATTCTGAGTATTCCTTTGGGTGGTAATGGACTTTTGGACTGATTGAGGTGGTGCCTAGAGAGGTTTGGTGATTATACCGTTCGTAGTGGGTATAGATTACTGCTGAGGGGTTTCCCAGATTCTAATAGTGGTTCTTACAGAGATATTGAGCCCGAAAGACGGACACTGTACAAACATTTATAGGCGACAAAAGTCTTAGAGAAAATGAGAATTACAACTTGGTGACTAGTTAACAACTATGTTCCCACTAGACACAATTTACACAATTGACAACTAATTGCTGATGCTGCGTGTTATGTGTGTGGGTTAGAAGCTAAAACTTCTAGACACGTCGAGATTTCCCTTATGCTACACAAACTTGGGCTTAGTTAGAGATTAGCTGGGATATTCGAATGAATTATGCGAATACCCATCACCGATCATTGATCACAATTACAATATGGGCTCTCTGGTTGTCAAAGAACAAACTGGTGTATGAGGGAAGTAGGCAAACGGTTAATGAGCTCAGTTCATTTGTTCTAGGGTGTGTTAAATAACTGGAAATGATAGAAAAGACTTACCCAAAGGCTAGCCAAGATCAGCTTGTGCGATGGACCCCTCTAAAGACCCGATGGGCTAAGGCCAACTTTGACGAGGGTTTTTGCAATAACCTGCATAAATCCAGTACAAAAGTTGTTATTCGAGATGAAAATGGTCTGTTAATGGGGGCATATTGTAGCTGGAATAGAAATATTCGTTCACCTGAAGCGACGGAGGCGTTGGCTGCAGTTCAAGCTGTTCGTTTTGCCCAGGACATGGGTTTTCGTAGAGTCACCTTTAAGGGGGATTCAATAGTGGTCATCTCAAAAATAGAGGCGCAACATTTGGATAGGTCGGAGGTTAGCATATATATATATGGGAAGCCAAGTAGACTTATGGGTTTTGAGAAGTTTAAATTTTAGCATATAAAAAGGAGAGGGAATCGAGTTGCTCACATGCCAAGGAAGGCTTTTACCAGAAACTGACGTGAGAGTTTCCCTTCATACGGCTCGAATCATTCTCAGATGCCCGGAGAGGCATCCTTTCCTTGTTTGTTGGGTTGGTTCACGCGCGCGCAAACGAGCACCAGCCGCAACAGCAGGGAACTATGACCAATAGAGTCAGACACTTAGCTACATCCGCACGTAAAAGGAATGTGGTTCTGGTTGAGGCTTTCTTTCCCTTATTAGTAAAGGGGGCGCGGGACGTTCGCGGAGTCCGTGCCTTCCGTACCACCACAAGACTGGTCGTTCTTGGGCGGATCGGATCCCGCCCCTAATCATAAGGGATAGGGGGAAGGCGGCCGGGCCTATCATATCAAAAGGGTTATAGAAAGAGAACCCGGCCACCTATTTCATTCGACGTTCCGGGGCAGGGGCCCGCCCGATTCGACCGACTTTTGGATAAAAAGAAGGCGAGCTGATCTGCTTTGATCAAGGAAAAAGCCCAGTCAGCCACCAACTCGGTGCAGGTCACGTGACCTACAGCTCGGCCTTCGCTTTTTGAGGCTTCCTCTACCCACATCTCTATATGCCCGCAGCACTTCCATATGGAGAAAGATAGGCTTACCATGTTCCATCAATAGCACCTAACCTATGCCGATTTTGGCGGACCGTGCTCCACCCCGGTGAACTCATGCGGTGGAAGAGAGCCCAACGATGATATGAGAAACAGTGGCGATGGAGGAAATGAGGATCAATCGCGTCAATTCGTAACCTCTTCGTGGTATGAGAAAGTTGTGAATCTAAGCAGCAATTTCATGAACACTCTTCATTTTAGACCCTTCACTGGAGATTTGGGATCAGAAATGAAATGTCTCTGAGCTGGTTTGCATAGGAAATCGTTGGGTTTCTTTTTCTGGTTCTAATGTTTTATGGTTTTGCTTTTATTTGTATTTTATTGGCTTATCGGTACTGAAAGCTTTATTTAATGTTGGTTTTAATAAAGGGGGAATTTACCAATAAAATCCTTATTTTTTCAAAAATTACCAAAATGGGCCCATTATTTTATTATTTACCGGAATGGTCCAAATACCGCGAAATTGCGTCCACGTCAGCGCGATGTCAGTGCACGCGCCAGGAAATCGCGTCCACTTCAGGACGCAATTTACTTCCACGTCAGCAACTCGCGCTAACGTGGACGCGATTTCCTGGCGTGTGCACTGACATCGTGCTGACGTAAACCCGATTTCGCGATTTTTCCCACGTTAGGTTTTTTTGGCTTTTAAGGTTTAGGGTTCAGGCTTTTTAGGGTTTTAAGGTCTTGGAAGAAATAATTTCGAGTTGACATTTCTGATAAAATAATATAAAATCACTTCTAGCAGAATGGTATTTGAGAAGAATTTGTGAAATCGCGCCCTCGTGGACGCGCTTTTGCTCTGATGAGTCACGAGAAAAATAATTATTTTTTGACGTTTCTGAGCAAATAGTATAAAACCGCTTCTAGCAGGATGCTATTTGAGAAGAATTTGTAAAATTGCGGCCTCGTCAGCGCGCTTTTGCTACAGTAGGTTTTTAATCTATAATTTTTTTTGACGTTTCTGAGCAAATAATATAAAACCACTTATACCAGGATGCTATTTGTGAAGAATTTGTGAAATCGTGCCCTCGTGGACGCGATTTTGCTACAGTAGCATGTTTGGGCTGAGGCTATAAATTAGGCAGAAAATGTTCTCAGAAGCATAAGTTACAGCAGAAACAATTTAGAGAGGCTAAGAAGGTTAGAGCTTCAAATATGAGTGAACGTATTAGTGTTGTTATTTACTACGATGGTGAGGTTTTCCACACCGAGAATGGTGTTATTTTTTTGTCGGAGAATACGGTGCGACTGGTTTTTAACCAGAACATAGATTTGACAGAACTTTGTAAAAGGATTAGGCGTAAAATTTTTGGAATGATGCCAATGAAAGTTCTGTCTATCACGTATCGATTTTGTTCTTCTGTTGATCTGGTTACATATGACTCGTTCGACATAAAAGGTGCTCGTAGCTTGGAGGCAATGGTGCAGACTCATCTTGCTAGTGGAGCAGCTTATATTGAGTTATATATACAATTTACATTGCCAACTGATGTACCAGCGACCGGTGTTCGAGATGTATACACCACCTCTAGCCGACACTCGTTCAGCGGGTTATAAAATACGGAACAGCCCATGTTCGGTAGCGGTGTCGATTGCACATCCCCTGCAAGACACTCTGTCGGTGGATGGGACATGTACGTCGGTGGCTCAATGTTTGATGCTAAAATACGTACTGGGGAGCGGCATCAAGTTCTAGCGGGTGGCAATCTACATCTAATTGGAGACGTTATCAAATGCCCAGAAGAAGGGATGATGTACTCCCTACGACGTTAACTGGTGAGGGGACCTCGTACACTGCAGATGATTGTGGGTTAGAAGATGACTCGGATGTGGATCCACCTCGAGAGCCCGGGCCGGGTGGTGCAAAAGTTGGCTTATTTTCTGAACCGGAGCCTATTCCAACAGAGGCTGAAGATGCTGACAGGAGTTCAGATGAGGAAGAAAATCCACGATTCAGAGCATACTCACCTCCAGCCCACATGCATAATGTCGATCTGTCAGCAGATGATGCGTTAGAGTTTCCAGATCTACCACACCGGTTACGTGATCGTACAAGTTCGGGGGTAGATTTCGGTGAACTTGAAGTTGGTAATCAGTTTACCAAAAAGGATAGTTTTATTGGTGCTTTGAAACAACATAGCATCAAAAACGGCGTTAACTACCACGTCGTTAAATCAAAATCTGATAAGTTTGATGCGAAGTGTACGGTGCAAGACGGCACATGTTCATGGAAAATCTACGCCTTGTTAAGGAAAAGGACAGGGTTGTGGGAGATAAAAAAGTACAAAGGTCCACATACATGCGCTGCAGGTACAGTATTGACTGTATCTGAATAATACTTTTATTATGCAATTATTAATTATTTAATGTACTCCCTTTGTAGGTGTTTCATAAGATCATCTGAAAATGGCTTCAGCTATGTTAGCTAGCTTGATACAGCCCACGATAAAGACAGATCCTAGGACTTCAGTGCCGGTGTTAGTTGCCAATATCCGTAGCCAAATGGGGTACACGCCCTCTTACCGCAAGGCTTGGATAGCTAAGCAAAAGGCATTGGAGAAGATGCATAGTGGGCGAGACACCTCATATAATGAAATATGGCAGTGGTGTCAGGTGCTAGAGAGATACGTCCCCGGTGCCATCACAGACCTTGAAATGGAACATGCGTACTACAACGGCCGATTGCTACGTGGATGCTAAGTGTTCAAACGCCTGTTTTGGACCTTTAAGCAATGCCGAGACGCATTTCCATACTGCAAGTCGTTGGTACAAATTGACGGTACCTTCATGTTCGGTAGGTATACTCATCGGCTATTTCTTGCAATGGCACAGGATGGCTGTAACACCCCTTACCCGTATTCCTTAACGGAACAGAGTATGAGGTATTACTAGATTTTTTTTTTTAAATTTTGACAGCATTTCTGCTTATTTTTACATAAAACCTCCTGCAATATCTCAAACACAATTTCAATATTCCCAAGCAAATTCAGTTGTATAATCATACACAATTTAACCATTAATAAACACCACAATTTAAACCGAATCATAACATGTATATATACATAGTTACTCCACATTACATAAAGTAGTCTATACATGCCATATTTCCGAAATACTAGTTGCAAAATACCCAAACGTTGATGATAGTGTGGATGATTGTCTGACTCCATCCAAGTTCCGGGTTGATGGATATCACTATAATCAAGGGGAAAATGAAAACGAGTAAGCATATAGCTTAGTAAGTAAACATATGACAAATAAATAAATTTCTCACATGATTCCACCATAAAACAATTTTAGTCACAAATTAAATCTATTGTTTGTTCAATTTCCAGCAAACTGTTTTTCTGCGTCATGGTTACCAATTTATTTTTATCTGGAGCTACAGGGCTCGAAATTGAATTCCTTAAATTTTCCCCGAAACTAGATTCATATACCTTTGCACCATAAAATTTTCAGAATTTTTGGTCTGGCCAATTAGTACAGTTTATTCATTGAATCTTCCCCTGTTTCACTGCCCGACAGTCCTGACCTTCCCTTACTAAAATTCACATAACTCTCTGTACAAATTTCAAACAATGTTTTCGTTTGTTTCTATTAAAAATAGACTCAATAAGGAATCCAAGCATATAAATTTCAAGCCACAAATATTTTTTTAAAATTTTTTGTGATTTTCCAAAGTTGGAACAGGGGATTTCGAATTCAATCCAACCCTGTCTCAGTAAAATTTAAATATCCCCAAATATTTAATTCCTTTCCTTTCCCCACTTCTTTCATATGAAAATAGACTTGTTCAGATTAAATTTAATATTTTATTCAACCTCCAATTCATTTTTCACCATTTATGGTGATTTTTCAAAGTTGCCCAACTGCTGCCATTCAAAACAGTTTTGCATTCAAATTGTTTCTTTTGTATTTTTGATTTTTCCTCCCATCTTATACATGGGTTGATTAAGTATCAAACCCGATATTCCTCCCATAAACTCGTCCACCACATATATGAATATTCACCTTCTCAATTTACTCATTGAATACTCGGAATGTTAACCGTTGTTGGTGGATTCCGCACTTAGCACCACCAATGAATCGGGGAATCAGCACACAGCAACCCCTTGGGGGAATCAGCACTTAGCAACCCCCTTCACATTTCAGATGCGGTGGAATCAGCACTTAGCAACCACCAATAAATAGGAGAATCAGCACTTAGTAACCCCTCGGGGGAATCAGCACTTAGCAACCCCCTCTCACATTTAAAATACGGTGGAATCAGCACTTAGCAACCACCAATAATTAGGGGAATCAGCACTTAGCAACCCCTCGGGGGAATCAGCACTTAGCAACCCCCTTTCACATTTAAAACACGGTGGGATCAGCACTTAGCAACCACCAATGAATCGGGGAATCAGCACACAACAACCCCTTTATATGCAATATGCTCGCCTATTAAGTGTTCAACCAAAACCCGTGTTTTACCACACCTTACCACCTTTCCCAATTTAACAACATTTTAGAATTTTGTCAAACATTTATTCTATGTTCAATTAAATCTCAACTTATATTGAACGATATCCAAATAATGCATTAAATCACATGTTTACTTACCTCAGTGCAAAATATCGTAATTTTGCACTTTACTCCACTATCTTTTCTTTTCCTCGTTTGAGGTAATCTTCTCGTCTTTCTTGATCTATAATAGCAAAATTAACTCATTTAATGTTCACATTTATTAAAATAATCCTCCACCCAACTTTTTGAAAAATTACAATTTTGCCCCCAAACTTTTGCATATTTACATTTTTGCCCCAAGGCTCGGAAATCAAACTTCATCTCATATTATTATGTTTTATGACATTCTGAACACTTTTCCCTTCTATGGCAACATCAAATTCTCACTCTAACATGTACTTATGAACATTAGGTATTTTTACCGATTATGTCGTTTTACTCGTTTTCACTTAAAATCGCTTGGCAAAAGTTGTTTAACATAATTTCTAGCTTCATATTATATCATAAAACATCAAAATAAACACTTTTCACCTATGGGTATTTTTCCAAATATAAACCCTAGGTTAAATTATTGCTAGAATAAGCTAAATTAAGCTACCGGGATCTCAAAAACGTAAAGAACATTAAAAACGGGACTTGGGATCACTTACTATGGAGCTTGGAAGCTTGAAAACCATAACTATGGCTTCCCCCCTTGCTGATTTCGTTCATATGAAGAAGATGAGCATAATTTGCCATCTTTTTCCCTTTTAATTCATTTTAATTACTAGATTACCAAATTGCCCCTAACTTAAAAATTTTCTATTTCACTTATCACATGTCCATTTTTGTCTACCAAGTTACCAATGGTATAATTACCATATAAGGACCTCCAATTTAAAGTTTCATAACAATTGGACACCTCTAACATGTAGAACTCAACTTTTGCACTTTTTACAATTTAGTCCTTTTGACTAAATTGAGTGCCCAAACGTCGAAATTTTCGAACGAAATTTTTACGAAAATTTTCCGTGAAATTGTAGACCATAAAAAATATAATAATAACCATATTTTCCCTCGTCGGATTTGTGGTCCCGAAACCACTATTCCGACTAGGCCTAGAATCGGGCTGTTACAATGGCGGTGGGAGAATTCTTCCAATTGCTTTTGCAATAACACCGGGGGAGTCATCTGATGACTGAGATTTCTTTTTCTCTAGGTTAAGGAGGCATGTATGCCCCCAACCTGATATCTGTGTTATTTCAGATCGGGGCGCCGGTATACTAGTTGCATTTGATCGAGAGGGAAGCTTATGGCAGCGCACACACCATAGATATTGCCTAAGACACGTTGCTTCGAACTACTACAGGCAATATCCATCTAAGAGCGAACGACGACAAGTAACCAACATGGGTATTTAGTCTATATCTGTGTTATTTCGTTTGTCAATTTGAATTAGTTTTATTGGTACAAGTGGTATAAATTATTCGCTATGATATTATATTGGCAGGGTATGAAATAAATAAAGATCGTTTTCACGAAATTTTGGCAATTTTACGATCCCAAAACGGCGAAGGGGCGGACTACCTTTGTAACATACGTTTCGAACAGTGGGCACAAGCATACGACGGCGGCCTACGATATGGCCATATGACGTCGAACCTGGCAGAACGCTAGATTCCTCATTTGTCCAGCTTCCGGCAGGGGTTGTGGTTGCTTCGGCGGGAATTCTAGTTCCTCTGGTAGGGGATCTGATTGTCGGTGTTGGGAGGATGACCCACTTTGATAGAATACTGACTGCGGAGGTGTTTGCATCACCAATGACGAAGGTGTTTGAAACTCATAAGGTGATGGGGATTGGTAAAAAGAAGAGCTCCCCGACGGCCCCTCGTGCGATCCCTCGTGCGACAGTGGCCTATAGATTGGCGGTCCACTCGGAGTAATAAAAAATAGAGATAAACCGGGCCATGCATTCCAACCTACCATAGGACTAGAAAAAGAAAACATATAAGGGTTAGGATACATAAAAGGGATAGGATAGTCACCTGGCATCATCTGAAAAAGTTGTGCTGTGGGTGTCATTGGTTGAAGTGTTGGACCCGGTGACTGTGTGGGTGTTGTTGCTGGGCCTGGTGATGGTTCGGGTGATTGTGTGGGCATTGTTGATGGGCCTGCATCGTCGTCCCTTCTGCTTGGATTTAAAGGGCCACGTCATTCTCTTTGGACACGCAATTGCCGCCGTCTTTCCTCTTCCAATAGTAAATAAGGCTTGCCATGAATCCTAAACCATGGCACGTATTCCGGCACGCACACTAACTCTGGAACGATGATCAATTCTCGAGTAGGTATATAACCATATCGATCTTTCCACATTTGGATATAGTGTGACCAGAATCTCAGCCAATCCGTATGCAATTACCGTAAGTCGATTCTGTGAAGATCATCCAACACCTCAGGTGCCACGGGAATCAGATTTTAGAATCCAAATTACTGTAATACTCTGTTTGACTGGTGCATCTCCACGATAGCATGGTTGACTAATGGGACCTTCACATGCCAAATGTTTAGATTTTGAA
Organism: Gossypium raimondii; assembly: GCF_025698545.1. Taxonomy (NCBI): domain Eukaryota; kingdom Viridiplantae; phylum Streptophyta; class Magnoliopsida; order Malvales; family Malvaceae; genus Gossypium; species Gossypium raimondii. The sequence continues at coordinate 39,016,430 of NC_068566.1, read as the reverse complement.
AGAATTCATCCGGAATTACTGCCCGAATTGTCGGATCCTCGTATGGTGTCAATTGAAACTATATGAACATGATGGAAATATTAGTTATATACATAATACTAAATACTAAATACGAATCGACTATCTCATTATGTATATCTATTTTATTTAATACTTACTTGTGCTTCCGACCGTTGGTCTAATAGAAGTCATATATCTTCAAAAGAGGTAGGTAATCCAACATAACTTGCCGAATGGTTCCACCTAATTAAATAAATTTTTAGCATACGATTATATTTTAAATCTACGTAATAATTGTAAAATCTAATATAAAATTTACCTCGTTATGAGTGGGAATGTATATGGGTAGTCCACTCGATGACATAAAAATGAAAAGCGAAACTGTGTCCATGATTGCAGTAGTGATAGGCAACCTCCGATTTTTACTTTATTCGGTCGCGTCGCCCCACACATCTCCTAGTACAATGTTGCCAACACGGCAGACCCCCAACTAAATTCACCAGCTGCTCTAAAATCAACGAGTTTCAGCAGCCATCTCAGATGTACAAGGTTTCGTGACAAGTTCGGCATCAGATAACCTCTAATTATCTTAAGAATGTATGCCCAGGCATATCGTATTCTATCTAGTTCAATAGAATCATCATCCGGCTCCGGGAATATGTATCGTAACCAGTCCATCTCGATCTGACCTTCGTTAATATTGTCTAGAATAGCACCCAAAAGCTCGTAGTATACCGCTCCCCAATCACCAGATTGAACGGACACGGTGACTGCATACCCATCCAGCGGTAATACCAATTGCAAATTCACATATTCCAAATTGATAGTACACTCTCCACATTGAAGATGGAACGTGTACGTCTCGGGTCTCCACCTCTCTATCAACGCACTAATGAGTTTCGGGTCCAACTTGCACCCCCGACCTATCGTCGCCACGTGCCAAAAATCCGCTTCTCGCAGGTAATTCTCTATCAACGGTGATGGAGGACTAGACATATTACGGATATAGCATTGTAATATCCGATCTACAGACTTTTATAAGAAATAATAAAATAAAAATTATTTAAAATTGCATAAATGAAGAAAATCTTAAATAATATTTAAAAATTAAATTTAACACTTACCATTTTTATTTGTTCGACGGATATGTGTTTATCGTCGAGACGAATTAATTCTCCGGCCATTGCTAACACGATCAAATTTTTTTGATTTATAAAAATAAATTCAAAAAAATAAAATTAGAGCTTTTTTGAAAAAAAATTAAAGAGAAATTTGAGAGAAATTTGAGAGAATATTGAAAGATTGAAGATGGAAAGGATTTAAGTGTGAAAAAAATGAAAAGGGTAGGGGGTTTTTATAGTTTTTTTTACCGTTAGGGGGTTACCAACGGTCAAAAAAATAGTCATTGGTGCTGTTCATAACGGGGACAACGCTTTCTCAAGGAAGCGCTTTGTCCACGTGAATGACAGCGCCCTCAAGGGCGCGTTTTACGTCACGTGGACAAAGCGCTTCCTTGAAGAAGTGTTTTCCTGCTTTATCCCCTGACAACGCGCTGACGTGGACGCGTTTTGGGAGAAATTGGTCCATTCCGGTAATTAATTTAGGACCTAGCTCATTTCGATAATTTTAAAAATAAGGGGCTTTTATTGGTAATTTGCCCCAATAAAAAGTCGATTTTGTCAATAATTTATTCTAAATAGATAAATTATAAGACAAAATTAAGTTAAAATAAATTAGTTTAAATTATGAGTAAAAAATAAATTTAAATAGATAAATAAATGTGATTAAGAATATTAAATGTATTCAAATTTCTTTCTAATTCGTATTACCATTTTTTATAGCATTATTTAATATGTTGGTGAAAGAAAATTTCAACATTAAAAATATAGTTATAAAATATTTATTTAATAATTAAATCATTGGGAGTACGAGTAACTTAAAAAAGCTTTCATCAATCTTGAGTTGAATTGTGGCACTAATTTAATGAGCGACGTTATCAATACATACAAGCAACCTGAGTGAAAGAGAACAAAAAGACAAAAGTATGATAATAATAATATAATTTATTTTAAATATATATAAGGAAATTTTAATAATTTTAAGATCAATTTAGTGTCCAGTTGACTTGTAAAACTAATTCAATTAAGAGTTTAAGTAATAATATAGATTTATGAGAAAATTTTAGTTAAACTTATTTCATTTTCAATTTTAAATTTGCACTTTAGAAAGAGTAAAATTTAGCATCTTAAAAGAATTAATCAATAAGTGCCTCTTGATTCAGTGGCTACAATTCTTCAACAAGACAAAACCTTTAAAGTCTCTCAATAGATATTATGTTATAATTTTGTCTTATTTTTCACCAAAAAATTAATCAATATAATGAAAATTATTAATTACTTAAAATTTTGTAATTAACATATATAATTATTTAATTACTTGAATGTTACAATTGTGTTATATGATTATAATTTTTATATTTTTAATATTTCCTAATTATATTTACCTCATCTAGATTTACTTGTTACCATCAATCACAAAAAAAAAAAAAGCTTGAGTTAAAATTATTCTTTAATTTATTTCATTTTCACTTTAAAAGGATTAAATTTAGCATCTTATAAGAATTTATAAATATATTAAAATTATTAATTAATTACTTAAAATTTATGCAATCAACATATATATGGTTTTTTTTTCATAAGTGCAAATCGATAAATTCACACTTAAATCTTTTTGTTATCATAAATCACGCTTAATTATTTTTTTTACACTTCAATCCACTTTCCTTTTCAAATTTGTGGAAAACTTTTTGAAAGAATGTGTTGACTTTAAGTAGTTAAGTAATAAATTAAGTGCTAGCAAAAGTGATCGGAGAAGCTAGCACTTTTTCAAACACTGCAGAATAAAAAAAGGGGACACAAAAATTGTTTACGTAATTCGATTTCCCTATATCTGTGGTGATTAGTTCAGTGACAAATATTCACTATCTTCGAACACTTACAACAAGTAAACCTAAATCTATCACACCAGTGACAATTTACTTACTTTTGTATATTTGAATATTAGAACTCTCACCACTAAATTCACTCCTAAGAACTTAGTTTGTATAATCACAACATAAAGGTTTTACAATCGAATGCACTCACATAAATAATGTTCTCACTTGATCAGATTGAGTGTTTTCAGTTTTCAGTACATAAACTTATACAGGTCTCTCAATCAAATAGAATTTTTCGAGACTTGCTAACATGATGAAGATAAATCAATCCCTATTAAACAATAGCTAAATCAGCTAAATACAATATAATAATTACAAAGTAAACAATCATTGGTGGCAGTTAATTCTTCAATATTCCAATTCAATTCAAGAGATTAGATAGACATGATCCAATCCAATGCTACAAATATATTTCCCCAAGTGATATATAGTCTTCATTGATAGGCTAAATACTACTCATGATTTCAACTCAACCTAAATATATGAGTCAATAAATTATCAATCACACAAATACGGAAAGAAGCCAGTCTCTTGCAGTGTTTAAGGAAGTGGGTACTTCCTTAGACACATCTTAATCATTCCATATTTTTCAATAATCTCTCCCTTTAACAATTTATTGCAATACAGGAAGCTATATATCAATTAAAACCATTTTGTATACAAATATTTTTACCTTTTTTATAACTCAAAATAGATTTATTTGATACGAGTCCCTTTTTTTACCCTTGGCATTATTAAAGAAATTTGTGTTACAAATTGCAGTCTCAGGTTTTGATTTCATAGAGTCGGTTAAAATAACAGCATCAAGGAAAACATTGTTTTTTTTTTTTTTTGGCCAGTAAAACATATTCATAAAATCATTGGAAAAACACAAAACATACATCACTGTATCAGCAGAGAAGAACATCACAGAGACAACAGAGAAAGAAAAGCCTAGCAATGATAAATGAGCAGACATAAAATGAACACCAGGCGGAGTTGGCAAACCATCCTTATTCAAAATGAACACCAATGAAGATGGTGGATGATTTATCCAACCCTCCAAGCACATTTCCACTTTAGCATGCTCAGTCACCCAATCTGCAGCTTTGTTAGCATCCCTTCTTATCCTTTGGATTAAAAAATTATGCAACTGATCTTTTAGAATATCAAATCTCTTCAGAATCGGTTTCAGCTTCCACCGCTTCTCAAAATCCTTTTTCTTAGTTTTAGAGAAGACAATCAGAGAATCAGTTTCCAAAATTACTTTCTTCCACCTATTGTTCACAGCAAGTTCGACACCTTTAGTGACCGCCAAAGCTTCCACAATCTCAACCTCATTCGCAATCACCTTCTCAGCTGCTCCATCAAGAACCATACCATTACAGTCCCTACAAATGACACCTACACCAGCAACACCATGTTTAACATCTAAGGCCCCATCGCAGTTTATCTTTACCCAACCTACAGGAGGTTTCCCCCACACTTCTACAACAGAACCCTCCAGCTTTGAAACCCTTTCAACCAAACATTCATTCTTCACTGCTAAATATTCTTGAGTGGTAAGTTTTATTCTACATATGACCCCATTTATATCTACTTGCTTACCACCAAAAATAACCTCACATCTCATTTTCCAAATAAACCAGCAAATAAAGACAACTCTAGTTGACAGACCCTCAACCCCCCCACTATTAGATAAAACTTCAGCAAACCATGCATCAAAAGACTGAATATGCTCTTTATAAATTCGCAAACCAAAACAGCATTCAAACCAAATACCCCTCACCCAGCTACATCCAAAAAAGATATGTTCAATAGATTCCTCCTCCATTCCACACAACAAGCATAAAGGTGTTGGAGAACAGCTTCTCTTCCAAATATTGAGCCTCGATGGAATTGCATTAGAGCATAATTTCCAGCAAAAAAATTTCATCTTACTTGGAACATCCATCTTCCAAATAATTTTCCACAGCTTGGGATCAACCAAATGAGAGCTAAAGGGCTTCAACTCCCAACTTCAATTCCTATTTTTCCTTAACACATGATATCCCGATTTAACAGAATACTCTCCATTTTTGCTAAACGGCCATACAATTCTATCATCCTCTTGAGTATCATAAATTGGGATTTTTAAAATTTCTTCAATCAAATTATCATCCAACCAACAAGAAATATTAGACAGGTCCCAACTACCTTCTTCCTTACACATAATCTCCACCACACGCGTATCCAAAGACACATTCGGATGACCAGGGTGCCTTGGTTTGCCATCTGGAATGCTCGGCACCCATCTGTCATTCCAAATCTGAACAGTTTCCCTATTCAAAACTTGCCAAATCAAGTGAGACCTCAAAACTTCCTTACCATCCAGTAAACTACTCCACACCCAAGATGCCTTTCCCCCCTTTTTCGCTTCGAGGAAAGAACAATTAGCAAAATAGATGCCTCGCAGAACTCTCACCCATAATGCCTCAGGTTCATGCATCAGCCTCCAGCACTGTTTCGCTAGCAAAGCTAGGTTGAAAGTCTCTAGCTCTTTGAAACCCATACCTCCATCCTGCTTACCAAGTGTTAGAAGCTCCCAAGACTTCCAATGGATCCTCCTCTAGTTAGCCTTCTGACCCCACCAGAAATCGGCCACTGCAGCATTTATCTCAAGACAGACTTTCTTAGGAAATTTAAAACATAACATAAGTTGGAATAGAGCACGCAACAGCTTTTATTAACCCTTCTTTCCCCCCAGCAGACAAATACTGATTTTTCCAAACTTTCAACCTCAACACCACCTCATCCTTCACATACTCTAAAGCCTTACTCCTCGTTTTCCCCCAAAGGGCTGGAATTCCGAAGTACACTCCAGGATTAGTAGCCACAACAATATTCATCTCCGCTTGAACAACATTCTTTAGGTCCTCCGTAGTATTTGAACTAAGAACTAGGCTTGACTTTTCATAGTTCACCCTTTGACCGGAAGCTTGACAATAAATCTGGATAATATCAATCAAATTCCTACAATTTTGCACATTAGCTTCCAAGAAAAATAGTGAATCATCAGTAAAAAATAAATGGGACACAATAGGACAGTTTCGGCTCAATTTAACCCCCTTAATATGACTCAATTGGGCACTTTGTAAGATCATACGGGACAAAACATCAGCAACAATAAGAAATAGAAAAGGAGGCAGTCGGTCTCCTTGCCTAAGACCTCTAGAGGGACAGAACATTCTACTAGGCTTACCATTAATCTGTAAAGTGTAGGAAACACTTCTCACACACTCCATTATCCAGCCTATCCATTTAGCATCGAAACCCAATCTCTTGAGGACAACTTCTAAAAAATCCCACTCCACCCTGTCGTAAGCTTTATTTATATCCAATTTAACCGCCATAACATTCTTCCTACCTGTCTTCTTCAACTTCAAATAATGAAACACCTCCTGAGCCACTATAATAGTATCATGTATCATCCTACCAGCAACAAAAGCACTCTGATTTTGAGAAATCACTTAGCCCGAAATTCCTTTCATTCTGCTCACCATAACCTTAGAAATAATTTTGTATGCAAAATTACATAAACTTATCGGCCTAAATTGAGTAACTAACTCCGGACACTTGACTTTAGAAATTAAGACAACCTCAGTCTCATTTAATCCACTCGGCATAAGCCCCTCCCTAAAAAACCCCCAGACCATCTCCACTACGTCCCCTTTTATAATATCCCAAAATTTATGATAGAAAATACCACCAAACCCATCAGGCCCAGGTGCTTTATAGGACCCCGTTTGAAACACAGCTTCAGTGACCGCTTTTTCAGAAATTTCAGCCACTAAAGCTCTATTCATCTCACAAGTGACTCCCGAAGGTATAACACCCAAAAGCTCATCATTCCACATTACCCCTTCACTTTTAAACAGATCCTCATAAAACGAGGTGAAGCAATTCATTATCCGCTCCTCATCATCAAACCAACAGTCCCCATTCTTTATTATAAGAATTTTATTTCGTTGCCTACGTTGAACAACAACTTTGTGAAAAAAATCGAGTGTTCTTATCGCCAAACATCAACCAATCCTTCCTAGCCCTCTGAAACCAGAAAAGTTCCTCTTGTTCACAAACCATCTTAAGCTCCTCTTTAAGTTCTCCAAGTGAATGCATCACCAATCTTCAGCTTCAGCTCTAGAATACGACGTTGTCCATTTCTAACATTCTTTCTACTCCATTCTTTCAACATCTCACTACATTTTTTTAACTTCCAACTTAACTTTGGAAAACCCCTATCCCCACACTCCCTTCCCCAGCATCTACTAACTACCTCATTAATACTATCATATTTTAACCACATCGCTTCAAACTTAAATTTCTTTTTCACTTTCTTATCTCTAAAATCTGAAAAAACCACCATGGGAGAATGGTCCGAACCAATAGCTGGAAGGTTAAAACCTTGAGTATTCGGGCATGCCTCCATCCAATCCAAATTAACTAGTGCCCTATCAAGCCTCTCCTTAACCCAAGCCTGATCCCTCAAACCGAACCAAGTAAACCTCTGCCCCTTAAAACTGATATCATATAGCTGACTCACTTCAATCATCTCTCTAAAACACTTCATTTTATATCTTTCCTTGTTCCTTCCTCCCTCCTTTTCAAACTCATCAGCTATATCATTGAAATCCCCTAAACACAGCCATTTTTCATTAATCCCACAACTTTTAAACTATATATGCCTCCACACCTCTTTTCTATCCTCAAACACCGGGGGACCATAAACCCAAAAAATTCTATACGACTCCCCACTCTCATTATTTACACACCTAGTATCAATTATATTTTTTCCACTCTCGAACACATTCACCAGCCACTCCTCCTTCCACCAAAGTACCAGACCACCACTTAGCCCCCAATGGATCCACACACCAACCACCATCAAACTTCAACTTACACCTTAATTTCTCCAATTTTACCCTCCTATTTTTCGTTTCAGACAAAAAAACAAAGTCTGGATCATACTTCCCTTTTACCTTCAGATTTTGAACTGTCAAGGTTGATCCAATTCCTTGATAGTTCCAAGCCATAGCAATCATATCTCCTCCGTGGCTATTAAAGGCCAGCCATCATAGCCATCGGATAAACACCCTTCCTCCTTAAATTCTCCACTATGCCCTATCTCCATATCCACCTTAATTGGTACCTCAACCAAACCCTTCAAAGAAACTTTCTTAGTTTTCTAACCCATTCTTACTTTCTGCATCTTCCACAATTTATCCTTATTTCTAACAGCCATCCCCACCTCAAAACTATCTTTAACACCATTAACATTTCCAGGCAACTCAGATAGAACCCTCATTCTTTTCCTCTGTTGATCATTTTCCCCAATCTCTAGATCTAAGTAGCACGCCCCTCTTTTTAAATTTAAATTCTTAAATTCAATAGGTAAAAGGTTCTCTCCAAGCTCCTTACATACCTCAATATCAGCCTGCTTCCTACACTCGGATTCCTCTTCTTCTGGCAGCTTCACAATATAATCACACTTCATGCCTTCACCCAAATAACTTTCCTCATCTTTCCCTTGACCATACACTAATTCAACCTTATGCTGTACCTCACTAGTACCATATCTTTACCCACCTGCATAGACTTTTGGTACTTCAACAGAGTAATTGGATCCAGCTTATCATCAAACAGATTCTGGACCTGAACTCTCACCAGATTATCCACCCTACTTTTACCAGAAACGTAAGCTTGAGGCTTCACCAGACTAGACCTATCATCCATACATTTCGACTTCAAACTCCCCCTTTCAACATCAATCCCAGTTTCAACCCGATTCTGACTCACCAACTCCATTTAACCCTGAAACCCAGCTTGTCCCTCTTTCAACTTAACCCCAAAACAATCAACTAAGCCCTTCTCCTTCCCCAACTCCCTCACCCCAAACTCAGCTATCTTACCAATCCTCATCCTTACTCCCCCAACTTTAGTAGCACTCCCTTCATCCCTACCTAAATCTTTATCATTCCCCTCCCTATTCGCACTCTGTCCATAAACACTCCTAACCAAACCAGAACCCCCACTTCCATAACCCCCTCCAAGCTGCCACTCTAAGATCTGTCGAAAATCTAAATTTCTCACTTCCCCTAATTCCAGAATTAACATCCATCTTACAATTTCTAGCAGTATGCCCAATCAATCCACAATAATAACAATAATCTGACAACTTCTCATACCTGACTTGAGCCTAAAAACGACCCCGATTTAATCTCAATACCCAGAATCCTTCTACTAAAGGTCTCCCTAGATCCAACTCAACTCTCACCCTAAGAAAACTCCTCCCTATTCCATTCTGAACCAAATCATCATCAATCTCAACTACCTTCCTAAGCCTTGCCCCAATTATCTCAGCATTCTTTCTGGACAACCATTCCATAGGAAGATTATGTACCTGAATCCAGTATTGGATACTTGAGAAATCCATTTCCGAGATTGAATCACTTCCATCCCGCCTCTGAAATTGAATCGGGCACCCCATCACCGACCACGGACCTTCTGCTAAAGCCCTTCGATAGCTTCTCTCCCTCGCAAAGGAAATCGCATAGATATTCCCTTCAGCTTTTCTAATGCATAAAATGTCATCACCACTCCAGATCCCCTTCAAAATACTCAGAACCCCCTTCCAATTTAATATTTTTTCCGCATGGATCTTCCCTGCCACCATAAACCTGGTCAAATTTGAACATCCCCCCATCTCCCCCCTCCAAGCTAATTTCCAATTCGTCCATCAAAAAACCCTAGAAACACTTCAATAGATTGGGCCAATGGAAAAACCAGAAAACGACGATTAGGAAAATTTCTTACCCTTTACAGATCCGCAGCAAGCAAAATAAAAAAGTAAAAGCTCAGGACCTAGGCATCAAAGGATTAATAACTGACTCAAGATAAAACAAACCTAAAACCCAAATCGAGAGAAAAAAAACAAAAACAAAGAAGAAAGAACAAACAAACCAAGAGAAACCTCAGTGGGAATACTCTAATGACGGAGAAGAAACCTCCCAGGAACGAGAGAGAATTTTCATTTCGAGAAAAAACTTCCAAGGAAAACATTGTTACTGCAATCAGATTAAACAAATATATGAAGAAGAATTTGAAATAGAGAAAAGCTTACTTCTTTTTACTATTACCATAATTTGTGGGTAAAATATAAATATAAATATTTACATTAATGTAAGAATTTGTATTCTTTTGACTTGAAGGTTAGCAAAGTAATTATTGGACAAAATACAGAAAAATATTCTGTAAGCTGCCTGTACATAATGACCAAATAGTTATGGAAAATATATATTTAAAATCTCAAAAGAAAATGTTTTAAACGAAAATATATATCCAACGCTTACACAAATTCAACTATATTCAAGATTTCAAGATTATTTTTTCGAAATTTCACGTGAAATATATTATTCTCCAATTATTATAATAATTAGAAGTTATATAGTTTGTATTCTAGATTTTATATCAAACAAAATTAAATTAAATTTGGAATTTTTATAACAAATATAGTAAATATATGGGATTATTATTATATATATTTTTATAGATGGATTGGATCATATATTAGTTTCAAGCAAAACAGCCAAAGCTGAATCAGTATCAGAATTTAGGCCGACTTATATTTATAAAAGATTATTGAAACATATTAAAAAAGAAGAAGAAGGAACCCACATTTAGATATGTTTCCTATACATTACGCCAAAAAGAAGAAATATATAATTAAAGAGGGAAAATGGAAATTGAAATGTGAAATAAATTAAGCTTGAAAGTTGTGAGATCGAAAAGATACGATGTTTAAATCATCAAAAAGAACACAGGCATTAAAAGAGAGAAATAATGTTGATGAAGATGCATGCATAACCGTAGTGTGTTTAGTTATTGGTAAATTGTTCAGTAATACATCTCATGAAAAGTTGTGCAATTTAATTCCATATATAGACTAAATGTGCACAAACGCCAACGTATAGCAATTCATCCCCTTTCCCATTATATATATAAACACCCTTTTAAGTTCTCCTCAACTTCATTCTCCATTACCTTACTATATGGGTCTTGATTTCGCAAAGATGGAAAATGGATCCGAATTTGATTACTGCTTCAACTTTGAAGAAAACCCATTTGGAAAGTGAGATGCTTTAATCATGTTTTTGCTTTTAAGTTTGGGGTTCTTTTTGTTCCTTAATGTTTTTGTTTTCTGGGTTCATTTACCGCAGGGTGGAATTTGAAGTAGACAGTTTTTACGATTTCAATTCACCTGCATTGCTTCCCCATCCTCAGGCCGACAATTTATGCATTCAGTTCATGGATTTTGAAGAGATAAGCAGTGACTTCGCTCTTTTTGATCAGAATGAAGATATCATGGTTGATGCAAAGCCTATAAAGGCGGTAGTGGATTCATTTGACCACCATTGTGGCAATACTACGAACAGTGGTGGTTCAAGTACTGAAGCATCGAGAGTGATTCATGAGATTGAGTATGGGGATTCACATGGACAGAAAATAAGGAGTTTCAGAAGGAAGAGGACAGCTTCATTGGAATTAGATGAGATTCAAAAGTACTTTGATTTTCCAATATCTAAAGCTGCTAAAGAGATGAATGTGGGGCTGACTTTGTTGAAGAAGAGATGCAGGGAACTCAACATCATGAGATGGCCTCATAGGAAGATCAAGAGCTTGAAATCTCTCATTCACAATGTCAAGGTATATACTTACATATATGTATGCATGGGATCGAACAAGTTTATGCTTAAGAAACCTTTGTCTAGTTATTATTCCTGAGATTAAGGGTCTCGTTAGCATGACATGATAATGATGATGTTATGAAATATATTTTAATTAAAGACATGATAACTGGTTGGAGTTTAGCAGTGGTTGATGGTGCCACATGACCAAACTCTTTGTCAAAGGCAATGGGGGAGGTTTCTAAATTCTAATTAGATGTGAACAACTTTTTTGTCATTGTTTAATTTCTTTTATTTTAGGAGCTTGGATTGACTAATGAGATAGTGATGTTGGAGGAGCACCAAAGGATGCTAGAGAAAGTGCCAGATCTGGAATTAACCGACAGAACCAAGAAGCTTAGGCAGGCTTGTTTCAAAGCTAATTACAAGAAAAGGTCCCTTGCCTCTTGTTATTGACTGCCATGCCATTCACTGCTTACTTTTCTGCTATAGTACAGTCACCAATAGCTCTCTTGCACTATATGTTTTAAACCACAACCATTTATAGATATTAATGTAAAGAGAAAATAGTAATTTGAACCAACCCTGATTTCATTAGAGCTAATTTCATATACATCATAACATTACAGCTAATTTCTATCCCATATCACCATTGGATCCATCACACATCGTGAAGTGCTCTAAATTATTCTAACATATATTACTTGAAAGAAACCAACAAAATACTTTTCAATATAGAAGTTAAAACAGTTGATCTCACAGATCAGCTTGTGGCTATGGGTTGCAGGAGCCCTCATGCCCTCGTCTCCATGGGACCACTTTCTTAAAGCTTTCATAAATGCTTGCCTGCAGATATATGTAGTCGGAGTAGAACATTCCACAATGAAAAAAGTCAAAGTAATTCTTAATTATACTAGCCAAATTTTGCGCCCCTTTGTTGGTAAAATAGTTATTTACTCGTAATTCCACTCAAATTCACTTGCACTTGAATAGTGGAAGAGTAAAACTCCCAAAAATTTAAGAAACTTAAAACAGGAACAAAGATGATAGGAATTGAAAAGCAGAATTAGATTGTGAATGGTGGTTTTGAAACGTACCAAGACATGTGACCTAGCGTGAGATAGATTCAGAAAACAGGCTTTCTTCCTAACCCTGGCTATCTTCACCTCTGTAGTGCCAGAGCCACCAGCATCTCCAACGCGAACAACCGAAGTTGAAAAGTCAAAACTTCTCTCAACAACTCGACCAGCCTTTCTAAAGCTCCTCCACCTACTGGATCCAAACTTATCCAGCCGCTTGTTGTCCAGGCTCCTAAAAGACCCAGGCCAAAACGCATCAGGACCATCCAACACAGTTGTTGGAGGTGGCATGTTAGCAACCTTAGCCTTAGCTAACAACCTCGGAGGCAGTTCCAAGCATCTTGCAACGTTTGGCTTTGATCCATTGCTTGTATCAGTTTCGTTCTCACTACCCCGATATGACCGCCTAGGCCTGCCCGGTGCTTCCTCCCACAGGAATGGAATTGAAACAGAGGAATGAATCGGCGGTGTCATCATCCCTGACGGCTCTTTTACCATACTCGGAAACGAATATAGAGAAAGCTTAGGTGTAGGAGGAGACCCCATTTTGCCTTCACCCTCTGATCATGCAAACGTTATTCTTTTATTCTTTTTTTTTTTAGCTCTTTTTGCTCAGAAAAACCCAGTTGTGTATATATAATGGGTTTCAAAGGTTACAGAGGAAGAGATCGTGGGTAAAGAGGGTGGACGTGAATGTGAACTGCGAGAGTCCCTCCCGCAGCAACAAAAAACAACAAACGCTCCCCAGTACCCGACGCTTCTTAGCACGAAAAAGGTGCAAATATTAATAGGATAATGTGCTTAGAAAAAGCTTATGTAATAATATATATATGTAATTGACATAAGAATTAAATAAAACATTTAAATGATAAAGATATATTGAAAATGATTATGGTTTAAATTCCAATATCGTTGGTTTCAAAAAAAAAATCCAAACTCTTTAAGCTTATTTTTTAATTTTTCAATTTATATATTTCTATTTTATTTTAATTCAATTATTTTAAGAGTTAGTATTTGATACTTTAAAGTATACATTTTTATTCAAGTAGTCTTAAAAAATTAACATGTGTATCTTTTTTTAAATATTTATTTTTTAATATTTTATGATAGTCTTATTCCTCACTTGTCAATTCATTGGCCCTTTTTGTGGAGTCTAAAAGCTCCACTGACAGTGTACTAAATATTATTCATTGTTTAATATATCTATTGTATTGAAATGTCAAATTTAAGATAGGAATTATAAATAAAAAAATATGAGTTAGTTTTGGTACACTAATAGTGTACTTTTTTTATTCCACAAACAATCTTAAAAATTATCATGTGACCCTATCTGCGATGAACCAAATATTTTTTCAAATACAAAATACTAAAAATTTAAATATCGTCTTAACTTGTATAGAACATTGAATAAAGCTCTTTTAGACACGCTTGACGTGAGTTAAAACTCTGTCACTTTATTTTCCACTCCAATATTATATATAAGAAATTTAGTAAAAAATAGAAGAAGAAATATTTGGTAACTAAAAAGATTGCTAAAAAATACATGGGTAGTCTCTACCAAAAAATATATGGATAGTTGTTTTCAAAGAATTCTTTTCCTAATTAAAAAAAGGATAAAAGAGATAGGGTAGAAGAAACAGTAAAAATTGTTAAAGTTATATGGAGAAAATGAAGAAAATAGTATTCTTTTTTGTGAAGGGATAGTTTATAAATTTATTAATTATTTAAAATTTAATGATAAATAATATTTTTTTTCTAAAAAATGATTTTTTTTTGTAGTTTGATTAATTGAATTGAGGGTACTCAACTTATGATATCAAGTTCGATCAAACCTTTTACGTTAGTATAGATATGAGAAGATCTTTTAGGTCATGACCTTCTATGTTTAATGGATCAAATTATTCATATTGGAAAGTAAGAATGGAGGAGTTCATAAAATCTATGGATGGTAATGATGGTGTTTGATCTTGAGAGGATGAGAACCCCAACTACTATTCTTTCAAATGTTAAGACTTCAAAACTTGAAACAAATTAGACTTGATGAGGGTGAAGCTTGCTAATGCAAACTTTATGGCACTAAATGTCATTTTTTGTGGTGCTAATCGGCAAGAGTTCAAGAGAATTTTCAAGTGTTCAACTACTAAAAAGACCTGGTTGATACTTGAAGTCGCCATGAAGGAATTAGTATTGTGAAGCAATCCAAGCTTTAGATGTTGACTATCAAATTTGAATAATTGGTTAATTAACCATTTTAATCGTTTAAATAATTGTTATCTAGGTACTCAAGCATTTTCTAATTTAAAACTTAATAGTGATTGAACTTTTACAATTTATTCCTTGAGTTTTAATTAATGATCTTCTTGGTTAAGTTACTTAACCGATCTTCAATATATTTTCTTGATAGCTTCATTAAGTTTTATATTTCATCCTTATGGACTCGATTTACATAAATAGAGTTCTAAAACTACATTTTTTATACCACTTAAAATTGGGTCATTACAGTTTTCTTTGTTTTAGGGAAAGAATTTCAAGTTGAGCCATAAAAATTAAGTAGTTCTTTCTTAGATATTGCAAAAGATAGGGGAGAGGTTTCTATCTAAACCTTGAAAGATAAAAGATAAAGATTGTAAATGTTATACTTTATCCCTAAAAAGTAGCAATTAAAGTTGATGAATTAGAAAAATTTGTAATAAATGAAACTATGGTAATAGAATTAGGCAATTAAGGCCAAACCATTATAAGTTGATTGTATTTTTTTTTGGGTAAATTACACAAGTAGTCAATGAACTATAAAAAAATCATTTTAGGCATAAAAAATTAAAAGTTTGCAATTTAAGCACCTGCGTTACATAATTCGGTCATTTTGGTCACTACTGTTAAAATCACTAATGACAAGCTGACGTGGCAATTAAGAAATTCAATATAATAAAAATTTTAGCAATCAAATTTTACATATTTTATCAGTTTAGTCATAGTTTTAAAAAACATTACCTTTGTTTGGCAGGATAAATGCTAACAGAGCTTTTAACAATTATAAGTGACGATTCTATTTTAGCCAACTTGAGAAAAAAATTTATATTCCTTTAGAAAATTCAAAAAAAAACTATAGAAATATAATTTGGAGTTCTTAGCTAAAAGAAAACTTGTTAAAAATGATCAAACTTTAGAGCTCAGTATTGGTAATGACGGGAATCTATGCTTTTGAAATCATTGTGTGTACTGAGAAAATTTCAGAATAAGTGGTTATATGTCATATATGCCCGTAAGGCAAAGCCGAACGTCAGGTTCCATTAGGTTTGCTATAGTCTATAATGATTGCAGAATGGGAAAAGAAATGAGTTACTATGGATTGTCGGATTACATGATATGTCATTATATATTATTTTGACCAAGACTTGAGATTTACCGCTAGATTTTGAGATAGATTGCATGAAACTCTAGGCATGAAACTGAATTTCAGTACAATATTTCATCCTTAGATTGACAGATAATCAGAACGGATGATTTGGATACTAGAAGACAAACTACAGTACTGTATAATTGAATTCGAAAACAACTAAAGAAAATTTCTACCATTAACAGAGTTCGTATATAAAGATAGTTATCGATTAAGTATTAAATGATACTATACGAGGTTTTATATGAACATAAATGCATAAACCTGTTGTACTGGTTAGAGATGAGGAAAAGAAATATTATAGAGACTGATCTGATTTGTGAGACAGACAATAAAATTCATATTATATGAGACAGTTGAAAATCGCCTAAGATCGACAGAATTATGTGTTGAATTGTAGAGAAAAGGTATTGAATTGCAAACCAGAGATAAAGTAATATGATATTGTCACAATACAGAAGAGAATATGAGAATGCTGAAAAATAAACATGAGATTCACAATACCCTAACCGTTTCGTAGGTAAAAATTTCGAAGACGAAATTTCTTATGAAGGGAGAGTTGTAACAACTTGTTTTTCAATAGTGTCAGAAACAGTGGTTTCGGGACCACAATTACGATGAGTAAGTTAGTAAATATTATCTATATAATATTTACGAGTTAAAAATAGTGTTATAGTAAAACGTGATTTATTGATTTTATTAAATTAGTCAGTTAGTCAAGGTATAAGTGGTACGTACTGAAAGTTAGTGGTTTTCGAAAATAATGTATCGAGACCTAATTTTCATAGACCAAGCTCGCAAATATTTTTATAAAAATATTTACGGAGTTGTAGTATAATTGGATTGGAATTTGGTCAAGTAATTTTAATGTTTAGGTAGTTAATTAAGTAAAAAGGATTAAATTGTAAAAGTCACAAAAGTTAATCGCTGTTAAACTAAAGGTGCTAATAGGAATAATGGCATGATTAAATGATTTTAAGTGACAATTATGCCAAGGATATTTTTGTTGAACAGTTTCATATATGCATTTTAGTTTATAATATATGTTGATGTAAGGGTAATTTAGTAATTAAATAATAAATAACATAAACAAATAAGTAAAACAACTATCATCTTCTTCATTTCTTTGTTTAGAAACCAAAAACTCCATAGCTAACCTTGGGAAGCTTTCGGCCAAGTTTATTTTGTGTGCATGGTATGTATTTTCTCACCCGTTTTTAGTGACTTTTATATTTTTGAGATTGTTGTAGCTTAATCTAGTTAATTTAGGGACTAATTAGTAAAACTTTTAAATTTTATAATTTTTCCATGAATGAGTTGGTAATTTTTTGAATTTTTGTGATAAATAATTAAATTTGGTTTCTAGATAGGACTATTTCATAAAGTGATTTTGTATAGTTTTTAAGCTTAAGGGCTAAATTGAAAATATGATAAATCGGCATGGTTTTCTTGTAAAATTTTAGTATTAGAGGGCTGATTATGGATGTTTAAGAATTGGCTCTATGGCTTTATGGGTTAATTGTGAAAATAAGCTTGTTTTGATATTAGGGATTAAATTGAATAAAAAGTAAAAGTTTAAAGCAATTGTGAAAATGTCAATAAAGATGTCATATGAATTAAATGGATTATTATTAAGTATTTGGGCTGATAAATAAATTATTTTTTAGATCAAGAGCCAATAGATAATCGTGGAGAAGAGAAACTTTCTTATTAGTCCCTGACATTACAATTTTTGTTGTTTAGCCCTAGTAAGTTCATACAGTATGTTTGTGTTAAATTGTTACGCATTTAAAATTATAATTGTAAATATGTTAATCGAAATTCTAGTTGTTTACAATTTGGTAAAAAAAAAGGTGAGATAGAAGATTAAATTGAACGAAATTGAAGATACTATAATTCGACAAATTAAGGAATTGACTTTGAATTGGACTGAAATAGGATATGTTTTGTGATAAAGTGATGGTTTGATTAAATGAGTTGAATTGATTCGATTTAAATTGGTTGCATGTGAAAAGAACTAAATTGAGTAGATTCGAAAATTTTAAATATTATTTAAAATGTAGAATTACACTAATGTGGTGATGAACTATTTTATATATATATATGAAATTCTTGAATTGGTTGATTTAGATTACAGTATTGAAATTGAGAATTGGTTTTAAATGAATATGAGAAACTTGTTACCCTATTAACTGTTCGGGCAGGATTAGGTATAATTAGCATGCCATAAGATAGAAAGAGTTTAGGGTTATACGACTACGTTTCGGGGAGTGTTGGGCACCCCATTTTTCGGTTATATCGACCAATGCTAGGCACATTTCTTTTTCAATTTTATCGGCCAGCACAAGGTGTAATTCATTATTACGAATTTATCTGTCAGGCACTAGGTGCCAAATTGGTGTGTTGGTTGGAACCGTGTATTAGTCCGAGTCCAAGTCAGGTTAATGGGGATATATATAATGTAATTGTAATAAATGATTTTTAGATTGATTTGATACATTGATTGAATAATGCATATAAATATTGAGAATCAGTTATATAAGCCCAAGGGGCCAATATGAAAACATGGCAAATCAATGAATGTGATTCAAAATTCATATTATGAAACGAAGTAGTAATTGAAAATAAATTGGCAATTGTTGTATATTTGGTATAAAGATGAACTGATATGATATGGGAATGAAGTTCATATGATCTAATATGAATTTGATTGAAAATTCAAATTATGAAATGAAAATAATGTTTGGCATTAATTTGAAATGGGATGTATTGTGGGTAAATAAATTGTATGATATGTCTTAGATAGTGAACTGATCAAATGATTGATTGTTTTGTAGATGATGTTGAAATATTACTTTAAATGAATTAAAATGTTATATGATTGAATACTATATGGTTTTATAAATTTTAAACTCACCTTTTTTATATTTGATTTGCCATGATAGACAAACTTTACCAAGCTAAGTAGCATGTAGTGTATAATTATAATCTGAGGTAAGTTACTTGGTTTTAAATACTTGTGAACTTACTAAGCATTTGTAATGCTTACTCATTTGTTTCCTTTTTCTCTGTAGTGTCAACTTACGGAACGTGTTAGGCTAATCGTCAAGAAGCTCACACTATTCCGGTATTGATTTTGTAGTCTTTTGACCATATTAAGGCTTGGTTATGCGTGGCATGTACCTAGGAAATCTTAAGCTTGTGCAAATGTTATATCTTGAGTGATTTTGTCATTTTGATATTATGTTTATGTAAATATGTGTATGATGGAATTAGTCATGAAGATGGTATCTTGATGAGAAGTTTGACTTAGATATTTGCTTGCTTTGATGGTGTCTAGATGATACGCTAGAAAATAGGTGCACAAAGATGAGTTATAAGTTTAGGTATGTTTGAAATGATTTGGCAAGCTTGATGCTTAAGCATAAGATTGTTTGAATGGCTATTTGGTGCTTGATTAGATGATAGTGAAAGTGTCATTGAAGGCTTAATGGGTTGGTATGTATGTGGTCTTTTGGTTGGTTTTTAAATTGTCGATTGAGGTGCCAATTGTGGCATATTGGTTAGGCACTTAGGATGGTTGATATAAATGATGATTTTGGTTGATTTGAATGTTTTGGAATTGGTTAAGATGTGGTTTAAATGATATTTTATGGCTTAACTGTTCATGGTTGAATAGCTTGCTTAAAAAGGCATTTTCAAGTACACACAAGCTGACACATGGCCTGGCACATGGTCGTGTGCCATACATGGGCTCATGGTACAACCGTGTGGTATGTAAAAATTTAAGTGATTTTGGTACACATGGGCACAAAGATTTACATGGTTTGCTCACACGATTATGTGACCCATTCATACGGGTATGTGACCTATCTCACACGAGCACGACTCTAATACATGGTTTAGTGACACGACTGTGTGGTTCATCACACGCAGGCTAAGCTTTCGCACACGGCCAAGGGACACGGCTGTGTGACCCTTGTTTGCAGATTTTTACCATCTTTTCGTTTTAATTTCAATTTAAACCCTGTTTGTTGTCGGGTTGGTCTAAAGTTTTCGTAAGCTTTATATTAACCTAAAATTGATTTAACTATAGGATATACTTGTTATTATGTCCCTTACCATATTTAATCATTCAGTCAAATTTATTCAATTCAATTTTATCATTTCACAACATCTTCTAAAGAATTAATTCACCTTATAAACTTACCACGTAATGCAATGTGAAAATGCAACAATTGAAACAATTCAGATTATAGAAATACAAACCATGAACTCCAAGCTATTCGCCGACAACCTTATCTTTTCTTTTGTTTTTCGAGGGATAACATGCTATAGATTAAAATAACAGAACATTTCATCAATACACAAACAATTTTACATTCAATTGCTAATTTAATCAACTTTTGCATTTAAAATGAGTTATGTTATGTTTAATGTTTGGATTATAGAAATACCACTAAGCTTGCTAATCGTACGGTTTTGTTTTTCGTGTGCAAGTTAGGTACTTTCGATTCGATCATCAACCTCAACATCCACCGACAATCCAAGACTCAAAGTGTTGGTAATGTGTTTCATTTTTGGTCTTGGCATGTACCTAATAAGTCTTATGGTTATATGATGTCCATTTTGGGTTACGTTAACATTTTATGAATCATAAGTAAATATTTGTGTGTGATGGCAAAAATCATGATAATGATAACTTGTTAAGTAGTTGATGGGCATGTTATTTGATTATAAGGTATTTAGGTGGTATGCTAGGATATAGGTATGGAAAGATGATTCTTATTATATACCATATTTGAAATGATTTGGTAATCCTAGTACCTAAGTTATATGGCTAATATGGAACCAATTGAAAGATGGTTTGAATGGTTGAATGGTTGTATGTTAGGTTTGATATTTGAGGTGCCATTGAAGGCATATTAATATAGTTGAATGTGTTCTTTTGTTTGGTTTTGGATTGTTAATTAAGGTGCCAATTGTGGCATATTGGTTAGACACTTAGATTGATTGTTAAAGTGATTTTTTTTATCATGTTGGAAATTAATGGAAAGGTCATTAGTTGATGATTTTTATGTTATAATTGTGTTTATAAGGTACCATTGAAGTCTAGGTGATTTTGGCATGAAATTGACATTTTAAAGATGAGATTTTACCATTTCTGGACTTAGGTATTGATATTTTGACATTTGGTATCGATACTTGACCATATGAACAGTTTTAAATCCAACAGAATGCCAAAATGGTATCAATATTTGTGGGAGAATGCCTCTTATTTTGACCAAAATTTTTTTTGGCTTTTCTTCTCATAGTTAAACTCTTTTTTTAGTTTCCCACTTAAACTCTAATTAACCTAGAGTTGTTGTAGTCATATATGCTATGAATTTCAGCTTATAAATAGACCTTAGTTACTCTAGGTTTTACACAACAAAATATTTAGATTAAGAGAATTTTGTTCTTTGTTTCGAAGGGTTTTTCTTATGGGGCTTCAAGTTTTTCTTTTAGTTCTCTCCATATTTTGTACTCTCCTTTTTCATAGTGAAATCTCTTTTTATCTGTAGTTTTTTATCCTCTTTTGAGGATTTTTCCACATAAAATCTACTTGTTTTATCTTTTCAATTCTTATTTTCTTCACTTTGTTCGTTGTTTAATCGGGTTTATCCCCTACAAATTGGTATCAGAGCTAGTTTGATTTTCGTAATCAACCTGTTCAACGATGGAAGTGTCAAGGTTCGATATTGAGAAGTTCAACATGATTACAAAGTTAGTTTGTGGCAAATTCGGATAACGACAATACTGGTTCATAACGCTCTGAAAAAAGTCGTTACAGGAAAAAAGCCCGCAAATATAGATCAGTCAGGATAAGAATAGCTTGATGAAAATGCTCTATCCATTGTTCAATTATGCCTCACGAATAATGTGTTATAGGAGGTTCTGAAGGAGAAAACAACGTATGTATTATGGAAGAAACTAGAAGCCTTATATATGACGAAATCTCTAGCCAACGAGTTAGTTTTAAAATAACGTCTCTACACGTTCATAATGGCCGAAGGTGAGCCCTTAGAACCTATATTAGTGAGTTTGTTACCCTTCTTAATGACTTAAAAAAAATCGAAGCAGATATTAGTGATGAGGATCAAGTTATGTTGTTGTTATGCTCTTTGCCCTCTTCTTATAAAACTTACAGGGAAACTCTGATTTATGGGAGAGATCATCTCTTATTCGATGATGTGAAGGGAAATCTTCTGAGCAAGGATAAACTTGGCAATGAGTTAGGCCCAAACAAAAAATCAGACGGGCAAGCCTTAGTTCTAATTGCAAGAGGCAGACAACAAACTAGAAATACAGATCGAAACAGGTCTAAAGCAAGTTCCAAATCCAAAAATTATGACAAATATTGTGACTATTGTAAAAAGGTGGGTCATGTTAAGTTAGAATGTTGGAAACTTCAAAATAAAATCAAAAGGGATACCAAAAACGATGAAAAAGATAAGTAGAAAGTTGAAGTTACTGATGCTAGTGTAGTCGAAGATAGAGGTGATGATTTCTTATTGGTGTCAATGAGTGAAAGCTCTCATCTTACTTCTGAATGGATCTTAGGTTCAGGGTGCTCCTATCACATTTGTCCCAACAGGGACTTATTTTCCACATACAATTCAGTTGAAGATGGAGTTGTGTTGATGGGCAATAACTCTTCATGTAAAATATCCGAAATAGGAACAGTACAAATTAGGATATACAATGAAATTATTCGGACATTGTTAGATGTTAGGTATGTTCCTAATTTAAAGAAAAATCTTATATCATTAGGAATTTTGGATTCTAACAGTTGTAGGATAGTCATTGAGTCAAATGGCTTAAAAGTTTCTCATAGGGCTTTTGTTATGATTAGAGGACAGAAAAAGGGCAGCCTAAAATTTTGTAAGGGTTAATGGTTATTGGTACGACTACGATCACCACCACGTCACAACGAGAATCAACCTGACGTCGTACGACACAATGTGACTCTTTTTCCATCGATTTCGATTCAACAAAACTTTGGCACATGCGGCTGGGTCATATGAGCGAGAATGGTGTGACAGTCTTGTGCAATAGAGGTCTTCTCAAAGACACTGGAGTTGGTAAGTTAGGTTTCTGCAGGCATTGCATTTTTGGGAAACAAACTCGAACCAGTTTCGATTCAACAATTTACAGAGCAAAAGGGGCTCTAGATTACATTAATTCCAATTTATGGAGTTTATCTTCTAACATCTTGACCGCCTCCGGACGTACTAACATCCAGAGTGTGAATATTGTAATAAAATATAGAATTACGAGGCGGTATCCGCAAGTATATGTGTCTAGTTGTAATATAGTTTTACAACGGAGTGGGTGAATACTCCAAGGATCATACCTAAGAGAGGCGAGCTCTAGATCAATTCTAACCTAAACACTGAAAGATCTAATTAGTACTTTTAAATTTAATTATAGTACAAAAAATATAAAATAAAGGATTTTTGAGGTTTTTATAATAATTAAAATAAAATAGCATAAAAAGATAAAATTCAAGAGATCAAAAAGGAAGAAAAAATCAAATCTGATTATGGGTAATTAGCTCGCTTCGGTAATCTCCATCAACTGCTGCTTTGGGTTCCTCGTCAATCAACTAGTCGTTACCCTAGTAGGATCTTTCGATCTTCCACTAACATAACGAGTCAACAAGAACTACTTATCTTTTAACCTCACAGTCCAGGCTGGTTTGGGGTTAAGGTGTTCACGAATGGGCAATACTAATTTTGGGTTAATTCCCACCTTGATGACTTTCTGGTGTTGTCAAGCCTAGGGTTTGTTCCACGTTCTCCCTTTCCCAAATAGCTGATTCATTGAGTAACCCTACAAAACAGTTAACAAATCATACCTCCACTTGCTAATCCCCCATAGAAGGATTAGTTCCTCATGGCGTTTATAAAAATATATAATTGATGTAAAGAGAAAGCATGCTAATTAAATAGATAAGATAAAGTAAATGAAAGAGCCTAATTGTATTGATATTAAGCGCAAATCCACAGAGTTGAATGATTCCTCAATCCAAATCTCTAAAAAGAAAACAACGACCAAATAAAATAAAACTCTAGAACCCTAAGAAAATGAAACTAAATATAAAGGAAGAAACTAGGTTAATCAAAATGTGTCTTTAACATGTGCCAAAGAAGCCTATTTATAGCCTTCAGGTGGTTGTTGTTCTTGAGCTTTAATTTTGATTGTGCAGACAAAAATGCCCTTACTTCGTGTCTAATTTCCTTACCAAAGTTGATGTCGCGACACACCAGGACCTGTGTTACGACATAGCAACCAATATGCTCCTCTATAGCCATCTTTAGGGGTATGTTGCGATACCCTCAGTTTGTGTCACGACATCAAAGGAAAACTTGAGTTTTCTTCATTCTATTCCCTATGTTGCGACATCAGTCCTCCCGTGTTACATTAGTCCTCCCGTGTTACGAAATAACGTCCAGTATCGTTCTAAAATGCCTTCTGATGGTCTCCCGTATACTCACAAAGTACGTTAACTCTCCCTTAGACATTATTCGACCATTAGGGTCAATAAAAGACTCAATTTGCACATTTTATTTAATGTAAGTAAAACTAAAGAAACTTAACTAAAATGTGATGACAATGCTTGTATTCAGGCTCCTTAAGTGTGAAATCTAGTTTAATCTACTACACCGAATTTCGGCAGATCACATCTCAAAAGGAGGTAATAAATATTTCCTAACTTTTATTGATGATCACTCCAAAAAAGTTTGGGTTTATTTCTTGAAATAGAAAAGTGAAGTCTTAGGAATCTTCAAATGGTGGAATACACTATGAGAAAAATAAACTAGAAAATTCGTGAAGAGTTTAAGAACGGATAATGGTTTTGAGTTCTGTTCGTCAGAGTTTAATGATTTCTGCAAACGAGAAGGAATTGAAAGACATCAAATCATTTTTGGAACTCCGCAGCAGAATGGAGTTGCAAAAAGAATAAACAGAACCTTGTTGGAAAAGGCTTGATGAATGTTTTCTAATGTAGGCTTAGGGAATGAATTTTCGGCTGAAGCCGTAAACCTGACAAGTTATTTTGTAAATCGATCTCCTCATAAAGAATTGAACGGTAAAGTTCTAGAGGAGATATGGTCAGGTAATCCTCCCAATTAATCTAATTTTAGAATTTTCGATTGTCCTATTTTTGCTAAAGTTAGCCAGGGAAAGCTCGAACCAAGGGTTGTTAAATGCATCTTTTTGGGATACTCTGCCAGTACAAAAGGTTTTAAGTTGTGATGTTTGAAATCCAACAAAATAATTGTTAGCAAGGATGTTACGTTTGATGAATCTACCATATTTCGATCAGAAAATGAGACTTTTACAATTAAAGACACAACAAATCAAAGTGTCTTGAGCAAGGTGCATTGAAAAGCTGAAACAAGAGGCAACGTATTAAATAGAAAATTCCCAATGTCACAACGACGTGACAAACAGAGGTCTCATCCTGACGAAGAGTCACACGACGTTGCTACGACATGAAAAATTCTAGTTCTTACAAGATTGAAGTTGTTTCGGATCTGTTTGGGGCTCCATCCGACCCTCAGGTAGCCTCATCATCTCAGTTAACTAATTATAAGTTGGCTCATGATAAGAAATGACAAGAAATCTGACCACTACAGAAATATTATAAAGGAAACCTAGTGGCAGTTCAACTGATCCTTCGTGTTATTATGAGGCAGTTCAAGCCTCTAATGTTAGCAAATGGCTCGTTGCAATGGGATGGAATCGCTTCAAAAGAATAATACTTGGAGGCTAGTTAAAACTCACATCGATAAAAGAATCATTGGTTGCAAATGGGTGTTTAAAGAGAAGGAAGGTTCGAGACCTAACGACACTAGGTAGAAGGCAAGACTGGTTGCAAAGGGCTACAGTCAAGTGGAGGGAGTTAATTTTCATGATGTTTTTTCTCCTGTTCTGAAACATACGTCCATTCGGGAGCTTTTGGCCCTTGTTGCATCAAATAATCTTGAGTTAGAATAGTTAGATGTAAAGATTGTTTTCCTTCACAGTGACCTTGAGGAGGACATCTACATGCAACAACTAAAAGACTTGAAATTTGAAGGTAAAAAAGATAATGTTTGTCTCTTACAAAAGTCCTTGTACAGTTTGAAGCAGTCTCCTCGACAGTGGTATAAAAAGTTCGACTCATTCATGTTGTGTATTGGTTTTTCTCGAAGTAAGTACGAAAATTGTGTTTACCTACAATGTCTTGGTGATGGTTCTTTTATATATTTGTTGCTTTATGTTGATGATATGTTAATTGTGGCTAAGAATCAATCTGAAATTGATCGTCTTAAAATCATGCTTAACTCTAAGTTTGAGAGAAAAGATTTAGGTGCAGCAAATAAAATTTTGAAGATGGAAATTTTGAAGGATAAACATTTCGGGAAATTATTTTTATCGCAACAAAGGTACATCAAGAAAATCCTTGAGCGATTTGAGATGCAAAATGCAAAATCTATAAGTACTCCTTTAGCTGCACATTTTAAACTCTCAATTTCAGATTCCCCACAAAATGAATAAGATGAAAAGTACATGTCAAAAGTACCTTATTCAAGCGCAGTTGGAAGCTTGATGTATGCAATGACATGCACTCGTCCTGATATTTCACATGTTGTTACTGTTGTTAGTCGATACATGGAAAATCATGGTAAGTTACACTAGAATGCAATTAAGTGGATTTTCAGATATTTACAGGGTTTTTCTAACATGTGTTTAGATTTTGGAAGAACTCAAAAGGGTCTAGTCAGATATGTTGGTTTTGATTATGCAGGAGACTTAGATCAAAAAAGGTTTCTCACAGGTTACTTATTTACTTTTGAGAATTGTATCATTAGTTGGAAAGCGACACTTCAAGCTACGTTACTTTGTGAACTGCTGAAGCAGAATACATGACAATTATAAAAGTAGTAAAAGAAGCAATTTGGTTAAGGGGCCTATTCAATGAATTGGTAAATGAAAAAGGGGTAATTGTCGTATATTGTGATAGTCAAAGTTTCATATATCTCACCAAAGATCAAATATATCATGAGAGAATGAAGCACATAAACATTCATTATCATTTTGGTCGAGAGGTGATCACTCAAGAGGATATTCAAATTCTTAAAATTGGTACAGAACACAATCCAGCCAACATGTTGACAAAGAGCGTTCTAGTTTCAAAGTTCGAGCGTTGTTTGGACTTGGTAAGTATCTGACGAAGAATCAGTTAAGCTCGTAACAAGGCTCGACAAGGGAGTTGGTCCAAATACGAGTCAAGGTGGAGATTTGTGGGAAAGTGCCTCTTACTTTGACCAAAATTTATTTTGGCTTTTCTTCTCTTAGTTAAACTTTATTTTTATTTTCTCACTTAAACTCTAATTAACCTATGGTTGTTGTAGTCATATATGCTACGACTTTCAACCTTTAAATAGGTTTTAGTTACTCTAGGTTTTACACAACAAAATATTTAGATTGAGAGAATTTTGTTATTTTTTTCGAAGGATTTTTCTTGTGGGGTTTCGATTTTTTTCTGTTAATTCTCTCCATCTTTTGGACTCTCCTTTAATATAGTGAAATCTCCTTTTGCCCATGATTTTTTATCCTCTTTTGAAGAGTTTTTCCACATAAAATTTGTGTGTTTGATCTTTTCGATTCTTATTTTCTTTACTTTGTTCGTTGTTTAATCGGGTTTATCCCCTACAATATTTATATACGTATCGATAATTTTTCATAAAATATTGATACATGTTGATAAATATCGATAACTTTGATTTGCCAAGAAAACAAAATCGTAATTTGATATTGGTTTTAATAAGGTATCGATACGATGATCGAAACCAACTATGAACTTTTATATTAACATTAAAACTTTGAAATTTTACAATCTAATTCCATTTCATGTCTAGATTTTCATAATTAAGTCATTCATAATCTCAATTTACTATGCATGTATGGTATGTGATTTGTAATAATTATAAATTGTATTTAAATTTGAATTTATTTTATGTGAATTACTTTTACAATGAATATGACATTCCGTTATTCGAATTCAACAATTGAATCGAGTAAGGGGCATTACATTTTTCTCATCTTTTAAAATTTCTTTTATCAATTCACCCTTTTGAAAATGTCGAATGCTTTTCTTAGTACAATTTATTACATTTATTTAGAGGAAGCTTGGTGCTCCTTTCATAAATCTAGAAGGGTAACTTACGTTGACTCCCTCATTTAACATCAAATTTGTAAATAACACTTATATTGCACCGTTAATATGAAGAAAAAATAAACTGAAATTTGAAAATTATCCATACTAATTGAAACCCAATGAGCAATAATTTTATATGCGGCCAAATAATCGTGTCTTATTTAAAATTATTCATAATTATATTTTGATCAATGAAATTAAAAATCTAAAATCCTGTCAATATATATCACAAAATTATTGAGAAATAATTGGTTTTACTTTTAGCAAAAAAATATCCTATGTTAGAAAAAGAGGATCAACGACATTTGAATTATATGTAATAATATTTATAGACATAATTGTCTAGAATTGGATGTAACATGTACCTTATTATTAGTATGTATAATTTAGGGTTAGTTTAGTATTGTTGTCTAGAAATGCTTTTAAAAGTGATGTGGAAAAGTACATCGCAAGCGATTTTGAAAAGTTTGGTTTAATATTTAAGTATTTAACATGGGTGAAAAAATACTTTTAAAAGATAAAATGTCTATTTTAGATATGATGATGTTAAGGAAAAAAGATATATTTAAATGATAATAAAATTCGTTAATGTTATTATATATGAAATACATCAAATTAAATTATAATAAAATATAAAAAATTATTATAACTTATTATTAATATTTTAATACATGAATTAGAGAAGTTAAATATATTTAAGATAACTTGTATTTTTTTTCGTAAAATGTAATTTAAATATATAAACCATATTAGATATTAACATAACATAGAAAACATAAACCTAACAATTTCAAATATTCTATATATTTAAATTAAGTTTCAAAAAGGGTAATAATTGTATACCCGATATAAATATTAAAAATTTTACATTAGCAATTTCTATTTAAAGTGAATTCATTAAACTAAAAACTAAGACATCTCTTGGTAATTCCATTTCATAACCACTTAAATTGTTTGATTCAACATATCACCATCATGCACATCTTCTAGATCAATGATATTCCCATATTCCTTATCAATATTTTCGTAATCCATAAAAATCTGCATCATTTCAACCTACATGTTTTCCGATAAAATTGTGTATCGCCATTGTAACAACAACAATCATTGTTTGCTTTTCAAAACTATAACTTGGCATATCCCTTAAAATGACCCTTTTCTTTCAAAACACCAAAAGTTTGTTTAATCACACTACGTAATGATGAATGTGAATGATTGAATACCTCTTCTTTACCAGATATAGGTCTACCTCTACAAAAGTTAGGCAAATGATATCGCAGTCCTCTATATGGTCCAAGATAACCTTTCATTTTAGGATATCCAGAATAAACAAGATAATATTTTTCTACATGTCATAATATGATAACCAAATAATTCAAGGGCTGTTTATTTTTTTAAAATTATCATTTAAATAACTTATACTTTATTATTTAAAAAATAAGTAATTGAAATAGCTTACCATTTAGTGGGTGTGGAAATTTGTATTTTGGATCCCGAATGGCATCAAGAAATATTCTAGTGTCATGTGTCAGTCCTTCCCATCCAGCCATCACAAAGGTGAAACACATTAAAATCACATACTACCGTAACATTTTGAGTCGGGACATCTTTTCTTCCAATATAGGGAATTTGTTCATTTGGTGAACAATAACGATAATATGTGCACCATCAATTGCACCTATACAATCCTGAACAAATAATCATATTAGGTTGTGTTTAGTAATGCTTTTTAGAAGCACTTTTGACATGAAAAGCACTTGTAACACCCCAAATTTAACGAATCCGAGAAGAAGGCATGTAGATATGAATGTTACCAATTTTAGCGCACAATGGTAGTTTAGTCTGCCAATCTACAGACTTTTGACGAACTAAAGTTTGGCGCATAAAGTATCCGCTTGTAAAAGTATCTAAAGATTTCATCTCGGGGTATGCTTTAGTCAAAGGAAGAGTACAAAAAATGAAGAGTAAGCCTTGAGAGAGGTACCACCAAAGGTATGGTACGCCTAGTTTGATTGAATATTGTGTCAATTGGATTTTGTGAAGTAATATGGTTAGGAGCCAACTGAATTGACTGTCAAATAACAACTGTACATGACTCTCTTGTATATTTCTCTCCATTCTTGTAAGCCATTTAAAGGAAAATTTTTGTAAACAATTGACACTTGTCAACTTCCACTAAGAGGAACTGGGTATATATATGGTAAGAAGGGCATATTTGAGAGGATTTCTCCTTCCTTCAAATCCAAGTTCTGGATTTTTCTTGTTAAACTCAAATATTCTTTCCTTCTTTGTTAAATTGGAAGCTAAAGATTTTAGGATAATCAGTGGATGTTTCAACATCCTAGTAAGTCTGATAACTCTGCATATTATAATTTTGAAAGAGTAAGGATATTAGAAGCATAAGAACAGTAGGGTGTGGATAAGAGGCCCTACATAGGGGTCATCTGTAATCAAGATGTTAGTAAACCGTGTGTAAATGAGATTTTAATAGAAGTCTCATGTTCTTTTAAGCAGTTACTATTGTTGGTTTGAGAAGGACAATTGGATTTGGGACTCTGAGCTACAGTATAAGTGAGTTCTAGGTGAGTCTTTAACCTAACTCATGTATATTAATTTACAATTGGAATTCGTATACTGATGTTATCCTGGATAAATGTTAAGTGTGTATGAAGTATCATAATGTGCTGCATGTTCATAAATGAGGTAAAATAGTTACTGTAGGAATAAGAGGATGTAAGGTAAGTATGCATGTGAAATATGTTATGAAAGAGTATCAATCAGTCAGGTATGTGAGCAAATTTTGGTAAGTGGCTTTTGAGTAAACATCCATTTGTGATGTCTCCGTAAGGCAGGTATATTGCTAACTAGATAGACAGATCACGATAATAATAAGAACATTCATGGTGTAGCCTCCAATGAGATGTAAATTAGACTGGCAGAACATGACATGAGAATGAAATGTGTAAGACCATGTGGCTAAGACCCATGGCATATATGATAATAAAAATACTCATGGTGATGCCTCTAGTGAGATATGGACTAGACTGGTAGATCACAACATGAAGTTGTTGGAAAAAACCTGGTTTGAAAAAGATTTTCTTGCACAGCAAAAAATTAAAATTTTGAAAATCGACCCGGTTTGTGATATTTATAGCAATAAATCTTAACCGAATACGCACCTGTGTTTTTCTGATAAGCAGATCCTTGATTTTTTTGACTTTTAACCAAATGATCTTCTCCACTATTCTCTTACCACAACTGCTTTAAGTGTAGGCTCAAACCAATTGAATCAAAACACAAAATTAGAAAAAAAATTTCCTTTTGTGGTGAAACGGTGAAAACATAAATTCTCTATTCTTTAATAGAAATCGGTAAAATTGTTGTTCTAAAAAAATATGTTTATAAATTGAGAATAAATTCTCTTTATTTTTTGGTAGAATAACAATCTATCAAAAGTTGTGTTCATATCTCTACCAATGCCATCTATTTATAGGAAGATAAGGTAGAATCCTTAAAGAGTTGTAAAAGTTTATTACCACTAGAAAAATGATATTCTAGTTTAACTAGGATATAAAGTTTAGGGTTTAGGGCTAGGATATGAAGGGTGGCAACCCTAGTTAATGAAACTAGGGTGTTTCGATCCTACCTCCTTACATGGGGGGCTTTTAGCCTCTCTCATATTAGGTCTAATTACGAGTACTTATTGGGACTTTTTGACCTAGTACTCTATAATATGATCCAACTCGGTTAAGTTTTTCCATTTCCCAAAATAAACTTTAATATCTACATATTAAATACTTTTCTCACCCCAAATTTACCCCAGTAAAATTTTGACAATTTCACCCCCGATAAAATTTTGACGATTTTACCCCCAATAAAATTTTAAAAAAAATCCGTTCAATATGTCAAAATTCAACATGTTCACTATGACTGAATAATTTATTTTCATTTTTGGGCTTCAAAATAGTCCAAAAACATAAACTCATTCTTCCATCATTTTTTAAATAATCCTATACAGGATTGAAAGTTTCCACTTTCATTTTCATTTCCATTTTTGGAAACCTACATTCATTTCCAAATGATTCCATTTCTCCAGTTAGAAGAAAACCATAATCATTACTGAATGTTTCTCATTTCTCTTTTTCTATTCATTCCGTTCATTTTTATTCAAACACACAATTCATTTCTAGTTTTAACGAGCTAGTGGAGGGATCGATTGGATATATGTGGTTGAGGCTCAAATGATTTATAATTAAGTTATAGATTTTCTCCTATTGATCATAAACTCATCTAGTCACGAATTCATTCAACTATAGTATCATGACTGAACTCTCCTCAATGACATACCATTACGAAAACAACTACTACGTGCTCGTCCAATGACCTTATCATAAGTGTGTTACTCTCATAAGATATCATTGATCTCTTTAGGATAATATTTTTTCTCCCGAATGATCCTATTTTATCTCATGGCAACCATTACATCTTTCTTCATGAAAAGTCAATCACTATCAAACAGTGATCAAGTCATCCATCACAAAAACGGACAGCCTGTGTCCACGTTTACTTTTCATCAACCATGTAATGCCAATGAGAGGATATAATTTACCCATATTTTGAGCTATGAATTCTATTTTTGTGAATGACGCTACATACTACAGAAGTTGTACACCCAATGCACCAGCTTTTGGTTCCTTATTTATTTAAACTTAAGCTTTTACTTTACATAAAAATGTACGAGCCACACATACATAGTCCGCCATCCACTCAGGTTTTAGGTTTGTCACACTATGAACGTCACAAGAGAATAAATCCATAAACAGATTCAATATCTATACTACTTGGGTCCTGTCCGATGTACCATCAGTCTAGTCAGTCACATCTATGTCTCTATCTTATGAGAATCATCTGCTCTGATGCCCAAGACAAGGCATCTCCAAATTGGATTTGATAGATAGCATACTAGTCTTTCAGTCGATTTGCTCACTTTCGATTAGACGAATGACATGTTTAGGTTTTTTTTTCACTAGTACAATCTATCTTTTCGTATTACGATCCGACCACGTAGTACCACCTAGTATTAGTTAAACATTAGACAACCAGTGAGCAACATTTGCTTCTATTTTACTTTGCATGCAAAAACCATGTGAGAAAAATATGCAAAGTATTAATGTAATTCATGAATAATTTTATTAACCAATATGTTTGAAAAATTACAAGTGTACTTAGACAAAAATACTACACTTAGGGTACCAAATCCAATAGAAGTTATGTATAAGACCATGTGGGAGAAAACATAGCATCCTCTGAGATAGTCCGATGGGACAGTAAACACGTAACTCTCTATGGCATCTTCATGGCGTATTCTGTAAGACCTTCATGGCGTATTCGATAAAGCCCGTGTCGAGTATTATGTAACGGTCTATTCGGTGAAGCTTGTATGGCGTATTTTGTAATAACATATTCAGTGAAGCTTGTGTGGCGTATTCTATAATAGTATATTTAGTGAAGCCTGTGTGGCGTATTCTGTAATGCGTATTTGGTGAAGCCAGTATGGCATATTCTGTAATGGCGTATTCGGTGAAGCCTGTGTGGCATGCTATGTGATATTTTTGTGATGTATTATGTAATGTCCTTGAGGTGAAGTTTGGTCAAATGCTTTTGTGTCGTGATATGGGTAAGCTTTAAGACTTTTCTACTAGTTGATGCTATGATAAAGTTCTGGTAAGTGTAATGGTATCTCTGTTTGGTTAGTCTTATGGCAAAATTTGAATATGACCTAAGGGATACTCCTGAAAGAGTTCACAGTGGCGTAATTTGTAGGCTGAATCTATCATAGTAGTATGTCAGTACAGGTAATTTAATGTAACCAAAATCATGAGTAGTTTAAGAGTTGTTAGATTTGAATTTGTTTATGCTATTTAAAGAAGTAATTTGAATTATCTAGTATTTGCTAAATCTGAGAGTTTCATGATGTATAAAAAAGGTTATCTAAAGTTTAAGTTATCCGCCAAACTTGGCGTTCTTATGACGTGATATAATTCTCTGAGACATCTTAAATTGACTTAAAATGTTACCTCCGTCATAATAAGGTGTGAGTTGGGTTGTTCTGATATATGATCTGACTGGTATTCTGTGAGTACTCCAATCCTGAAAGAGTATACATTATCCGTCTGAGTGAAGATCTGCTGAAAGTAAGTTTCATAGGGGTATTTTTCTGATAAATGTATATGCTTTTTGTAAAAGATATAAGATTTGTATTGGTTAGTGAATTCAAAAATATGTCTATAAGGTAAATTGTGTATAAGATGATCAAGTATGGAAGTTGGTATATAAGCATGTACCTGATTTGTGAAGTAGCAGTGGAAGAGGCTTGCCATTCTTCTTCTCCGTGAGAGGTAAATGACTTTGCCCTTCTTCTCTTTCTAATTTTTATACTATTTTTTTTCTTTTTTCTAATTGAAATTTCAGTGCTTTGTAAAAAAAACCATTCGCAAAGTTAAACATACTTTCTATCCTCAGTGTTCTATAAAAAAACATCTCTATTGACTAATACTAGCCAACATTTTTAGTTATGCATAATATTTGCCACCTCAACTTACCACTGTAAACTTTTATTAAGAAAGATTTCCATTTCAATCTTTGGTTCTTTACTTCTACTCTCCATCATCAGTTAGTGCTTTTATGCCTTTGATATATAAATCTATTTGCCTTCTGTCAAAAATTTAGCCTTTCAGTGTGTCATATTGTAGTCACTATGTAAGGACAGTATCATCATTATGAATATACCTTGAACAAGTTGTTAACTTTGTTTTATTGAGTTGAATTTTTCATGTCTGGTCTGGAAAAATTGAAACATCAACAAACATGATGCTCAACACATACATACATGTCAATAGAAAAAATAATACTTTTAACCTAAAGAAAAAGAAGCATTTGTTGTCACACCCCAGAATTAGGCCTAGGAGTTTTGAGGGTAATGTAGGGATTTTAGCTCAAAATATGTTCGAAAATTTGAAGCATGGTAAACCGTAAATGTCTTTGTCTATGGCTTTTTTATAGTTAAATCAATTTTTGAAAATAATGTAAAAAAAGACCTTCAATTTTGAAAAGATGAATGTTTTGTAAAAGGGGTTAACTTAAAAGTAGTTTTTAAGCAAATGTACTAAGTTTTAAATTAGCCCAATTCTTCTCCCTTTTCACCCTATTTTGACCATTTAAAAAAAAGAGCATTCTCACCTATTTGTGTTGTTCCTTGAAACCCCAAACCTCACTCATCTATTTTGATCTTCAGAACTCTAATCCTTTTTATTTCCATCAAATCCCAAACACCAAATCCCTCCCAAATTCAAAGAGAAACACCAAAAACACCAATGATTTAACTATCATTCAAACTTGTGGGTTTTTCAGATTTTCAATCAAACATTCATTTTTCTCTCAATAAAAGTAATTCTTTGTTTTCCTAATAGTTTTTAATGTAATCTAAACGTTTAAATCAAGTTTTTATTTATTGAATTAACGATTTTTCGTAAATGTCAAAATTTGGGGCGTTAATGGTGAAATTCTAGATTTTGAATGAAATCAATGTTTCAAAGTGTTTTTCAACTCATTTTGATGTAATTAGAAGGTTTCCAAACTCTCCTTAAATTTCCATTAAAAGATGCTAAGGTTTTGTTAAGTTTTCATGAAAAAAGGTCATTGTACGTCGAAATTTTAGAACCTCGAATCTGTGTAGTTTTTTGTGTAGTTTGAAGGTTGAGAATAATTCTTAAATAAATAATTAGATCATTGGAATTGATTTTAGGCAAAGGGAATGAGTAAATATTAAGATATTTGAGTTTCAAATATGCAAGTCAAAAGTTTCAGTTCCAAGAGGAAGAAACCTTAGACCTACATTTTTTTATTGTTTGGGTGTGTTTATAGTTGTAAATTAATTATGTTTGTTGTGTGGTTAATTTTGTTAAAGCTTCGCAACCGTTAGGACTTTCTTCAAGTAAGGCGAAAGGCAAGGAAAAGCTAATTTAGGCTTTCAGCAATTAGGCAAAAGCGCGAATGGTGAGTATTTGCAATCATTATTTGTAGACACAATTCATAGTGTTAATCAGGAGGTTAGGAGTAGACTAAACCCCTACTCTAAGTTTCGAGTGTAAGCTCTATTATACCCCTCATTTAATTTGAAAAGTATGTGATTGTGTGATGTGGATTGAGTATTCAATTGTGATAATGTGAAATGTGATATATATTGTGATAGCCCCTGTGAATTTTTTTAGTTGTGGACATATTAAACATACTGACTGATAGTAATGATGTTGCGTTAGGGATATAAATGTGCAGTGAAAGTGTGCAGAAATTGATAAATACATATGTGTTGAATTATGGAATGTGATACTGATGTGACAGGTAAAGTAAGTGAATATTGGTATGTGGCATGTGATAATCTGATTTTTAATGCATTCATATGTCAACGTATATGTGATGGCTCAATGAGCATAGTTGTGGCACTTAAAGTGCAATTAAATGTGAATCCGATAAGTTTTCTATGTGTACAAATTGTGATGTGAATTGATGTTTATGAACAAAGATTAAGTGCATAAAAACAATAATTAAATGTATGTATTTGTGGATACCTTGGCCTTGTGATCTCGTGAAATCGTTGGATATAGCTGGCATGCCATAGGATTGTGAGTACTCACCTTTGTGTTTTGTGTTTTGGGCAATGAGGCCCTGGGACAGATCGAAAAGATAAGGGAATGTCGAGCTAAGCTCCATTCATTGGGATATGTTGGTGAGTTGGAGAGTGTTCAGCTTTATGCTACACTTATGGGATATGTTAGACTCTTCGAGTCATTGGTGTGATGAAGATGGAGATTTGTGTATCCAATGTGTGGTGATAGAGCCCACTCTTATGTTTCATGTTTCCAAGTTTCCAAATTATCATTAATTGATTAATACATGAAAATGTTGTGTGTAAATGCATGTGAATATATAAGCTATACTTGTGGGTCATTAAAGTATGAATTTGTTGTTTTGTCTTGATGAATTATCGTTAAGTGAATTATATATACGAGTTAAATGTAATTGCATGTAAGAGTATATGCTAGTTTTATGATAGAATGAAGCGTGAATATGTTATTTTGATTTGGTTAGAATACGGTTTTCAATGTGTGGTAGTATGCTCTTATTTAACCTTTGATGTTGTGTGTACCTGGTGGTTATTCCGACATTCACTGAGCTTGCTTAAGCTCACCCACTCTTTCTAACCACTGTAGATATTTAGCATTTATTGTTCGAAAATTCCAAGGAAGCGATCCAAGTTAGGCTTTAGTATTTAAGTAAGTGATACTGTTAGTCATTGTATTGTGGAAATAAAGGCAATGTGGTTAGAACTTTGGCTGGTTATTATTATGTTCTTGTTGGTTTAACATGATTGTGAACTTCTAGAATTTTTTCTTGGTAATTATTACTATTTTTAATTGTTATCACCATGATTTGGATCAACAATGTAAAGATGTTGTGTTGACTGTGTTTTGGGTAAATTTAATGCTTGACATTGTGATGATTAATGCAAGTTAGAATAAAGTTATGTTAAGCATGTTAATACTTTGTTTTGCTTTGTTTTTACGAATCTGGGCAGAGGTATCGATACTCAGGACATAAATATCGATACTTGTGATGGCATATCAATACCTACGTGGGTTCTTTATAATTTTATCAAATGGTCCCTAAGCATATTTTTAAATTATTTCTAATGTTGACTTAGTTATGTTAAGTCGTTTTAAATGTTGTCTAAGGTGTTTAAGGCTCATTACTCCTCTAAATATTTCAAAGTGATGATGGTTGCATGTATTTGAGATTGTGTGCATATGCATGAGTTCGATGTTTGATGTAGCGTCCTATTACTCGGGCTTAGCGACCAAATCGGGTATAGGGTGTTACATTTGTGACAAATGCCAATGGCCATTAAGAATGAGCAAAGATTCTACAAAACATATGAGTAATTTTTACAATATTGAAAACTTTTAATTTTCTGTCTTCCATGTTAACATAGAATATAAAGATATCTATTTTTATCTCCCCCAACCAATGCAGAAAGTATCATAAATAATTTCTTGTTTCATATTCAAATGCTTGTGGCTTGTGGCTTGTTTTTGTCTTTGCTAATGCCTTGTTTTAGTTAATTAATTAGAAAAATATGGAAAACATTGGAAATTTAGTGTAACCCTAATTAGTAATTATATAGAAGCTCTCTTAATTGAGGTAAACTGATGGTACTATAAATTATTGATTGCAGTTGACTTCCAACATGCAAGCAAAATTATAAGACAAAACAATAATAATAAAACTGTGAAGTAAATATAACATTATGTCGAATTTAGAGATTCGCCCTACTAGCATATTAATTTGTAATTTAATAATGTGGTCAAATTCCACAGGGATCTAGTTCTCTGTTGATTAGTTTTTAATGCTTGATTTAATGCAACATTTCTTGTAAATTATCTATCCAACTTTATCTCCACTATATACATAAAATGTTGAAAATTTTATTCCTTTTGAAACTACTTGAACTCTAAAGTCTGTCAGGTAACCAGCCAGTCAAATACACTCAATTACTTGTGCCTTGTGAAGTTTAACATATTCCTTCTAACTAACAAACTAGCTAAAACCCAAACTTATGCTTAGAAACTTTTTATCTTAATTGAGACTTGTATTAAATTGCATTGAAACTTGTATGATTGTTTCTGGGAAGTTCAATATCAAATTCCAATGAGACTTGTATGACTGTTTTATCTTAATTGAAATTCTACAGGATATTTTTTAGAAAATTTTTATGGTATTAAATGAAAGAAGGATAAAAATTAATACTAACATCGGACTGTTAAACCTCAGGAGAAAAGACTCATTCAGGAGATCAGTGATATCGAAAAGGATTTTGGCTTTAAGTTGAGAGCATTAACACAAAATTACCTGACACACCACGTATGAGTAATTTATTATTTATGTGCCATTGATTTCACTGTGTGTGTTTCCTTGTAATTCTATTTTCTCTTTAAAAATTATGTTTATTCTATTTGATTTAACTCTTTGAAGTTGTTAGCAAAGTGGAGAAAGTGTGTTAACTCGGTGGAGAACTCGCTATTTCTAAAGGTAACGCTTATTTTTGAGAAACTTAAAGCTGAAGAAAAGTGTTTCGAAAATAATGTTTAATTAAACCAAATAAATATCTTGTTTGATTTTATTTTTTCAGTGGATTGAAATGGAAGATTGAGCTGAGTGAAATGGTCATGGTTTTAACTAGAGTCAATAATTTTCTTATTTATGTAATAGATGAATTCGATGGTTGAAATTAGTGCCAAAAAGGTCAAAACAATGTGGAATAAGAGATTGGTGGAAATATTTTGTGATCTTTGTATTAAAGATATATTGAAAAGCAATAGACCTGGTACTCATTTCATAAAATAGGGGATGGTTGGAAATAATGGCCAACTTCGAAAAGAACCGTTGAAAAAAGAATGGAAGGCTTGGAAAAAGTTTAAAGGCAAAGATATTGGTCTAGGATGGAAGCTTATAAAAATAACCGTTGATGCATCAAATGGTTGGTGGGAAAGTAGGCTAAATGTATATTAATAATTTTTATCATATTTTTGTTTTTTTCTTATTTATGAGGTTATTGATAATTTCTTATTAAATTATTAATTTATATGTAGGTTGTACTTGAAGCTCAAAAATTTAGAACTTTGGGCATTGATCCTGAATTCGAAGGGAAGTTGGACCAGATGTTCATGGGGATAGTTGCCATGGTGATAAAGCATGGGCACCTTCTTCAAGTACACTTCGTACTGAATATTTTGAGGATGTTGACAATGACATGCTTGAAAAGAATGAAGAAGAAAATGCGATAAATGATGTTCACATTTCAAATTATATGAAAATGTCCTTAGTCTAATTGGAAAAGAGCAAATTGATTGAAAGACTAATATCTCATTTATCAATTTCAAATAGGAGATGTTTTGTCTGAAGCATCAGAGCGGATAACTCCCAAAAGCTAGAGAAAGATCTCAAGCAGAATTGGTTCTAGATCCGATTATGGGTTTATTCACTTGTGACATTCATAGCGTGACATACCTTAATCCTGAGTGGATGATAGACTATGTATGCGTGACTCGTATCTTTTATGTAAGTAAAATTTTGTGTTCTAATATATAAGGAACCGAAAGCTGGTGTGTTGGGTATACGACTTCTACAGTATGTAACATCATTTACAATAGTGGAATTTATATCCTAATTAATGGATAAGTGATATCATCTCATCATCATTACATGGTAGATGAAAAGTAAATGCACCCATGGGTTATTGTCTTTGTGATAAATCATTTGATTACTATCTTATAGTAATTGACTTTTCATGAAGGAAAATGTCATGGTTACCGTGAGATAAAATAGGATCATATTGGGAGAATGAATTTATCCCAAAGAGATTAAGGATATCCTATGAGGGTAACACACTTATGACAAGGTCATTGGACGAGCATTTCTTAAGTATCTTTTGTAATGATATATAATTAGGGAGTGTTGAGTCACAATACTATAATGAAATGACTATTTTGAGTTGGTTTTAGTATGTGTAACTTGTGCATGAAAGTTTGGTTGCATTCTTTAAATTGTCAAATTCTATATATTTGCACTAGTGTCTCAAGACAACTATGTGTCGAGGCATCAAAAACATTTTGACCATTCGGTGCACTTCTGTGTAAGTGTCACGAGAACATGTTTCGATACATTAGGTGATTTGTCTCAAGAAATTGTGGCCTTTGTATTGAGACACAAAACATCAAAACTAAATTAGGATAAAATAGGTCCAAGGTTTCGAGACAAGTAGTCTTACATAGAGACATACGGGATATTGTCTCGAGAAACCAAACATCAAAGCTAAATTAACTTGTCAAGGGAGGCATGTCCCGAGACATGGTTTCTATGTCTCTGGACATGGCTACGAAATTTAATAATTCAGCCCAAGGTTCGTATCTTGGCCCTATTTTTGGATACCTCAGACCCCGGACTTTCTTATGTGGCCCCCATTCTTTATGTTTGCATGCATTCTCATTGCTAAATAAATTATATTGATAATTATTTGTTTAAGTGATTCTTTGTTTGAGATGCTTCAGCATCTAATGTAGCAACTTGTATTCGAACCTACCTTCTAGGTCGGATGTATGGTGTTACACATTCAAAGAAAATGTGATTCCTAGATTAAGTCACGCTAGAACAAAATAAGCAACAAACATCAATATTTAGCCAAAAGAAGTGCAATCTATCTCTGGTTGGAAGCCTATTCAACACCGCCATCCAAGTGATAACTACATGTTATAGAATATGTAAAGGAAACCATATTAACTTATGCCAACAAACTTTGGTGCCTTTAACTTTAATTACTTCTCACAATTTGGAAGTAGAAATCTAATCATCTGAAGAAAAGCTTTGGATAGTAGAAGCATCAATGTCCCAAAGCTTGATCAACCATTTTCAATTCCAAATACTTGTAGAGCTAGGATTGTGATAACTCTAAAATATAGATTTATTTTTAGTACTTTACAGCTCATATTTCATGGAAATTTTAAGTGATTTCTAACTAATTTTCATAGTGTCACCTATAATTTTGTTTTACTAAAGCAATCATATGAAATTTTTTTTATTTTTACTAATTACTATGCTAAAATCGTGATTTTTCATCTATTAGGTGTTTAATGAAGACAATGGACATAAATAATGGAAGTTGGCAGATAAAGGCTCACTACTACAACTATTGCTAGAACATCATTCCAACGGTTTGGGCCTTAAGAATTCACATGCATGGATGTCCAGTAGAGCTTTATTTGGGCCTAATCTCATGTCCAACCCAATTTTGGAGGAGCTTGAAAATTTTTTTAACCCAATGAGAGCCCAAACCATATGCACAAGGAAAGGAAGGAAGAAAAAATCAAAAATGAAAGATATGATCTTGAACATCCCAACCACATCCCTTTGTTTGAGGAGCAAACTTACCAGCCCTTGAGAAGTGCATGGGGACGTTACCTACATAGAGGAAATCAAGGGAATCAAAGATAAAAAGAGAAAGGGAGTTAGGAGCTCAAATTAGTATA
Organism: Gossypium raimondii; assembly: GCF_025698545.1. Classification (NCBI taxonomy): domain Eukaryota; kingdom Viridiplantae; phylum Streptophyta; class Magnoliopsida; order Malvales; family Malvaceae; genus Gossypium; species Gossypium raimondii. The sequence goes on along the minus strand of NC_068566.1, from coordinate 38,973,866 downwards.
AAAAGGGGGCATTCATCCATTGAAAATACACAGTTTACTCTACAGAGTAAGAGAGCAATTCCACAAGTGAGAAGCAAGTGAGGCGGCACGGAGAACCACTAGGAATCACCTTACAGTTTCTTCTTTCCTTTATCTGTTTACTTTGTTCTTACATTGAAAACATGATTGCTTATTGTTTTTGTGTTTTCTCTTTAATTACAATGACTAATTTGGTTGAGGTTGGAATGGTTATGCAACTTTATTTTAAATTCAATGAAGTTTTAATAGAGATGTTCTCCGCATTTGGTAGTTTTACTTAGTCAAGTACTATCATGATCATACTTCCTAACGCATACTTGATGTTGGTAAGTAATTGAATTAGTAAATCGATCTGAGAATATGGTTATTAATTGACAAAATACTTGATTGGTGCTTGTTTAATCATGTGTTAATTAAATGTGTAATGTTATCAAGGGATATTTCTTACCGTGCATATCCTTAGGATTAATGTAACACTCCTAACCCATCTTTCTTTTTCACAAACAGAACTGGTGCGCCCCAGGGAGAGAAACTCGGTCGCGCGAAACATCTATCTGTTAACTCTTGCAACTGAGCTTTCAATTCTTTTAATTCTGCAGGTGTCATTCTATACAAAGCTATCGATATCGGAGTCATCCCCAGCACTAATTCAACCCCAAACTCTACCTCTCGTATCGGTGGCAAACCCGGTAATTCTTTAGGAAACACATCCGGATACTCGCACACAACAGGTACTAATTCAATCTTTCTTTCGGTTACTTTATTATCAAGCACGTATGCAAAGTAAGCTTCACAACCTTTTCTTACATATTTCTGAGCTAACATCGAAGATATCACAGCTAGTAAACTATTCAGATCATTAGATTCAATCTGAATAACCTCACCATTTTGACATCGTAAATCAATAGTCTTCCGTTTACAGTTTACAACAGCATCATGTACTGTTAACCAGTCCATACCCAGAATTATATCAAACTCGACGAATCGAAACAACATCAAATCAGCCAGAAAACATGAATCTCGAATCATAAACGGACAATTCTTGCACACTTTGTCAACCAAAACACACCAGCCCAGGGGTTCGATACTTTAATTACAAACTCAGTAGACTCAACAGAAAAAGTCTTACTAGTTACTAATGTTTCACACACATAAGAATGAGTCGAACCAAGGTCAATCAATGCAACAACACTAGTATCATAGAGAGTGAAAATACCAGTAATAACATCTGGGGATGAGGCCTCTTCGCGTACGCGAATGGCATAGGCTCTGGCAAGTGCGCGAGCCTCGGGTCTAACAGTTGTATCTTTGGTGCCTCTCTGACTGCCACTCATATTACCCGTGTTTCTGGGTTGTCTACCTCTAGCTGCAGTGTTACCCGATCTCATGTTTTGTACCAAATTTTGATCCGCTAACTCTGGGCATTCTCGAATGAAATGATCCCTCAATCTACATTTAAAATAGGCTCAATCATGCAATCTGCAACTGTCAGGATGTCGTTTACCACAATGTTCATATTCGAGTTGATTTGATCTGACATTACCCACATTAGCTACTGAGATACCTCTCGAGCTCACAGGTGGTCTATCCCGATCCCATCGTGAATACACTGCGGCAGCCTTTGAACGGCTAGTATCATCTCGAAACTTCTTTGATGTCGACTGGAATGACTTACTGAATGGTTTTTTACGTGAATCTCTAGCTTCAGAGTCAGCTTTCCTTTTCTCTTTCCCGAGCTCTTCAGCTTTACAAGCTCGCTCAACAAGTACCACGAACTCTTTTATCTCAAGTATGCCAACTAACAGTTTAATGTCTTCGTTCAGCCCATCTTCAAATCTTTTACACATAAAAGCTTCAGTCGAAACACATTCTCAGGCATACCGGCTGAGTCTCACAAATTTTCTTTCATATTCTGTCACTGTCATCCGACCCTGTTTCAATTCGAGAAATTCCTTGCGTTTCTGATCAATCAATCTCTGGCTGATGTATTTCTTATAGAACTCAGTCTGAAAGAATTCCCAGGTCACTCGCTCTTTCGGAACCACCGATACCAATGTATTCCACCAGTGATATGCAGTGTCCCGTAGCAAAGATATGGCACATTTTAAACACTCATCAGGGGTGCAAGATAACTCATCAAACACTCGAATAGTATTATAGAGCTAGAATTCAGCTTATTCAGCATCATTGTCATCAGTGGCTCTGAATTCTTCAGCCCCGTGTTTTTAGATTTTCTCAACAGGAGGCTTAAGCAATCTCAACGAATCACCCACTTGAGGTATAACAGGTATCGAAGATGGTTTAATCGGGGGTGGAGGTTGTTGCGCAGCTGGGTTGGTCCGGATATATTGAGTAAATTAGTCGCTCATCATTTGGTAAAAGGCTTGTTTAGCCTCTCCCTCCTAGTTACTCGAGGTCGGTCTAGAATCTATCGACTCTGTCCCTTGCAGGGGAGAAGGCGCTATACTCTCAACATCATTAGCTACGACTCGATCGGGATCCATTACTATATGAAAACACATTTTTATATGTCAGAAGTCATCACACTATCGCAGCAAAAAATATGGCAAGTAGAGCTCTGATACCAATAAAATGTAACACCCCTAACCCGTGTCCGTCGCCAGATTAGGGTTACAAGGCATTACTGGACATAACACCTATTACAAATTTTTTTTGACCAAATCAAATAATGTACTGTGTATATATATTCATTAATGTAGCATATACAAAATGAAACAAATAAATTATACAAAATTTGCATGCTTAATAATTAATCCAATTACATATACTAATCATTCAAACATAATAAAAGTGCACATTTTGCCAATACAACTAAATCAAAGTACACTATACTTATTCGAACCTATAATAATAATTTACTAAAAACTTTTATACTTAAAAATATACTTATTGTTAACATTTTAAAACTAATCATAACCTAAAACAAATGACTAAGATAAAAAAACAACATATACTATATTGAACATTTCAAAGAACCAAAGATATATAATTTAATTATTTACTAACTCAGACACTTATTTATGTATATATATATATATATATATATACCATTAACCATTTCAGTAAACCCATAATTCAAGATCATTACAAAGTTAATTAATGCATATACGATTATTATAAACTCTCAAACCATAGTATATTTGTGTCTTCATGATATTTACCAAAACATATACATATACATATATATATCATTAAAAAATTCAAGCTTTAGCCAATTATACCATTTTATCTATTAAGATATAATACATGCTCATTAATATAATATAAGCACCAATCCAAATCCCATAGTCACATACATCATCGAATCAAACATGTTCAATTATACTCCATTAATAATTACTATATTCCTAGATACCGAATTACCTCATCTCAATATCTTAATTAACAAACCGAACACAAGCATGAAAAAAATAGGTTATTTTCATATGGCTATTTATAAGTTCATGATTTTAAATAATCAAAATTATAAGCAAACCTATACACATTCAACTTAATAACATTTGATCCATGATCCTTACACATTTGATCTTATAACAAATTTCATCGACAAAACACAAAACCAAATCCATTTGCATCACATTTAATTGTCTATTACAAGCTTATACCATAGTCGAATAAACATAACTAACAATATTAATTCGACTAATTTATCAAAGGCTTAAGGACCTAACATAACTTTATACCTATTTACCATAACCAAACCAATATAATACCAAAACCAAAATTTACCACACAAGTAAGACATATTTTTCTAATACCTATCCACACATACATTTCACTTAACATCAACCAATATATAAAAATATACATATACTAATTACTCAACCAAAATCACTATGTACAAGTTATAAACATCACACTTACTTACCTATCACAAAATTATACCATAATCAAATAGGCATAAAAATAAACTCCATTTTAATAACTATTAAAACCATATGCATAGACACCAAACTCGATCAAAAGAAGATAAGCCATTTTCGCATGGCTATTATTCACATTTACGAGTACTTAATCCAAAATCAATATTCCAACTATGCTATACAAGCCATATATTCAAAATCAACTTAGTAAAGTACCGAAACAAACTGTCAATAGTGTGATAAGTCTTGCTGATGATCCCCGAGCTCGTAACCACTTCCAAAATCTATAGAACGAAGAATAAATATACACACAGTAAGCTTTCGTAGCTTAGTAATTCATAAGCAAACATTATTCATATTAACATTAATTTCAAACCAATTTGCCAAGCCAACTAAATCAACTATAACTAAGCATTTAACTTTAATAAGTTAGATGCCTAAATACTCATATACATGTTTATTCATCATTTTATAAGTTACAACTATAATAATAAGCCAAATCTTCTTATATCACAATTACTTCAATAAGCCAATTTACTTGGTAATACAAACATACTTACCTAAATTTCATAGCATGGTATAAATACATACCTGAAACTTTTACTTCGTTTTCACATTCGGTCTCACACCTAACATTTCCCGTTGAATCGTTCGGAATTAAAAAGGATACGTGGATAATCGAAAAGCTCGTACAATGCCAACATCCCAAACGTGGTCTTACATGTGATCACAAATCGACGCCACTATCCCAGACAGGGTCTTACACGTAAACACAAGTCGATGCCAACATCCCAGACGTGGTCTTACATGAAAACACATTTCAGAAATACTATGTCATGACAAAAGTATCCTATCTATTCCTAAGGTTCGTACGGGCTTTCGGATATTGAAACCTGATCAAATCAAACTCAAAATACGTCTCTCTTGCTCAATTTATATTCGGCCATCACCAATTAAATTGCATAAAATTTCATTTTTCACTTAATCTATATATAATATTAAATTTAACAGTATTTATATGCTTATAAACTTACCTCGGATATCGACGGACGAAATCGACTAATCAACTAATTTTGACTTCCCCCGATCTAATTTCGTTTTCTTTAGTTCTCAATCTATACATATTCAAATTTAACCCTTTTGTTAATCAAATCATTCAATTTTATCCAAAAACACATAAATGGGAAAATTACCATTTTTCCCCAGAAATTTTACACTTTTTTCAATTTAGTCCCTATTGCAGGGAAAACAAAATACACACAATTTGCACACATTATGCTAGGGCCGAATATTCATAGTCTTCATACAAGCCCAAACATTTCATTTATTTTGCATTTTATTCCCTCAAAAATTTATTTTCATAATTTAGCCCTAATTACTCAAATTCACCAAAAATTCAAAAACAAAACATGTTAATCTAACACATATATTTCATTTTTCATCAACTAACATCATAAAAATCAAACATTCATCAATGGCACATTTCAAAATCATCATCAATTCACAAAATTAAGACATGGGTTTTGAAGTATTCGAAGCAACGATCTCAAAAACGTAAAAATAATCAAAAACCGAACAAAATCCATACCTTAATCAAGCTTTGCATGTGCCGAAAATACCAAAGCTTAAAGCCTTTCTATTTATTTCTTAGTTTCGGTCAAATGATGAAGAATATGGCCTAATTTTTTTTATATTTAACTTATATTAACTTTAATAATTAATTTACCTAATTGACCTTTATATAAATAAATAAACACATATATATATAAGGTTATACTTGTCCTTTGTCACCCACTAACTATATGTTGGCCTTATTGCATCTTAAATCTTCCACTTTAAAAAGACAACAACAATTAGGCACTTTTAGATTTAAGCCCTAAAGTTTCATTTTACGCGATTAAGTCATTTTCTTTAATCGGTCACACAAACGACAAAATTAAAACACGAAAATTTCACATAATCAAATTCACACATAATAAACACAGAAAATAATATTAAAATATTTTTTGACTCAGATTTGTGGTCCCAAAACCACTATGTCCGATTAGGGTCAAAATCGAGCTGTTAGAATTAATGTGATTAAACTTGCTTCAGCATAGACATATCAATATTACCTCACTTAATTCTTTAGAATGAAGCCTAGAAAGGTAATCTTGAAGTTAGACTCGACATAGGCATATGCAAAGAGACTAATAGGTTAAGCTTAGGTCGAGAGAAGTCGAGCACTTGTAAAATCAAGGTTAGTAATTCACCATTTATGCCACGGTCAACCCGTAAAAGTCTTTATCATTGTTTTAATGAATATAGGTTAAAGGGGATTAACTATTCTAGTCATTCATGCTATTGTAGTTAACGCTTGCTATTTGCTTATTATTTTGTGTTGTTGAGTTGTGTATTCAACTAGGTTAAGTTTCGTTTAGTTAATTAGCTCATTCCTTAACCATATTTTTATTGTTCACCAACTTGTCATTAATAAATTTCACAATATTTACCTTACTTAAACAATCCCTATGATACTCTTAACTCACTACTTTCTTACTTGTTGACGATTGTGTACACTTGCATATCATTCAATAAATTCGCAACAGATTGACATCCCAAAAACTTCTCCCTTTCAGAACATATTCATGAATCCAAAATAACCATAGAGACCCTTCTCCTTCAAGAATGGACTAAATTCATTGCAATATACAAGCCTTATCCCCTTCATCTAAATCCCTCAACCCCAAGCCACCTTTTGATTTTAATGAACAAATAAGTTTTCATCCAAATCTAGATACGGAAGTAGCATAATCTTTCCCTCTCCAAAAGAATCTTAAACAAAGCTGAGAAATTCTTTTAAGAACAAAATTTGGCAAGAAACAGTGTCTACACCAAAATGCTTGCATACTAAAGATCACAGTTTTAATTAGCTGAAGTCTACTAGCATGACTAATACACCTAGCTGACTAGCCATTAATTTTAGCAGTAGTCTTCTCAATCAAAAGACTACAAACAAAATATCAACACTTCTTGGACATAAGAGGTATCCCAAAATACCTCATTGGTATTTTACCAATCTTGAATCCATTAATATCCTTCATGATTTCCAACTCATCTTTTGAAACACCAGCCGCAAAGAGCTCACTTTTGGAGGCATTTATCTGCAATCCAAAAACAAAATAGAGTTCTTTTAAAATGCACCAAATTCCCATAATAAAACCAACAATACCCTTTAAAAAAATAATAAAATCATCTGCAAAGGAAAGGTGAGTGATTTTGCACTTAGGATGATCCTTGAAAACTCCTTACTCAACCTCTATTTCCAAGAACCTAGACAAAACATTCATGGCAATGAAAAACAAATAGGGAGAAAGAGGGTCTCCTTGTCTTAAGCTTTTAAACCTTATAAAAATTAAAATAAGTTCATCATTAAGAGAGATGGAGAATCTAGGAGTAGCAATGCAAGCTTCAACCATTTTACTAGTTGCTTAGAGAATCTAATGGGTCTGAAAAAAGATAGAACAAAAACCCAATCTAGAGAATCAAATACCTTCTACATATTTACCTTTAGAGCACACCTAGGAGAAATATTCTTCCTCTTATAACCCTTCATCAACACATGAGCAAGAAGGGGGTTATCAATAATGCTTTTGTCTCTAACAAATGCTCTTTGATTGCTAGAAATCAAATCAAGAAGGTGTTGAGTAATTCTATTCACCAAGACCTTTGAAATATGTTTGTATACTATATTGCAACAAGATATAGGTCTGAATCCTTAACGTGATTAGGATTTTCACACTAAAGAACAAGTGCAATAATGGTAGCATTAAAAGCAAGCAATAACTTGGAATACGTAAAGAAATACTATACTACATCAACAAAATCCTTTCCAACTATGTGCCATGCAAATTTAAAGAAAAAAGGCCTAGAAGCTTTATCATTCCCCTACTCAAATAGTGCCACTTTAATCTCTTTAATAGTAATAGGCCTAACCATATCATTTTGAACATTCATAGGCAAAATAGAAGAAATAGCTCATTGAGAAAATGATCAGAACAACCAGCAACTTTGTCATCAGTAATACCAATAAGTCCTTTGTAATACTGAATAGTCTTAGAAGCAATCTGCTCATGAGATTCCAATATATTTCCTCTGTCATCAATCAATGTTTTAATAGTATTCTTATTCTTCTTTATTGCAACAACATTTTGAAAGAATTTGATACTTTGGCCCCCTGTCTAAGCTAGCTTACTCTTGCCTTTTGTCTGAAAAAACTTTCCTCGTTCCCTTTACAGATTCTTGAGCTCAACTTATAACTTCTCAATCTACTTCAAGACATTAGGATTACCACAATCACTCAACACATCAAGTTGCATTCTATCCAATTCAACTCTCTTATTTTTACTCTTGAAGAAATCTTACCAAATGTTTCATTATTAAAGGCCTTCAAAATTGTCTTCAATCTCTTCAACTTAAGAAAAAATTCATCATAGGGTCCCCATTCACTTCATCTTACCAAGATTCAGCAACAATATTCATACAATCCTTATGCTTAATCCAAAAATTAAAAAAAAAACTTAAAAGGTTTGGAAGAAGAGTAGATAGGCTTATCCAACCATACTAATGGAGGACAATGATCTGAGTCACCAAGAGCAAGAAATTCAACCATAAAAATAAGAAAACACAACATCCATTCAGGATTCACCAAGACCTTATCAAGCTTCCTCGAAAGATACCTACCATGCTTACAATTAGACCAAGTGTAATCTGGTCCAAAGAAAGCATGGTCTAAGATTCCTAAACCATTCACAACTTCCAAAGAGTCTCTTATATCACTAGTGCAAGCTTGAGTACCATCAAATGTAGAACTCTCTTTTGGTAGGATAGTAACAATGAAATCACCCCCTGAAATCAAAAGCAATTACCAACTTGTTTCTCACAGCCTCAAGATGAGACCATAACTCTCTTCTTTCAACACTATCATTACTAGCATAAATGGCAGACAAGAAAATAGTCTCATTATGAACTTGCAATTTACAAGAAATACTCTGACAAGTGATCAAAATTGGCTCTAGCATAAGATAATTATTCCAAGTAATCCATATCCTTCCATTCACTGCAACACTATAATTGCAAACATAAATCCAAGCACAAAAATGCTTTTATAAAATAATTGGTGCCTTATTCTATTTAACTGTACTTCTAACAAAAACAAATTACATTCGAAAATATCATTACTAGCACTATCAAGATTTTTAGGCCTCAATACCTTCTCCTTACAATTAGCCTTATTTGGGCAACCTCTATTATAATACCCAAAAGAGTTGTAACACCCTATACTCGGCCTGGTCGCCAAGTCCAAATACGGGATGTCACACCAACGTCTCATGTCGCATACATCAAGTAGAAAGCTCATTCTAAACAATATGTCCATCATTTTATTATCTGCATAGGTCTTAAGGCACTCAAACTTGATAGTTATCATTGTTTCTTGCAAATCCTACAATAATTAGTCTTATAAACAATTTAAAACATGCATAAGGTCTATTTAGTAAAATTTCCAAAACATGTCCGTAAGTATCGATACTGACACTAGGGTATCGATACCACTTGGAAAAACGATACCAAACTTGCATCCTATTTCTCGATAAAAAACCCTAAAGTCTCAAAAAATATCAGTACCTATTATTAAATATAGATACTTTAACCCCGAGTATTGATACTCAAGCAAAGGTATCGATACCAAATCTCTATTTCGACTTCCTGCACGTTTCAAAACAAAGAAGTATTGATTTTAAAACCTGATTATCAATACCTTTGCTCCAGACCTAAAAAATACAGCATACATAAGCAATTAATCCATTACAATTTTGTTCCTAAACATCATGCATCAATTACTTCGACAAATAATCATTCAACAGCCTAATTAACAATTCAATATCGCAAAATCGTGTTTGAGCAAGTAACGTCAATCCATCCTCATGTTCATGAACCCAAGCATAACAATAACATGTAATCCTTATAAACCGAACCAAAAACTAGCAAAATGTCTAGATGTTAACATGGCTATAAACAAGTCTACCACATTGCCTTTTCCTCAAAAAGTAAATAAATATAGAACACCTACGGAATAACAGAAAATTGGCTTGGATCAGCTCTCAGAAAACCACACCGCTCACACTAGTATGCAACTGATCTGCAATGGGTAAAGAATGGAGTGGATGAGCTTAACAAGCTCAGCGAATGATTAGAATAACCACATTGCAAACATATCATCATGTATCTTCAAGACGACCATTTATAAGTACAATTACAATAGTTCTATGTCTAGTGCCATAGAGTACCTATCCATTCATTATCTACTGGTTCATCTACAAAGCATTTACATGCTCATGCAAACATAAATCATGTAACACACATATTTAATTAAGCATATATCACATTTCACACAAGTCACATATAACGATAAATTGCATAATGGTCACATGTCATATAAACACATATCACAATGCACACATATTCATAATTTAAGATAATTTGCATAACAACCACTTACTCATTTAGGCATACATCACATTACACATATATACATTTTAAGATAATTTGGCACTTGAGCTATGAAACATAAAAGTTAGCTCTATCATCACTCATCGGATACACGAATCTCTAACACACCAAACATAGACTCATAGAGTCAAACATGTCCCAAAAGTGTAGCATATAGCTAACACTCTCCTTATTTCCCCTCACATATCCCGTTGAATAGAGCTTACCTCACATTCCCTTATCCTTCCAACATGTCCCAAGGCCTCAATGCCCAAAATCACTGTACATATAGGTGAGTACTCACGATCTTATGGCATGTCAATTATATCCAACGATTTCAAGATCACAATGCCAAAATATCCGAAAAATAATAACATATCACTTACCGATTATCCGTGCATAATCACTGCATGTTAGCATCTTTTGCAAAACACTATCACTTTCATTTAACATATATATATCAAGTATACATTTGCACTTTTCACAACACTTACCATATCCACATATCACATGTTTGAGATTCTCATTACCATGCATAATTTCATAATCATATAAGCACAAAACCACAGAACGAGTATAGATACACGAAAACTTACACTCAAAATTTAGAGTAGGGGTTTATACTACTACTGAATTCCCAATTAACACATGACTCATGTCTATGAGTAGCAATCCCAAACACTCATCAATTACGCTTTCGCCGAAAAGTCGAAAGCTTAAACTAGCCTTTCCTTGCCTTTATCTCTACTTGTAGAAGGTCCTATCGAATTCAGAACATCAACACAATAATGCATTCAATAATCAGCTAAGAACTCACCACAAGCAATCCAAAAACATAAGCCTATACAAAGTTTTCATATAACCGAAACATTTAACATAGCCAACTTAAAACTCAAATATCTTAGTGTATACTCAATGTTTTCACTTAAAACCAATTCCATCCATCTTATAATTCACCTACGACTAATTCTCAACCTTTAAACTATAATAAAATACTCAATTCATAGTATCAATTTTTTCAACATGTTTTATGGCTATTTTTTGAAAATTCATTCAAACTCAAGAATTCTTTAACGAAACGTCAAAGTAAATTTAGAAACCTTCTAATCATGTTAAAAAAAGTTGAAAAACACTTTGAAACCACATTTTTATGCAAAATCCTGAAATTCACCATTAATAATCCAATTTTCAGCTTTTATTCAAAACATGTGATTTAATGGCTAAAAACTTGGTTTTAAAGACTAAATAACATTTAAAACTAATGAGAAGATGAATCGTTACCTTAGTTGATGAAAAATCGAGCATTTGATCAAAAACCCGATGATACGAACTCGTCTCGTGATGTTTTGAGTCGTATGTGTTGCCCAATCATGAATTGAGTAAGGATGGATTCGTTTCAGTTTTAAAATGAAACAAAATAGAGATAATGGCTTCAAACAAAGGTAATAAACAAAATAAAGAGGAAACAATAACAAATTAATTGGCTAAGACCGAAAATGAACCAACAATAACGAATTGTTGACCCGAATCTCAAAATGGTCTTTAGGTGTTTTTCTGTTAAAGGAAACAGAAAGGAACCTTGACCCACTATCAACTATGATAGGAACCAAAGGTATATTGAACGCCACACCAAAGGTGATAAGTTCAGCAACAAAGAATAGATGGACGCCACAAGCTATGCTTGATAAGTCAAATCAATTCCGAAAAAACAAAGAGAATTGGATAGCTCACAATTCAAATATTTCATCTATATTCAGCAAAAAGTTCCTCCCTCTATGGCTGATTACATCTATTTATAATGCTAGAACAAGGTAACCGAATGGTCAAAAACATCCACTTAATGTGCCATAAAAAACTGATGTCTTTTCTTATTCTTTGAACCAAATAACTCCTTCCATAAAATCACTTTAATTCAAATTGATTTGAATGTCTTTAATGGCTTAGAAAATGACTCTTGAGTTGTCCTTGGCTAGTGAATAGTCACCATCTCTTAACCCGCTCCTTAATGACATTCAAAGGCTTGATTAATTTCTCTTGAAAGCTCCAAAACTACTGGAAGTGGAAGAGTTGTGCTGAATTTTAAAGGGCATAAAATGCTCTTTAAAACTCCTTTAATGATTTTTAAGCTCCCTTTATAATGACCCTTTAATTGTAACTCAAAAGAACTTGAATGACCACTTAATTAAATGTGTAATGACCTTGAATTGTAACCACTATAAGCTAAAAGTCACCTGCAATAAACACATTAAAATGAGTTTATTAAACAAATGAAAACACTTATTAATCATAACAAACATTAAACTTACTTAAATAAATGAACTAAAACATATATGCAATAATTATTCCAAGAACTAGTTTAATTAAAGAAGCATAATTTAAAAAACTTAATTTATGCATCAATAAATAATCCTAGGAACTAGATCAATTAAGAACAACACTTATTAAATAAAGTTCAACAAAAACACTTATTAATTAAAACTAAGATGAGTTGAATAAATGTCCAAGAACTCATTTATTAAACTAAGATGCTAAAATGCATGGTTTTGAAATGCAAATTTAACTAACATGAAAGTTACATAATTAAACTAACTTGACTTAATTTAATGATGCAAACTTAACTAACATGAAAGTTACATAATGCATGACTTTATTAAATGCAGAACACATATTAATGATGTGCAAACTATGACATAATTAAAAACACAAACTAAAATAACTAAAAATTAATGAATCAAAGTCCTTATTTTCCAGCAGCCAAATTGACAAACTAAAATTAAAAACTTCATTTTGCAATTGGGCTCCTCGAGTTTGGACCAATCCCGGTAGCATCGAGTTGTGTCGTAACATGATGCGACCGGGATCGCATCACCCGAAAAACTCACAAGCTTGACAATTGAGAAATCTATGGTGTTTTTGGGTGTTTTTATTAAAGTAATATGGAGGTTTAATATTATTTGGAAATCAAAAGACTAGAGTTTGGAATCAAAAATAAAATGGAGATGGTGAGGAGAAACAAAGGGACGGCAACAAGAATAGAAGGGGAAGAAACTAACATGAAATATATGTAGGTGGGGGAAGTATTAGGTTGAATTTTAAATTCTGGTTTAATTGCCTCTTAAAAATCACAATTTTGACTCTTTTACAAATTAGTCCAATTTTCAAAATTCAAGGTCTTTAAAACTTGTTTTCAAAAATTGATTTAATTTTCTAAAAACCATAGTAAAAAATATTATCGATAAATCATGTCACAAAATATCGAACACTCTAAGGCTAAAATTCCTAAATTACCTCTAAAACTCCTAGGCCCTATTTTGGGGTGTTACAAAAGTGGCAAGCGAATCATCTAAAAGACATCCAAGGAATCTCAACATCAATTGTAACTATAGATCCATCATTCAACTCAACATTAACAGATACATGTACAACAAAATCTGCAGCAATTTCAATGCATACCTTCGCATAAGAAAGCTTATTCTAAGAAATTGTTATACTATCCATGTATAAAGGAGATCCAATAGCACTCGCAATGTAACTCAACCCATTTTGTGTGAAAAACTCCCAAGGAACACAACTCAACTGAATCCAAATAGGCATCCGATCCAAATTAAATTCCAATTTCTTCAAGTTTGGCTCTCATTTACATAGAATCATTGGCTTATTTTATATGTGCCAAGGCCCATGTTCTAAAGCTCAGTCTTTCACTTTAGAATTAGTAAATTGAAAAATATACAAATTTTCCCTAGCAAGCTTAACCTCTACATTTCCCAGCTTGCTCCAAAAAAGATTAACAAGTCTCTACATTGAACCAAAGTTTGGAGGTCGACCTAGAAATTGCACCACTAAAGAGAATTGCCAAATGCAAGCTCCCTATTCAAAAACCTCACTCCGAGCTTGAAAGTTGCAAAACCATCCTACATCTAAAGAGGGAAAAATTCTAAATTCTACTCTAAATTTGAGTCAAACAACATTTTATAGTCAAGCGGTTTTGACAACACGATAAAAACAGGGAAGAAAATCAAGAAATCAAAGCAAAAGCAAGAAATTAGAAAGAAATTAAAAAAATCAAGAAAAATCGCTAAAAATTAGGAGGAACAAGGAATTTGTCCAATACAAAAAACCCTTGCTAAAATGCACCAAGAGAATTCCTTAACGTGCTTCCCCTCTAAAATTAATAAATTAATATTAGCATTAAAATTACTTGTTCAATATTTAACATTTTTTAATGCTAATCAATCTATCAAACCGTTATGTGAAAGCCTTATTAATTTTATCCCTATCCTAATTTTAAAATAATAAAGTTAAGTCTTGATTTGTATGGAGCAGTGGTTAAAGTTTTTATCAGACACCTGTTTGACACGGGTTCAAATCGTGTTATCGTATTCACACCTTTAATATTTTGTCAAAAAGATACTTGACTTAACAACACAAGAGTGACATTCAGTCCCCATCAATTTTTATTTTTGGAAATAACCCCTATAGAGAGAATTTTAGAGAGAGCTTTGAAAGTTAGAATGCCAAAATGCCAAAAGTCCCCTCACTAATTGTGAAGGCCTCCTATTTATATATATTTGAAATTAGGACTTAGAAATCTAGGTAATTAATACGAGTAATGAAACTAATTTTCAATTACATTGCATTAATAATTAAGAAGGCATGGTGAAAGGTTTTGTCAGTAATGGTGAATAGTGAATAAGAATTCATTATGTTTCTAAAAGGAGGAAAAAAGCACTCAACATTACAGTAAAAAGTTAGGAAAAATCGTAACTATCTCCATATTTGATCCACAATTCCAAGCTCTCCAAAACATACTAAAAGTGAATATAACCCAAGAACCCTGCCATATTTCAAGGTTACTTCTGCTTCTTTTACTTTGATGAAGCGGTACCATGTGAAACATCTTTCGCGGAACATCTCTTGAAACGTAAGGTAATGATTGTTTTTTGGATGAGTGTTATTCTTGAATAATGGTTATTTTGACTTGTTCCAGAAGTGAGTTGTTTTCAACATAGTTGTTCTCAATGTAGAGGTCTCAAACAACAGTTGTTTTGTGGTGATGCTTTTCTTGATAGAGCTTGTTCTGAATAATGATCATTCCAAAAAAAAAAACACAATTGTTCTAAATACAAGTTCCAAACAATGGTTGTTCTAAACATAACTATTCTCGAAATGTCATCATTCTGAATAAGAGTTGTTCCAAAGTTTAGTTGTTATCGATATGAGTTGTTTTCAAATAACAACTAAAGCTATGTTTTGAACATAGCGATTTTGGACATAGTTATTCTCCAACAACAATTATTCTGAACAACAACTTTCTAAACAAGAGTTATTGCTCTGGAAGAGATATTAAGTGAAACGAGGATGTTAATTGTTCTAGGTTTGGTAGCATAGTTTCTTAAAATATAATATTATTTATATCAAGGAAGAGATAAAATACAAATAGTCAAAACTAAGTATCTACATCCCCTAACATATTTAATTGTTAAGTGTTTCTTTTTCTTTTTCTTTTCTACTTTTAATGGTGTTTTAGTTTCAAAAGGGGAAAGGTGAGGAAAGGAGCGCTTTGAGGATTTGAGCAATTTCAGTCTAAGGGGTGAGAAATAATCATAAACCAAAATCAGTAAATGCTACTATATATACAAATTGGATTATAGATATTCAACATGGAGAAGAACAAGTGGTACAATAATCCTTATTTAAGCTTTTACTTTCCTACAATGCTGTTCCTACCTTCTAAAATCTGTCATTCCCTCACAAGCCAATGTTCCTTCAAGATCTCCAATGATTCGAGCTATTCGGACCTCAAGACCCCTTTGAACTTCCTGAAACAAAGATTTAATATTATCAGAGAATTGCTTCATGTCGAAGGTGGCTGTCTTGTCTAGCTCCACCCCATTGAACCCAGAGGCTATTTTGGATTGAATTTCCATCAACTTTTGACCCGTTGCAACCATATATCTCTGCAACTGGAATGTCTCCTCTAGGAAATGCTCCAGGCTTCTGGTGGTTCCTACTTTCGTTTTCGCATTGCTGCAATCTCCTTGACTCGCGTCTACCTCATTCTCATTCTGAAAATTGTAGATGAGATTGTGATGAGAAAGTAGTCATAGACCACAGTAAAGTAATGAAGTAGCGTTTGATTTCATTTCTAGCAACAAACAAAGAAGAAAATGTTCAAAATTTTGCAGATCACCAGTGAAAGTCATTGATGTCATTGCTTACCATCCGTTTACAGAGATCGTCAGTCTTCCCTTGAAGGGACTGGTAGCGGCTGACTTGTTTATTAAGCAAAGAGATCAACAATAGAAACCCTTTGATCCCATTGTCACCTCCATCCATATCCTCTCCACTTTCTTGCTTTCCTTTTAACCTCTCAAGCATGAGAAGTTGCTGTTTCAACCTTTTGATCTTGTAAGAAACTCCAAGAGCTTGAAGATCCATCCTCCATGGGTTGTTTTTGGTTTTAGCACTAGCACCTCTCGACTGGTCAACACAATCCACCACCAATGAATCATTAGTTTCTTTCTGGAGTGAATCAGGGTCGACAGACTCTCTTTCTTCTTCAAAATCCTTTTCAGGTGATTGAACAATCAATCTGATGTTTTTGGAGTCTTTGCAAGATGGGATTACCTCTTCTTTATCTAGCAAGCTTGTTTTCTTTTTTTGCTCCTCGGCTGCCTTTTTCTTTACAATCCTGACTTTAGGCCAAAAGGAATCATGTGTCAAAGCTGGATCGTGCAGAGATATATTTAATATGTCACTCTTTTGACAACTCATAGGCTTTAATTGTGATGCAAACTGATCCTTCAAGGAATCTAATTCTTCTTCTCTCTCCAATAGCATGGCCTCCAATTTCATGTTGTCTTGTCTGAGCTGAGACACATCCTGGTTCAGTCCTTCAACATGGGACTGCAACCGCTCCGACTCTAGGTCCATGCTCAACAGTCGCCAGCGAAAACCCTCTAACTTCTCATCTTTCAGTCTCATTTGTTCAGCAAATGCATCCAGTTCCAAATGATGTCTTTTCTCAATCACATTGGCATACTTTTCTGCCTCCGCTCGAACCCAACTTTCCAGCCTTTTAACATCAGCTGTCACCACTGTTTCAACAAAAACCCAATGCAGAAACGATTAGATCATAAACACAATGAGACATAAAGGCATAAAGGCTCTCAGTTCTCACCTAAATCCTCAGTTCCTTGTGGAGATTGACAATCTGGAAGAAGAGAAAAGGCTTCTGGGTCTGTTTTCAGTTCTGGATAATCCAATTTTGCACTGGCTTGGGCTTGGTTACTGAACATACCCTTCAATGAATGTCTCTCGTGTCTAGTCTCAGAGACTGCTTTCCACCTTTCTGTTTCTAGCTCAGCTTGCTTCTTCTTTGCCTTTGATACTTTAACTTCTTTCAAAAGCAATTGTTTCTCTGCTGTGTCTAACTTCGATTTCCTTAACATTGCGGACAAAATCTTGTCTTTTTGCTCCAAATCCTTGCGCATTTTTGTGATTTCCATGGACAGCTTTTGTGCCAACACAACTGATTCCGCCTTTTGTTCTAGGACAGCATCAAGCTCCATTTTTGTAGCTTCAACTTGCCTAAAGGCTCGCCCCATCTCTGCTTCAAGTCGCCTTTGATTTGAAACAATCTCAATGAAAGCAGTTTTGTGTTTCCAAATCTCATTGGAATGCTCCTGAGCTTCACGCTTTGCTGTTTCCCTCAATTCTTGAGCAACACTTTCCAACTTCATTGCCTTCTCTTCTAATTCCTTCCCTTTCACCTCCATTTCTTCAATCATCTTATCCTTAGACTTCACCAAGATTTCCATTTCATTCAATTTTTGTTTCAAGCCAGCAATTTCATCATCTTTCTTCTTCTCCAGGACTCTCAATTCATTTATAAGGGCTCCAATTTGCAGCCGAAGCTTCTTTCTTTCAATCAACCATCCTTGCTCTTGTGATGCAAAGATGCCGACAACCTTCTCATTCGCTTTTGCATCTTCATGTCTCATTTTCTTTAACTCCTCAATCTCTTTCTCAGCCGTCTCAAGCTTTTGAACAAGTTCAGCCTTTGCTAGATTGACTTCTTCTCTGTGGATTCTCCATGCAAGCAACCCCAAGAGCTGGGCACTTCCTTGAACCATTTTATCACGAAATTCACACCATTTCTCATCACCCTTTTCGGTTCCTATGAGGAATCTGAGAGCAAAGAAAGCACAAGAAACACCAAAACACATTGGATACAAGCTGTCACTTTTATTGTCTTCGGAGATGATTAGACATGAACCAGAAATTCTCTTCTCATCCATTGCCTTATAAACTTGCTTCTTCACCTTCAGGAATTTAGAACAACAATGAAGTTATAAGCAAAAAACATTTCCATGTAATCAAAATAATTTAACACAAAAAACATTACAATAATGGAGGAACAACAATACCCTACACAGTTAGCAGCACAAAAACCTCATCGAAACTGTACAATCTATAACAAAAATAATGTAAAACTTACAAGAAGAAAAGGGTGAAATGCTTTCATGGATTCAAACCCAGACCAGAACAGCAGGTTCTACAACTTTTAGTGATCCATGGAAGATCTTTTTAAGGGCCTGTTTGATTTGGAAAATTATCCATAATAAACTATCAGGGAAAACAAAAAAGCCTGGTTTTCAGTGATAACCCCACTTGTTTCCCATTATTTTTTTTTCATCCATGCCTCCTTCCAACACTGCTCATAGATTCCTGGTGGTTTGTCACCATTAATAACAAAGAAAAAAGCGTTGAAGAAGAAAATACATAAATCTTCCTTTGGAACAATCCTGGGAATTTTTTTATTTTTTCCAGAGTGTCTTTCACTTATTCAAAGTATAAAATGATTGATTGAAACTGTAAACAATAATCTACTCTAAAGTTTAGCTATCAAAATGAATACTGAAAAGGCTACGAAATTAGTTTTAAAGTACTTTTCAGTTATTACATATAAAATACGTTAAAATATGTCATAAGTCTCTACTTTTTAAAAAGCTGGAATTTAGTCCTTGTACTTTTATTTTTAAGAATTTAGTTCATGTACTTTTCAACTTTCAAAATTCAGGTCCATAACCCTTTTTTAAATTATTTTATTAAATTCAAGTTCATAACAACATCATTTTTTAGTTACATGGCTACCAAGTAATTATTTTTTAGGTAATTACACCCATTATCACTCTAAAATAAGGTTTGTCCTATTTCGGTCACTCAAATTTTTTCTCAATTTAATCACTCTTAATAAAATAATTATGCTAATTAGTTATTGCCGTTAAATTTTTCGTTTTCCTTTAAAGGTTTGCACAATCAGCAATTCACCTAATATATTTTTTCCATGTAATACATATATTTCTAATTAATTAAAAAAAATTAACTGAATGAACTAGCCAGAACGACTGCTTAAAAGAGAGAGAGAGAGAAAGAAATGGCATTCCCTTCATCGTAATCAACCCTAACCACCATTCCCTTCATCGCCATCAACTTGAATTGCCCTACACCATACACGACAACATGTTGGAAAAATCAATTTAGAAAATAATGTTTTTAAGCTTAACGAAAATTTGAAATTTTTCTTAAAATTACTAAGCCATTGTGATATTTATAGTAATAAAATTTAACTGAAATTATATTTATACTTTGCTTGAAGTTAATCTAGGTTGTTTCCCAACTTTCAACCAATCGATCTTCTCCGCTATCCTTGAACCCCGAATTGTTTGAATGTGGGCTCAAACAAATCGAATTAGCACACAAAATAAAAAAAAAAATTGTTTAACTTTCAGTAGGAATGTTTGTTCTCTATATGCATCGAAAATTATGAGTATTCTTGAGAAAAATAAAATTTATTCTTAAAATAAATTGTCACTAATTTCGACAGAATATCAGTGCTCAAAAAGTGTATGTCAATAGGTTAACTCATAGTTCCTATCTATAGAGAAACAGTACAAGAGTTCTGTTCGAATAAGGTCTAATTAAACAATAATATTTTAATAAAAAATACGAGTTCTACTAAGTAGAACTAGGGGACGGCAGCATGCCCAAGTATACACTAAGGCTTGCCACCCCTTATATTCTCCAGGCTATTTGGGTCTTTCATGTATTGGGTCTAATTATGTTATTTGGACTTTTATTCAACATGTATAATTTATCCAACACAATAAATATTTTCTATTACCCAAAATATTATTTATTTAATCAATTAATTTAATTAACTATATTAATTTCTTAATTAAATTATTTCCTCAACCCAATTTAAAATTCACTAAAGTCATGACAACTTTACCGCACTAGAATCTATGAGAAATTTAATTTAATTGTCTTATTCAACAAATATATTATGACTAATTAATTTAATTCTCACTTCAAATTTCAATGATTTAATTACAATCAATTTAAATAATAATTGAATAAATTAAATTAATTTTCTAAGTCACCTTTTGTACTTAGTGAGAAAATGCATTCATTGCACATAGTGATACATGCAATTTATTTCTCTTACTTGTTGTTTTCATTCATTTCACAATCTATCAAATCTACATGCAATTCATTTCAAGTTATCTCGAGCTAGCTGAGGGACCGATTAGACATATATAATTAGGGCTCAAATAGTTTGTAATTAAGTTTTAGCTCTTCGCCGATTAATTACAACTCATTTAATCATAGAGTCATTCCACTATAGTACCATGACTGAACGCCCTCTTATTATATATCATTACTAAAGTTACTTTATTAAGTGTTCGTCCAATGACATTGTCATAAATGTGTTACACTCATAGTATATCCTTAATCTCTTTAGGATAAATTCATTCTCTCAGTATGATTCTATTTTATCCCATAGTTTCTATTACATCTTCTTATATGAAAAGTCAATTACTAACACATAGTAATTAAATTATTTTTCTTATGACAAATTACCTACAATCGCATTCCTTTTTCATCAATCATGTAATGTCAATGAGAGGATATCATTTACCCTTTTATTGGACTATGAATTCCACTATTGTGGGATGATACTATATTATAAAGAAGTCGTATACCCAACACACCAAGTTTTAGTTCCTTATCTACTTGAACTCAGATTTTCATTTAGATCAAAGTATACTAGTTACACATAAATTGTCCATCATTCACTCAAGATTAAGGTATGCTACATTATGGACGTCACAAATGAATAAATCCGTAAACGAATCTAGGATAATTTCAACTTGGGTTAAGTCTGATGTATTTTCAGTCTAGATAATGACATCTATGTCTCTATCTTCTGGGAGTCATTCATTCCGATACTCAAGACAAGACATCTCCCTAATTTGACTTGATAGACAACATAATAGTCTTTCAATCGATTTGCTCAATTTCTATTAGACTATTGACTGTTTAGGTTATCTACTAATATGTCTTCTCGCATTATGATTTGACCACATAATGCAACATAATATTAGTTAAATATTAGATAATCAATGAGCTAATATTTGCTTACATTTTTCTTTGTATGCAAAAACCATTGAAGACATATAGAAATGATATTAATGTATAATGGAATTTTATTTAAACCAATATGTTCAAAAAATTACTGATACAAATTGACAAATATACTACACTAAGGGCACTAGATCCTAACACAACAACCATTTGGCTACTTCAATCTTACCCCTAACCTGACTCACCCTCAACAGCCTAGAATACCAAAAAACTGGAAGCCAATAAACACAATAAAAAAACAGAAAAAAAAAAGATTCGACAATCTTTGAACCTTAGTTGCAAGCATAGAAAAAGAAAAACTTGGAGAATAAAAAAGGAGATGCAAAAATAAAAAGAAAAGGCAGAGTACTTATCTTAGTTTGAACCCGGATTCTTAAGCACTGAATTCCCATTCGATGATCCAAATGGTGAGGAGGAGTATTTAATCGTGGGGAACAACATATCCCTGACCGACGATGATCTGACGGTGCAAAACAGAGATCGAAGAAAGAGTGGTTCAAAGCTTTAAATGTTGTTAGAAGATTTGGAGTTGGTTTCTTGGAAGATAGGCATTGGTAGATTGAGAGAGAGGAGAGTACATGCTTTCTTCCAATGGTATTGATGGCCTGAACGGAGGTTGGATTCGGCAGTGGTGGACAACCTCAATGACAACAGCTAGGGCTGAGAAGAAAAAGAAAAAAAAGAACAAAATAATAAAAGGAAAGAAAGGGAAAAAGGAAAAAAGGAAAAAAGAAAATTTATGTATTATGTGGAAAAATAATTAGGTGGATTGTTGATTGTGCAATCCGTTAGAGAAAAATAGAAAATTTAACGACAGTGATTAATTTGCACTGTCACATCCTAGAAACAGGGTCGGTAGTATTGACATTAAATTATAGATTAAAAATAGAGTAAATAGAAAACAAGTTAGTAATTAGGACTAAACAGGAATAGAAGCTAAAGTGGGGAACTTAAATAGGCAAATTAGGACTAATGGTTAGTGGGGGATTTATTAAAACAATGGTAGAGTTAGGAGGGATCTATAGGATAAATAAACCAACTTTATAAATGAATTTGGCTATATAATTTCCTTTTTTTTATTATAATTTTCTCTCTTTTCACACTTTCTTCATTTCAAAAGTTGTTAGAACTGGTAGTTAACTTTCTTTCAAAATTTTCTTGCGCATTGCATTTTCTGAGCAACCAAGCAACCTTTTCTTCTTTAAATTCTCAAGCAAAACACCATTTGTTCTCTTAAGGTTTGGTTCGGTTATTGAGCGGACCACTCGGGAGTCACGGAGGATAGCAAGATCAAATGTAAACAATCTATTTTCATATCAAATCCGCATGAAATGATTTTGGCTAAAGTATCTACAATTTAGATAATAATTATAAATAAACTTTATTTTTTTATATGTTTGGCTTCATGAAAATGGTGGATCGAAGCTGGAAAATCTATGAAATGTTTTCTAAAATGATTTTCAAAGAGCTTTAATAAAAAATAAATAAAAGGTTTACGATCCTGTTTAGCAAAGTTTTTAAGAAAACTTATAAACAGAAGGGTTTTGCTCTTGAAGAAGATGATGAACAGTGGTTATTTTGAAAGAATAGGATTTAGTGAGGTTACCTTTAATTAATAGTCTAGATTTGCAAATATATGTAAGTTAGGATGGTCAAAAAATTAGAAAAATAAAGTCAAGTAATAGCATAGTGAGAATCTGTCATAGTTAACGTAAATAAGGGGTTGCAGTTGAACGAAGAATGAATTAAATTATTTTAAACAATTATGTGATGTGTAATTGTTCATGCGAAGCTGAGAATTTTGGAGGAGCATCGACTAGCAGAGATAAAGGCAAGGAGAAGGTCACATTGTCAACATTGCGGTGAACTAAGGTGAGTACTCTGTAGATTGCACTTGAAAATGAGATCGCACTCTACTAGAAGCCAAGTAAGACGTGCAAACCCTATTTTCATGTTGTGAATTAAACATGTGCATGTGCGAACCTTTTCTACGCATTGTGCGAACCCTTAGCAAGAATCTGTAAACGTGAGTTTTTACATGTTATGCGAACCTTGAAATAAATGTATATATGCATCCAGGGTTAGGTTAAATATATACTCTATGTATAGGCGTCTAAATTTTGTTATATAATATACATATGTGTACTGTTATATATATTATATAGGTGTTTTTGGGACTTAATTTATATAATATATAATCATGATGTAAAAGGGTACTACTATATACAATGAATGCTTATGCAGGTTTTATTATAAATAATATATATCTTTGCATTAAAAAGGTTTTGTATTGTCTAATGTATATAAATGTATATATGTTATGTGCGAACCTTTAAAAGTGAACTATGAACCCATGTGATATGTGAGGTTTACCATGTCGTTGAACCTATAATATTATGAAAACCCACATTGCATGCGAACATATGTCATATGTGAACCCTGTTATTTTATACTTGATGTTTTGTATATGCGAGCTTAATGCTTTGTGAACTATATTATGCAAGCTCATTAAAATTTTCAGTCTAAAATGACGTGATCTGTAAATGTGTAATATTGTGATATGTTGGCATTGTGAATTTTTAGAACCATTAGATATAGTTGGCATAACATTAAATTGTGAGTGCCCACCCATATAGTGTGAAAGGGCATTGTGAACCAGTGATTCGATGGAGAAATAAGGGAATGTTGAGCAATACTCCATTCCTCGGAGATCGTAAGGGTGTGTTTTTCGGGGAGTGTGAGCATTCGTGTTACACTTATATAGCGACTTGAGTGACTCTATGAGTCTTAGGGTGTGTTTTGGGATATTCGTTTATCCAATGAGTATAACATTTTATTATGTTTCCTTTTCACGAATTGCCATTATATCACTGAATTGAACTGGGTTTGTTATATGTGAACTGATGATATGCGAACTAATTGAATGCGAACCACCTATATTCGAATTGTTATATGTGATTTGTTTATATGGGGTTGTTTGGTATGTGGACTATTGCTATGCTTTCTAGTGTGGTTTACATTTGTATTCACTGAGCTTTCCCAAGCTCTTCTCTTTACTTTCTTTCCCCTTTTAGATAAGTAGTGCGTGGGATAGCGAGGAGGGTGACAGCTCAGTAATCCTTCACACAAACTTTCTTTCTACAGTATGTGCGCTGAGCTTATAAAACCCCAGGAAGGCAATGTAGGACATACCCGAGCTAGAGACTTAGAATGGGACTCAGATAATTTTAGACAATTTAAAAATAATTCTTTTTTAAAGGGTGTAATTGGACTTTTTGGTCTGTTTAATTTTTGGGACTTTTTGGTCTCTGTGTTTGCTTGTTTGGCTGAAATTGCTGTTTGAATTATATGATACTGCCTATAAGAACTAACAAGACATTTTGCAACTAGTAGAGTATGCCGAAATTCAGGTACGTCTTATTTCGTTTATTATATGACTTATTGTTTGATTTAAAAAAGCATGCTCTTGGGACTAAATGCTTGTGTGAAATATTATGTATACATATGGTGAGTATGGCTGGTTGGTGTGATTTGTGGTAGTTTTTCAAAGAGTCACCTCAGTGGCTAATGTGCCGTTCGAAATTCGGACCAGACTATCTTGGCCGGGTTTGGGGTGTTACACGCACAATTATTTTATTTAGAATGATTAAATTGAAAAAAAAATTTAAGTGACAAAAATAAGACAAACCCTATTTTAAAGTGACCATAGGTGTACTTTAACATTTTTTTTATTTTAAAATGTCATACCAATCAATTTAACCAAAAATAACAATGTTAATGAATTTTAGTATCTAAAAAAATATGAGAATAAATTTCTAAAGAAATTAGAATAACTAAATTTCACTTTTATAAAGAGTATAAAAACTTATGGGTTATTTTAAGGTATTGAATATCCAATAAATTACAACCATTTCAAAAAGTGAATCGTATATCCATTTTCAATGATATTGGGACCATAGAAAAAGAATGAACTGCAACTCTTACCCACCTATAACATTTAACCAATACTTAGATTATATCAAATGTATACAAATATGAACCATATAAGTTTTTGCCTGGACCACATTATCAAGTCATATACATTACCATTATTTTTGTAGACAAGCTGTTAAAAGGAACAAAAGGGAAAAAATCTTCAACAGTACTTTTAAAACAAAATTCATCATCTATCTATTCATATAATATTTTTAATATTATTTAAACTGGGGAAAAGAACAAGCACCTTGAATTTAGGTGCCAGCTTACAAAATCTTTTAGCATCACATTCACCTTTTCAAAATGAAATATTTAATAGATTTAAATTTTAATTAAATTTAGGGAAAAGTATCTCGTAGCCTCATGTATTAAGAGTTAAATTATATTTTGCTCATTTTACTTAAAATATGGATGAACTAGTTCATGTACATTATATTAAAGAGTAAATTAGACATTTCTATTAAAAATTTTATTCATTAGTACAATTAAAATTTGCATAGTTGATGGAATGATAGTTCAAGTGTAACTCACGTTGATGTATAGAGATCAATTTTAACAGAAAATAAATGAAATTTTTAATAAAAATTTTGATTTTCTCATCTAATGTACAAGAATTAATCTACTTATTTTTAATTAATAAAAATAAAATAAAATAAAATCTAACTCCTCGCGCAAACAACCGTATAACACTTTTACCTAAATTTAAATCAATCAATTGCGTCTTAAAACCTGAAAGATATCCCAAATTCCAACAATTAGATAGAATTTAATACTTGTGAAAGGTCCTCTTGGGCATTATGGGGTAAACAAAGAAGGAAGCAATGAAGTTCATAGCCCTCATGATGAAGCCACCTAAGAAGCCAATTCTTCATGGGTCCAGAGTTATTAAGGTCTCTGTTTTCCATGATTGAGACCTGTAAAGCAGGAACTTGTTGAGGAAAGGATATGCAAATCCATTGTATTAAATCTGCTTATACAAAAGCAAATGAGAGCACCCCTCCAAATCCCCTAACTTTGATTCTCCTCATATTCCAAAGCTCTGCTCTTGAAAATTCGTTTGATTGTAGGTGAAGCAATCAAAGTTAGAGGAATATAATATTCTAAGGCTCTAATTTCCGTTTATTTATTTTATCTAATGATGTCATATTCTCTTTTATATTAATGATGCAGCTCAATATGGATCCCACTTGTCTGAAATGACGTTTACTAATTTTTTGACATTACTACTAGTATATTCAATAATTGAGAGCTCATTTACTCTTCACTCGTCTAGTTAAAATTATTCTAAAACCATTTGTACATCCTCGTTAAATTATGGGTGAATTTTAATTTTAGTCACCTAATTAAAATTTATAATTTCGTTCTTCAACTATTTAAATTTTTTTTATTTAAGTTATTGAATTATTTAAAAGTTTTTATTTGTCATTGGGTTGTTAAGTTTTTTTTTAGTTCCGCTAGTGAGCTTCAAGCGGTGATTCAACGATTGGTACCTAAATAATAATTTTAAATACATATGGTTCAAGTTTTAGGGACGTAAATAAGTTAATTAATGATTTAAGTTTATCATACTAAAGTATCTTCTTCTTTTTTTGCTTTGAAAAAGTTTTCAAATATATATGGTTTCAAATTTATATGCTCTAATATGTAATTAGTTATACTGTAACAAGATTTTAATTTAACTCAAACAATTTCACTCGGTTTGACTTGACTCGAATTTCATTTCACAAGACTCGATTCAAAAAAATTTCAAATCGAGTTAGGATGATAAAATAGGACCTGTCAACTCGATTAACGCAAAATTTTTTCACTGGATTCATTTGAATGCTCACCCCTACCCAATCGATCTAACGATTAATGTCGAAGATTGGAGAAAAAAGTTGTTTGAATTTTGGTTCGCAAATTTGTGATGTCCAAAACTATTTCATGGAAAAAAAAACTAAATTGTTGAAAAGAAGAAGAAAGAGATCTTTCAATTGGTGCAGGTAGTGCAAACAGAGAAAGTCATATAACGTCGATTTTAACAGCCCAGTGACTTAAATGAAAACTTTTTAATAGTTCAATGACCAAATTGTAACTTTTTTAATTAAGTGACAAAAACGAAAACTTATCCATTGATTAGTGACTAATGTTGTAGTTTACCCTAATTTTTAAAATTTAGGGTAAAGTATACAAATGGTCACCCAAGTATGTTTGCATTCTTGTTTTGGTCACTCAACTTTAAAAATTTTTAATTTAGGTACTAACGTCTAAATTTGTTCCTGTTTTGGTCACTCTCCTTTAAATTGATAACGAAAAGCTTTTTTTCTAACTGGTATAATAACACATTTAGTCCTCAACACTTACATATTCTATCAATTTGATTCTAATTCTAAATATTTCAATAAATTTAACCCTTCACATTGACAAATTCTATCATTTTGGTCTTCAAACTTCCTAACCAAAGCTTTCAGGTTTTAAAACAAAGACATTCTACATCTATTAATTGTTTTATTTATGGGGGAAATTATCCAATTCTGTGCATAACCATTTTTATTTATATTTTTAAGAAGTTAGTGGTAGAAATGAACTAAAACCATTAAAATAATAGAAAATAAAAATTTAAAAATATAATATATATAATAAAATTATATAAATAATTTAATATTTGTAAAAAATATTTTTCACTATGATTAGCATAATTTTAGTTTAAAATTAATTTTGTAAATGATTTGACACTAAATCAAATTATTAGTGATACATATTGCTTGTTGTTGATTTAAAATTAAAACAAACAATTAAAAAGAAAAGAAAACATAATAATCTTTTAATCAATTTATAAAATTAAAAAATCATTATCAATGTAGAAAAGGAAATTCAATTAATTCTTTCACATTTTTTCTTAAGAAAATAGACATTTTCATAATTTTTCTTATATAATTATTGATTGAACAATTGGATTTTTCAAAGCCATAATTTTTAACTTTGGATTTAATATCTAATTTCAAGGATCAACTTCAAGACTATTTTTATGTACCTTGAAGGAAATGACATACCGTAAACAACAAGAGTAAATCTAAAGTGCTCTTTTTTAAAGGTTTTCCCATTTTCTTTAACTAAAACTTTATCAATCAAAGAGTTATAGAATATCATATTTAGAATAAAATAAAAGAATAAAGTTTTAGGATAAACTTATTGGTATTAGGAATTGACTCAAAAAGAGAGGTTTTTTTTCTTTTTTGGGGTTTTACAAATTTATAAATGTGGAATGCCTCTTAAAAATTGAAAGTTTCTGTTAGGAAGTGTGAGGATCAAATTGATAAAACTTGTAAATGTGAAGGGTTAAATTTATTGAATTATTTAGAATTGGAATTAAATCGATAGATTATGTAAGTATTGAGAACTAGATATATTATTATACCAGTTAGAAAAAGGATTTTCGTGAAGCCCCGACAATGTTTGACAGTGGTTGAATTTGACAATGACAACAACTACGATCGTGGTGAGCTAGAAATGGGAAGACTTTGGAAAAATCAAAGAAGAATGAGAGAAATAGAACTCTAGAGAAAAAAAAAAGGAGCTAAAGTAATATTAAAATAAAATTTTATACTTTTATAGGTAGAATTTTAATAATATTTTAAATATTTAAATATAATAAAATAATTTTAAATATGATTTTAGATTTATTTTAAATTTTAAAATTAAATTTATTGTTAAATAATGTTTCTATTATTAAATATAAAATGTTAGAACTATTTATTTTAAATATTATTTTTAATATAATATTTATAAAGTTATTAAGAAATAAATCATATTTTCATAAATAATATATTATACTACTAAATATATTTATACTATATATTACTAAATTATAATTTTCAATCATAATATTAAAATTTTCATATATTACTTTTATTGTTTTTTATGAATTATATTAATTAAATAAAACTTATATAAACATTTAATAATAATAGAATAATAAAAATATTATTATTTAATTTAAGGGTAATAATATCACTTAACACTTAGGGCACGTTTGGTTCGCTGTATTGGATTAGAGGTGTATTGGATTAGAGGTGTAATGGAATAGAGGTGTAATGGAATAGAGGTGTAATAGCAAATCAACTGTTTGGTTGAATGTAATGGAATATAGGCGTAATAGTAATCTTGTGTTTGGTTGAATGGAATAGAGGTGTAATAGCATAATGGAAAAAACTAAAATGACTAGAATACCCTTAGCATAAATTTATTTTGGTAAATGATTATTGTTATTGTTATTTAAATTTTAATAAGATTATTATTATCAAAAATAAATAATTTAATCATATTTAAACATAATTATTATTAAATATATTTTAATTAAAATATATAATTTAATAAAATTCTTAATAATCAATATTTTTATCTGAATTTACTAAAATAATAATATATGATACTATAAAATATATTTTAACATAATTATTATTAAATATAATTTAATAAAATATATAATTTAATAAAATTCTTAATATTAAATATTCTTATATGAATTTTCTAAAATCATAATATATAATACTATAAAATATAATTTAACATAATTATTAAATATAATTTAATAAAAATATATAATTTAATAAAATTCTTAATATTAAATATTCTTATATGAATTTAATAAAATCATAATATATAATACTATATAATATAATTTAAAATAATTATTATTAAATATAATTTAATAAAATATATAATTTAATAAAATTCTTAATATTAAATATTCTTATATGAATTTAATAAAATCATAATATATAATACTATAAAATATAATTTAAAATAATTATTATTAAATATAATTTAATAAAATATATAATTTAATCTAAAGTTTGAATGTGTATTTACCTAGCAAAAATCAATGAACTCTCGTGTAACTATAACCTTAATAATATATGATGTATAATTAATATTTCGTGACTAATTAATAGCATAGAGATAAATATAGTAATGACGAATTTATAGTATACGATTAAAATGCTAATAATTTATAGTATACAATTAAAATATTATAAATAAAATAATAGTAAATAATATATAAGATAAATTAACATATAAATAATTCATATATTTAGAAGGAATAAAGATAAATTTAGTGTGATAAAATACAACATTACTTTGAAATCAAGGTTGCGAATTAGTTTTCGTGCAAGCTTTTCCAAATGCTATATTAATGATATTGAACAAGTAGTAATGTAAAGCTCTTTTCTTATATCCTTCAAATACTTCAACTGATTTCTCCATTTATCAGCAAAATAAAAGCCATCCTGAGCAGCAAAACAACTTCCAAATATAGCATTTGATCCAGTCATCCTCATAAACAAACAAGTCAACCCCCTATTACAAGCCTCAGTTCCCAATAGGCAATAGGAGAAAAACAAGATTCTAGTGGCAACATAATTCCAAAATATATAAACATGCATTTAAAAACTTTTAGATCTAACATCAAATTTACTGGCAATGCTGCAACAAAGCGAAGTGCCATCCTCTTTATCGGTATGAACAGAGAAATAGGTGTCTGGGCATAGCCCCAACAATCTCAATGCTTCCTCTACAACTTCGTCTAGATTCTCGCAGTAAACGCCAACATGATCACCTGTTTCATATCTGAAAAGGAAGACAAGTATGAGCTGGTGAAGTTCTCTATTATGTAGCATCTAGTTTTAAGATGAGGATAAGAGAGGAGAGGAGGTCATCATAATTGGAAAAAGAGAAAAAAAACTTAGCAATACAGAACAGAATATTTAGGAAAGTAGTAACTTACGATAGTCCAGTGCCAGTAAGATCAAATTCAAGATGGATGCAAGAACGATCAGATGCAGGAGTATGAAGCTCCTTCCTCACAGCCACATTAGACCTTCAAGTTAGAAACAAAAAACCAAGTTAGATTTCATCAAAGAAGAATACTAAAAAAATGGCCACCAGGATATCTGAAAAAACTATTCCTGTATACCTGCATGGATGTTGAGCATCATAAACAGTGTGGCCATTTGCATTGTTCCAGTTCTTATCCTTGACAGGTGCATTTGCAGGATCATAAAATACAACACGGTATTCCAAAACAGCAGCAGTGTATGGGGTAGAAACAGTTGTTGCATCATCGTCATCACGCAGAAGCTGATCTAACTCGGGCCACACTGATTCACGTCTAGAAGAGCAACATGGTTCAATAAAGGGTAAATGTAAAAGAATGAAAAAGCTTTTTATTCGAACAGAGGTGATGTTCTTTTTACCAGGCAGTAAAGTCATCTTCAATGCATTGATCATCATCTCCAAGACCCACAGGAACTAGACGTTTTGCTCCTGCAAATATGGTAAGGCCAATTTTAGCACATAGGTTCCCATGCAGTGAAAATTTGATGACATTATGTATGACCCAACTCTAAAAGAATCTTCTACTACATGGCCCAAGAATTTTATCCATTTGTGTATATTTCTGTTTGAACATTTGAATACATAAATAGAAACATTTGGATACATGTCAAGACTCACTTCATCTCACTGAAATTAGAATACACATCTATTCAGAATTAGTGCAGTAAGTTGTAATAACATCCAATAAGTATAATGATAAGGGTTGATTGTACTGATACCAGTATGATAACAGTGGGAAACAATGATTCATTTCTGCTATGGGTTTATGATTCTATAGCATGTTTCTCAATTTCAAAAAAGGATGCTGGTTGAAACAAAATAAGAAAAACAAGGCTCCACCATCATAGCAAAGACCAAGAAACTTTGAGATGTAATTTACATGGTAAGAAAGAACAGTAAGACAGATTGTAATTCTGTTAGTACAGCAGCAACGAGAATAATGGTTTGTTCCTGTTATGGACCTACAATTCTATATAATATATTTGTTGATTTGAAATAAGGATGCTAGTTGAACCGAAACAAGAAAAATGATTATTGTATCATTTATATAGATGTACCTCGAGGAAGGGACTTCTTCAACTTGTCAGCCTTCTCAGCATCCGACACGCAAAGTGTGTACAAGTACTTGGAGCAGCGGGCCTTGAACTTGACAAAATCTTTGCTCTTCTTGATCTTTACAGAGCATGCATCTTTCCTTCTGGCAGTCAGAAGGAAGTCCTTGATCTCATGAATCTGCTTAGGCTGTAAACCATAACCCAGAAAACATTCATTTAACCCAGGAAGTCAAATAATAGTTAAGGCATAAATCAATTATAGTACAGAGGCCGGTGAGAGCCAAAATCGCAAAATAAGGATCATAATAAGTAAATAAGCAACTCAATGAACAAGGAAAATACAGATTGAAACTAAAAGAATATACACATTCTTAACAAATGATATCATAATCAGATATTCTAGAATTAAAATGTTGTAACATGTAGTAAAAATATGTGCAATTCATTCAAACATAAGCCAAATCCAAAAGAAAAGACATAACATTGCATTAGGACGACTATTTGCAAATAAGCAAATCAGCAACACACAGAGCAAGTAAAAACACAAATTACAACTCAAGATCTGAGAACAGCGCACACACATTCTTAAACATATTCAGATGTTTTAGACTGAAAATATCATTAAATGATGCAGCAAAAACACGGGCAAAATTATCAACTTTTTCCCATCTTCAAACACAGTTAATTTCCCATTTCCAACTTGTAAGGTGCTCTCGTACTCTTCATTTTTCCAA
This sequence comes from Gossypium raimondii, assembly GCF_025698545.1. Lineage (NCBI taxonomy): Eukaryota > Viridiplantae > Streptophyta > Magnoliopsida > Malvales > Malvaceae > Gossypium > Gossypium raimondii. Next base: position 38,940,305 of record NC_068566.1, on the reverse strand, counting down.
AAATAACCGTATCAGAAACTTGTATTTCAAGCAATGTTCAACAGATTCTTGGGCATGGATATGACATTAATATATTCCAAAGATTCCCAAATACATAAAAGAACACACTTATGAAGTATACATACACATATCTTACAAAAACACCTGAGTCCAATTAACATTACCTCCAAATTTATGTAAAACTTAAATGAGAAAACTCGAACCCATATCCAACATTCATCAGCAGCAACATAGCCGACAAAACAAAAATAATTATTTATAGAGCTACTATCCAATGAGCTAAAACAGACAAACAGAGGTATATTTTAACAATGAAAATAATCGATTGCCTTAAACACCATATAGTGTTCCAATCAATCAAATTACAGCAGGCATTAAAACCTTTCTCTTTCGTTAATTCACAACTATTAGCTTCATCAATCAAATCCTATGTACAGTTGATCGATTGAAAGTGTAACATTTCAAAGACGAAATTTAAACACAAAACTGGTTAACATTGAAATTACATGTAAATATAACCTAAAAAACCAAAAAATTAATCATATTTTCAGATTTCAGGCCGAAATGGAATGAAATGAAAGGCAAATCCATTTTTCCCCAAAAAACAAAAATAAAGAAACAATATTTCAAGAAAAGATCATTAAATTCATGGTATATATAAAGAAATTTAATTGAAATCAAAGGAATAGAAGAAGGGAAAAGCGTACTTAGGAACCATTGCTACTACTCTCTGTTACTCTGTTACCTCATACGATTCGTAATTGAAGGCCTTGTTGAAGGTTGTTAGGGTTTGTTAAAGGGTTGGTCAGGATAGAAGCATGAAAAGGAGGGAGAAGGTTGGAAGGAAAATGGGAAGAAAAATGAAAAAAAGAAGAAGATGCTGCAACGGGTTGGAGGGTAAAAGAGGACCGATTAGGTAATCCTTTCTTTTGGAAGGGATTACAAATCGGCGCTGCATAAGGAAAAATGGGGAATCGGTGCGCTGCGTAATAGGCCCGTATTAGGGCAATACAATCAACCAAACAGGGTAATTAGTGGGGCCACAGATTAGGGGTGTATTGGCTAATCCAATACACCCAACCAAACATGCTCTTTCTTTATCTATTCCTTACCATCAACTTAGCCAGCCATACAAGCTAATAGTATTACTTGTTTATTCCATTCAACTAAACAATGTAATATCTATTATTTTTATATTCCATTATTACATTCTATTCTTACTTATAAGTATTACATTCCTTATTTATTCCATTCCATTAAACCACTTGTTAATGTTATCACTCAAATGGAAAAATACGGCCATTTTATCCAAATATCCCAAAAAAATATTTTATTTACAAAAATAACTCAGGTTTAAAAACAATAACGAAAATAACCTGAAATGAACAGTAAAATCGGGTTGTTGCCTGTCAATGGCCGGAACCAACTCGTATTTTGGACCCATGATTGCCTAATAATTGTGTCAGACTAAAAAAAATTAATTTTTTTGGTCCTGGCATGTCAATGGCGGAACCAGTGTAATTTTTTTAAGATTGTATAATACTGATATACGAAGAAGAAAAGAATAAAAAATTTGGGTCTTTGCTTTCATCAATGGTCGGCATCCCCCATACAAAAAAAAAAATTGAGTTTTAAATCATCAATGGCGGTACCAGTGAGTAAAAGAAAAAAAAAATTGGTGGTGACCTGGCAATGGCCGGCACCACCTTTTTAAAAAAAATTACTTTTTTCGTGTCAGATAAGATACCAGTATACGAAAAAAGTAAAAAAAAAATTTTGGTGGTGACCTGGAAATGGCCGGCACCACCTTTAAAAAATTTTTTAATTTTTTCGTGTCAGATAAGATATCAGTATACGAAAAAAGTAAAAAAAAATTATTTTTTTTGGTGGTGGCCTGGCAATGGCCAGCACCACCTTTTTTTTTAAAAAAATTACTTTTTTCGTGTCAGATAAGGTATCAGTATACGAAAAAAGTAAAAAAAATTATTTTTTTGTGGTGGCCTGGCAATGGCCTGCACCACCTTTTTAAAAAAATTTACTTTTTTCGTGTCAGATAAGCTATCAGTATACGAAAAAAGTTAAAAAAAATTTAGTGGTGGCCTGCCAATGGCCGGCACCACCTTTTTAAAAATATATAGGGTATTTAATCTTCCATTTTGTCTAGTTTGAAAAGTTTTTTTCCCTCTGTTTAGAAAAAAGCAGTTTTTTTTAAAAAAAATGAGTTCTCAACTATTGTTTGTTTATGTTCATTTCGATGGTGAAATGATAAATACAAATGAAGAAGGATGTGTATTTCAAAGCCGGAAAAAAATAAGAATGAGATTCAACAAACAGATTTCGCTATCGAATTTCAAACGAAAAATCAGTACAAAGATAGCAAGCCGTTGCGGAAAGCAAATGTCAAGACTGTTTTACAGATTTCCGGTTTCAACTGATCTGCTAAAGTTCTCAGAAATAGAGCTTGAAGATGATGATGATTTAGGTACAATGATAGCAATTTATTGCCCTTTTGGAATAAAAAATCCCAGTCCAATTGAGTTGTTCGCGGAGATAGTTGAACCGGATCCTATTCAAATGGTAATTCCAGCAAGCCAGCGCTCCGGAATTGATTTTGATCTTAACGTCTCTTGGGAGGATTAGTCAGGTTTTGTACGGTTAGCGCCAACTCCTGAAAATCCAAACACTGGTGGGTGTTCGTATAACACCCCATACTCGAGTCATTGTCTAGAGATCCATCTAGAGGTGTTGGCCACCATAGAAGATTGTGATGAAGGGTCCGATAATGATGACCAGTCCCACCGTGATCCCAACGATAAATTTAGTGACCCTGATTTGGATGATATCCCTGAAGACATAGACGAGGAAGGGCCGATAGAGGGTGAAAATGCGAACCCCCATTCATCTGGAAACACGGGCCCTGGTATAGTTATAAGAAATAATCCAGGAACCTTCATGAGCAACGTGGATCCTGATGCGGCTCTTGCACGTGAGTTCCCGAAATTCCCAAATATTGTGCCGACTCACTTAGTTGACAATGAATTTGATGAAGAAGAGTTGTTTGTAGGGCAACAATTTGATAACAAAAAAGACTGTTTACATGCTATCAAACAACTTAGCTTGAAGTTAGGTGTGGATTATAAAGTAACGAAGTCGACGCAGTCTTTGTACGCAGGAGAATGTTGGAAAGCATCAAGTGGTTGTAAATGGCGTGTCCGAGCCTCGTTAATGCAGCGGACACAGATGTGGATGATAAGGAAACTAGAAGGTCCACACACATGCACGTCCGCTCGTATGTCGCAAGACCATAGAAAGTTAGATGCAAAAACTATATGCAACTGCATCATCCCTTTGGTGAAAGAGTCACCCACCATTCAAGTGTCGGTCCTTATTGCGGATATGCAAGCTCAATTCAAGTACAAAGTGTCGTACCGAAAGGCTTGGTGGGCAAAGCAAATGGCGATGTGAGAGTTGTATGGTGACTGGGATGTGTCATACAATGAACTTCAAGGGTGGATAGCTGGAATGCATGTGTATGTGCCCGGTACAGTGACTGATTTGCAAACACTGCCGTATAAAAGCCCTGATGGGGAGATACAACCGGGGAAACGAGTTTTTCACCGACAGTTTTGGACGTTCGAACCGTGTGTTAGGGCCTTCCCTTATTGCAAGCAAATGGTGCAGGTGGATGGGACGTGGTTGTATGGCAAATACACGCAAATCCTCTTGATTGCTGTTGCACAAGACGACAATCGAAATGTACTTCCGATCGCTTTTGCCATTGTGGAGCTTGAGTGCTTCGAGTCTTGGGAATTTTTCCTCACAAATCTGAGGAGGCACGTTGTTAGAGAAGACAAATATTTTTGCCTTATATCAGATAGATCGAAAGGATTACTTGCTGCGATAAGGCGATTGGGGGTTCCGTGGATGTCAGTTTATTGCATCCGGCACATCGCGGCAAACTTTCATAAAGATTACAAGAATAAAGATTGGAAAAAAGAGCTCGTGAACATGAGTAAAAATATTTGTTTGTATTTATTTCAAAAATTACTTTTCAAATATTTTTTTGTTTTTAATTTGGTGGAGTCAAATTAAATATGCAGCCTATGAGTTAGAACCGAGAAGATTCAGACTGAGGTTCGCAACACTTGAATCTCAGATGTCATCTTTACCAACAAATCTCCGGACATGGTTGGGGAGTATGGAAAACTGGCAATGGACTCAGAGTTACGATGAAGGGTATCGGTATGGGCAGATGACGACTAACCTCGTGGAGGCGGTGAACTCTGTATTGAGGCGCACACGCCATCTCCCGATTTCTGTTGTATTCTCGGTAACATTCTATAGGTTGGCGACATTGATGCCTAAGATTGGGTTGAAACAAGCTAAGCAGATCGAGGCCGGGCACGTGTAGTAGAGGTCGTCCAAAAGGCCATGGCGGTAAATAGTCGAAGGGCACAAACAATGAACGCAGAATTGTATTCGCGTGACTTGGAGACTTTTCGAGTATAGAAGTACTGATAGCTTATCTGACACGAAAAAAGTAAAAAAAATAATTCTTTTTAAAAAGGTGGGGCCTGGCAATGTGCCGGCCATTGCCAGGCCACCACCCAAATTTTTTTACTTTTTCAGATATCGATAGCTTATCGACATGAAAAAGTAATTTTTTTACTTTTTCAGATATCGATAGCTTATCTGACACGAAAAAAGTAATTTTTTTTACTTTTTTTGTATACTGATATCTTATCTAACACGAAAAAAGTAATTTTTTTAAAAGGTGGTGCCGGCCATTGCCAGGCCACCACCAATTTTTTTTTACTTTTTTTGTATACTGATATCTTATCTGAAACAAAAAAAGTAAATTTTTTTTAAAAGGTGGTGCCGGCCATTGCCAAGCCACCACCAATTTTTTTTTTTACTTTTTCTCGTACTGCACCGCCATTGATGGACCAAAAATCGAAATTTTTTGTGTGTATAGGGTGCCGCCATTGATGAACCAAAGACCCAAAATTTTTTAATTTTTTCTTCTTCAGATATCAAGATTATACAATCTTAAAAAATACATTGGTTAGGCCATTGATGAAGCCGTAACCAAAAAATTAATTTTTTAGTCCGACACAATTATTAGGCAATCATGGGTCCAAAATACGAGTTGGTTCCGCCATTGATGAGCCACAACCCGATTTTACTGCTCATTTCGAGTTATTTTCGTTATTATTTTTAAACTCAGGTTATTTTTGTAAATAAAATATTTTTGGGCTATTTGGGTAAAATAGCGAAAAAAACACTCTTATATATACACTTGAATAATAAGTTTTGGACTGAGTGATCGATAAGTTAATTTAGTTAATATAACAAAATTAAAAAAATTTAAACTTAATGTTTTTAAATTCACATGGTGAGAATTAAACACTAAAAATTACAAAACCTTATTTTTATGATTCAAATTAAAATAGGGTGCATTTGTTTTAAAAAATGACTTAGGAAAATATTTTCTATATTTCCTATGTTTGTTTCATGAAAAACAACTTGGTTAATGAAAAATAAACTAATTTTCATGTAAATTGACTTTGCCCTTTTGAAAAGCATAAGGTATTTTTCGAGAAGAATTCCTTTATGAATACTTATATTTTATATAAAAATTAACTTGAATCAAACATAATATTATTATATTAAAATAAATTTTAATTTAATTTTAAAATATTTAAAAGTATTAAAATATTAATATCAAATATTATAATGTTGAATATTATTAAACATATATATATATATATTTAAATTTTGTATATTTAATAATATAAATTAATAAATTAATAACTAATTTCTTAATATATTATTGAAAAATATTTATATTAATATTTTAATAATAAATATATTACAATTTATAAATATTTAATAATAAATGTTTTTATTTAAAAAATTTATAGTTTAAAATATGAATATTTTAATTATATAAATATATTATTTGTTTAAGTTAGATTTAGTATTTTGTATTTAAATTAAGTTTTAATTAGGCATTGTTTATTATTAAGTTTTTAAATATATGATATTAAATATTATGAAACATTATTTTATTATAAAAAGAGATAATATTTTGTATGTTGTGTTTAGAAAATGATTTTAAAATTTGTGAAACAATAAAAATTATTTTAAGTAACATTATGCAAATGTATAAAATTAATATAGTTTTCAAAAATTGTTTTTAAATGAAACGAACAGAACTTAATTTAAATTCGAAATACCTTAGTTACCCGTTTTCCTAACCAAACCTCAATAACGCAATACCTTAGTTATCAGATTTAGGTCGCGAGTTGACTCCTCCTCTTTTTCGCCGGCGGAAATATAATTTGGCAAAAAAAAGCAATAGAAGAAAAGGGAAAAAGAAAAAGGCGAAAATGCCGAAGAGAACAACGCACACATACTCAAGCGAAGACGCAGCGCCGGATGGACCTGACTCTGATCTTTTCGTCTACTATTGCAAGCACTGCGGTTCCCACGTCCTTATTACCGGTTTACTCTTCCCCCCTTCTTCTTTTCTCTCTATCTTATCCAAATATTCTAATTTCGCTGTTTAGGTCTACAATTCGATTTCTAGGTTTTATTTTAAAGAAATCTTGTACTAATAGCTCCATTAGTACCTATTCCGAATCTAGATTAAACATTTTTTGAACAATAAAATGGTTTCACCTTGTTTTTATGTGAGGATTATTAATCTTTGCTCTCTTTGCATTAGTGAGATTACGGGTCTAGTTAGGTGGCCGTTAGTTTATTGTGTTATCCAACTGTTATCTTTGGTATGAGTTTACAATAGGTTCAAAAGGTTTTTGAAATGTCGTTCGTGATACAACCTTGTCGTGAGTTTTTTGCAATGATTAAGACATTATTAAATATAAATGCAACCGTAAGGATGCCTAATGAAATTTAGATTCTTGAATGGTCCACTTCATTCCTATTTGCGTTGTTACAAAATATTTCCTTTTTATGTGATTTTACATATGGACAAGTAGTTACGTTCTAAATGACTGTATGTGACTCAATAAATCATATGCATCCTAATGGAGCAGCCTAAACCTCTACCTTGATACATAAAGCATGGCAGTGGAATTGACTGCTATAGAAAGCTTTCCTTTTATCTTGCTAAAGCTCTTTTTTTTGACATGGTCTGGTTGATTAATCTTTTATAGATTGAATGTCTTAGTTGCTTGATTAATTTACATATTGCTTTTTCTCTTGCTGAAAAATATTTGTTATAAGATACCCAATTGCAGAAAATGCCCAAGCGAAAGACTGACAAAGCATATGTGCTAGACAAGAAAAAACACCTTGCTAGGCTTAACATCAGCGAGGCGGGAAAAGTTCTCTTGAAGAGGTAAGTGTTTATTATTTTTTTATAATATACGTGCATAATTATGATGCTTGCTTGCTTTAACTTTTAGTGATTAAACTACAGTTGCACAATGTTTTATATTTGTTAACTTCTTTCAGGGGAGAAGGGAAATTGGAGAAGCAATTCCGTATGAATTGTATAGGTTGTGGCCTATTTGTTTGCTATCGGGCTGAAGAAGATCTGGAAACTGCGTCTTTCATTTATGCTGTTGATGGTGCCCTTAGTACAGTTGCAGCAGAAACCAACCCTCAGGTACAATTACGAACAATATTTTTTCATCATCATCATCATCGTCATCATCATCTTTGTTTCTTTAGTTATTTAGAATTTTCCAATACCTTGTCTCTAGGTCTGGTGCACACATCTTTTTTTGGCTCAAATTCATTTCCTATTTGATTTTCTGCAAGGGACAGCTACTATAAATATCAGTACAACTTAAATACTTCCTTTTTGTGGTTTCCTTTATTTTGTGTTTTAGGATGCTCCTGTGCCACCTTGCATATCCCAGTTAGAGGGAGGACTTGTTCAGGTGGCGATAGAGGTGGAAGATCGTGCACAACGTTCAGCAATTACAAGTAATAGGCTTCTTCAATCACCTATTTATATTCTTTACATACACCATATTTTTAGAGTCATATATTTCCTGAATTTTTTTTCTTGTAATACTTGAATGTGTTACGACTTTACTAGCTAAGTCAAATTCTCATCATTTTGTTAATTTTCTTTTTTCCTTTTTTTTAATATATCATTTAGTTAATTTTCCAATATATGTGTTTTGGGACCTTTTTCTTCACACTTAATGTGACCAATTCAGACCAAGTGGTTGAATGAAGTGGACCAAGTGGTTGAATGAAGTGGAAATGATTTCCTCTCCATGTATTTGGACCAAGTTTGAATCCTGGAGTCGACATTTTTGGGAGGGCTTTACCTGAATACCATCTCAGCCCGAACAAGCTAGGCTCAGACCATAAAACAGATGAGGACACCTGTGGTTATACCAAAAAAAAAAGTGACCAATTCAGAGATTTGATTGAAGGGGATGATTTTGCCCACAACTAATTCTGGAGTTTGGAAACTTATCTAACATTTACGGAGTTGGAACCACTATCTCTGTAGTGCTACTTGTTATTGACTGTCACTAGAGCCTTGGAAAACATTAAGTGCTCCTAGCTCGGCTTTTGGTTCTAGAATAATGGCATTCAAAGGGAATGGTACCAGCATTATGATCTCCTTTTCTTGGTCCCATCACTGCCCCTTCTTGGACTGTTAAACATTAAAGCCCACAGCATCACAATCTGAGGCAGGATTTGAGACCTCCATGGACATGCTACCTTCACTGGAACAATTAACTTAAAACAAGGTCGAAGGAAAAACAATACTATATTAGTGACTAAGACTCTTAGAATTCTTGAAAAATGCTTTATCACAGCTAAGCAAATATTTTACCTTTACAGACAGAATCCATCTTTTCTTGATATCTTATCTGTAACCCTTAATGATGCTTTATGTGTTAGTTATTAAAACCATGAAGGATGAAGATATTTTGAAATAGTCATGGTTGTATAACTTTGTCCTGGCCTTTTATTCTTTCCAGGAGTAAATGCAGATGATGTACGTGTTACTGTGGCTGCACCTGCAGCCCGTGGTGAAGCTAACAATGAACTTTTGGAATTCATGGGAAAGGTTTTCTTCAGTATTTATCCAAAGCTACTCAATTAAGATCGACTATTATGTAGTATAGGGAAGCTAAGTTGTTGAAGTTATCATCCGTGTCTTTTACGCAGGTGCTTGGACTGAGACTTAGCCAGATGACTCTTCAGAGAGGATGGAATAACAAATCAAAGCTTCTCGTGGTAAGTTGAATCAAATGCCCGTAATTTCATGTTAGAATGCATGCTAATCTCACATCCTTTCCCTTATTGAATTTGATCTCTCAGTGTTGAATTGTCATTGCTGTCTGGTAAAAATTTCACCTTAAATTCTATCCTGGCAAAATAGTTTGTTTTACTTTTACATAATTTGCACTCCATTTTCAAGGACGAGGCAAGGACGTTAACGTTTGATTGTTGCATCAGGTTGAGGATTTGTCTGCCAGACAGGTGTATGAGAAACTTCTAGAAGCTGTTCAACCTTGATGCATTTTTGTAATATCTTTGGGTTCAGATTCTGTGGCAAATCATAGAATCCATTGTTTCTCGAGTCCTTTCAGTTGTATCATAGGTGTACACTGGATTTTTCTTGGATGAATTGTCTTAACTTCAGCCTAAAGTTTATTTTTTCAGACCATAGATCTCTTTCTTTTGTCGATGATTACAACGAGATAATTTGGATATGGGTAATGTTATAACCATATATAGGAACAAAAGAAATGATTCATGCGTCATTTTAAAACACAACGAAATATTAATTTGAAAATTTATTAGTTTTTTTAATGTTAAAATGCTTATATGTTTTATTAAGAAGTGTCTCCTTACATACTACCCACTTTGTATGTTAAATATTATTAGTCATAGTCAAAGGTGCAACTTAATCTTGTACGTTTTGATATTGATGCTGATTTTGAGGATACAAATTACATAATTTCTTTTATTAAGAAAATATGCTTTGTCAAATTTTATTTCATCTATTTCTCAGATTTTTAAAAGTTGGCGCCTTTAGATGAATTTTTTTTTGAAAATATGTTTTGTAAAAATGAATTTAAAATTTTTTATTATTAAGTTTTAACCAAAATTCTAGTACTTAAATTTCCCAGGTATCTCTCAAATTTGATCTAAATTTGATCTTTCGAATTCGATGTACATTCTCAAACCTTCCCATAAGTGCTTTTCCTAAACCCTAAGAGAAAAGGAACTAGTCGAAGTAGCTCCCCAAGCTATTTTTATCAGGACCCAAAAAGGGGTGCAATGGTGGAACACTTGCAATTTTGTCAATAATCTCTTTAGAGACCCACAATCTGAAAAGGTACAAATTTCATGATCCATTACCTGCAACCATACTACTAAGAGGACAATCCATATTAAGGTTAGAAAGAGATGGAATTTGTACAAATAAAGGACCACAGTTTGGAATCCAAGGGTCACACCAACATTGAATACTATTTCCATCTCTAACAGACCATAAAAGGTTTTTGCGAATAAGGTGTCATACCTTAGAAATGGATCTCCATAAAAAAAAGAGCAGCTTCCTCATGCTAAATTCTCAGGCAATCCACTAAAAACCCCGTACTTCGACCGAAGAACCCAAACCCAAAGGGCATCACCATTTGATTTAACATTGAAACCAACCTTCATCATAAAAGAGGTGTCGTGATCTTTCAAATACCTTAGGCCTAGACCACCATGAGTTTTCAGTTGACACACCGAATCCCAACTTACCAAGGTCATCTTTGCACTGCCACTAGAAGATCCCCAAACAAATTTCCATACAATGTGTTCAATCTCTTCGCATAGGCCTTTGGGGACCATCATCGTCTGCATAAAATAACTTGGAATTGAAAGCAGAACCGATTGAGCTAAGTTCACCCTTCCTGCTAAAGAGAGTTGTCTTGCATCCCAGCTAGACAATTTACTACGCACCTTATCAACCACGAAGTGTAATGTATTGTTGGTAACCTTCTCATGGAAAAAGGGCACACCCAGATACGTTCCCAAGTTACTCACCTCCTGGAAACCAAAAAATCTATTGATACTCCTCCCTACACTGCCATCAACCCCTCTAGAGAAAAAAATATTTGTCTTCCTCATATTAATCCTCTGCCTGAGTAACCACAGAATTCATCGAGAATGTCTTTTATTACCCGAGTTTGATGTTCCTCAGCTTGGCCAAAAAGAATCAAGTCATCCGCGAAAAAAAGATGTGGTGGACCATTACGAGTCAATCGAATAGGGGACCAGTTACCAGCATCAATAGCAACACGGATTCTATGGCCCAACCATTCCATGCACAAGATAAACAAATAAGGAGATAAATGACATCCTTGGCGAATGCCCCTAACTGGACGAAATTTAGGAGTTGGAATCTCATTCCACAAAATGTGCATAGTAGAGCTAGAAATTGCAGACATAATAACATTACGAATAAAATTAGGAATACACGTAGCTTGAAGTGATGAGTCGATGAAATCCCATCGTACCCGATCATAAGCTTTCTCTAGATCAATTTTTATGGCCATCCATCTCCTGTTCCTCTGCGTGCTCATCATAGAGTGTATAACCTCTTGTGTGATGATGTTATCCGTGATGTTCCGTCTACTACAAAACCTGTCTGTTCAAGAGCTATAATTCTCGAAAAAACCACCTTAAACCGATTTGCAATGACCTTCATAACCAGTTTGTAAAGGACGGGACATAAACTAATAGGTCGAAAGTGAGCGAAGCCCTTCGAATTTTAAATTTTAGGGATAAGCACGATAAATGAGTTATTCAATTCCGAATCAATGCTTTTGCCATCAAAGACACCCTTAACCCATCTACAAACGGAGGCACTTACATAATCCCACTGACTCTGATATAATAAGGCATGAAATCCATCACTTCTTGTAGCCTTCAGAGGTGTCATGTCAAAAAGAACATCTTTGATTTCCTCATCAGAGACTGGTCTATTAAGGAGATTAAAATCCTCATCATTGAGGCGAGGAAAAGAATTAGGAGGTAGACCTCTCATCGGGCTAGGGTGCTCACCATATAAAGTATTATAAAAATTAACCGCTTCAGTCTTCAGTTGATCCTTATCCATAATCCAATCACCCAAATCATTTTTTAAGGCGGTAATTTTATTTTGTTTCTTCCTCCTTAGCGTACACGTGTGGAAAAATTTTGTATTTCGGTCCCCTAAAACCAACCAATCACATTGTGCCTTCTGACGCCAAAGAACCTCCTCATGGTGTAATACATTTTCCAATTCCTCTCCCACTTCCATCTCAACCTGATTAAGATAAGAAGATTCCCTTCTATCCCGCTCGATCTTAATGCTTTTAAGCTTCCTAGTCAGAAGCTTCTTACGAGTAAAAATATGACCATACACATCTTTATTCCACCTTTTAACCTGTTCTGTAAACTCAGAATGCACCATCGACATATTACTAGAGACTCTCTAATTTTCCTTAACAAAATCCAAAAAACCTAGGTGCACAGTCCAACTTTCTAAGAATCTGAATGGACGTCCTTTGAGGGCATAGTGATCAGACATCAGAGACAATTTTAAAGGCCTATGATCAGATTTGAGTAGCGGTCAATGAGCGACCATAGAATTTGGATACTTAGAGTACCAAACATTATTGCAGATGGCCCTGTTTAAACACTACATAATCCCCCCTCTTTGCCAAGTGAACTATGAACCTCGAAATTCCAAGTCTTGCAATTGGCCTGCATCCATAAACTCACCAAAAAAAGGATAGCTTTTCCCTAAAATCCGTCTGCCTCTCTTTTCATTAGAGGAAATAATGGCGTTAAAGTCACCTATCGCCATCCATGGAGTCCAATCAATTGGAATAGTTCTTCGTAAAGCCTCCCAAAGATATCTCTGTATTAGGGCTACCATAAACAAAGGCGACCAGGAAGTGCTGCTTGGAGTAGTTATCAGAAACTTTCACTAAAACAAATTGGGAATGATTTTTAAGTGCCTCCACAAAAACTGACTCTTTCCATCCAATCCAGATACCTCCAAAAAACCCAATAACCTCTACTCGATGAGAAAACTGAAAACTAAGCCTTGCGATAATTGAATCTGCTTTTTCTCCACTAACCCTCATTTCTAATAGGCTAACCAAATCTGGCCTATGCTCTTTATTATATTCACCCCCGTCTTTGACGTCAGTCTTATCAGAAAGAATTTCAACTTGCTCACCGATAAGCTTTGCCATAGAATTCATGGCTTCTGAGAGAGAGACTTGTGAATTTCCAACAAGTTTAAAACGTTCCCTACATCCACGAATCATTTTATTTAAAGATCTTCCATTACGCCCACTTCCTCTTTTATTCACCTATTGTGGGTTCGAATTAGGCTCTAAATTCTCTTTGAAAGTTACTATTGAGTGTCGTTTGGAATCTAAAAAATTTGAATTTAAATTCACCACCGATTCCAATTGTTCTTCGAAGGTGGGATTGAAGTGCAAAGAATGATGGTTTTCTTATTTTTTAAAACAGGGCCCACCAATACCGTCTATTCCTTATCCCTAAATTTTTCTAAAACCGATTCTACTGTCAATGGGCATTGGGCTTCTGACGATTTGGACCCAAATGTTCCCCCAAAGGTGGGCTATCTCGGGCGCACCTTGAAATCAAACATGAAGGATCTTGCCCAATTTCATTTCTTAATAACCCATTTATCCCAATTTCATTTCTTAGCAACCCATTTGACCGTTCAACAGGCCCTTCATTAATGCCTTCGCCCACCACTATTTCATCATTATTCTTTTCCACCATATGCACTTCATTAATGCATTGGCCCACCACTTATTTATTTTTTTCCTTTCCACCACAAGCCCTTCATTATGACCATGGCCCACCACTTTTTTTTCTTTATTCTTTTCCACCACTAACCCAACATCTAGCCTATTATTCTTGATTTTCTTAATAGGGTAAATTACACCAACAGTCACTCAACTTTGGGGTAGCTGACAAAACAGTCACCTAGTTTTATTTCAGTCACTCAACTTTGGAAAAATAACAAAACAATTCTTTTAACCATTTTCCGTTACAGACGTAATGGAAAAATGACATGGCATTTAATGGTGAATTAGCTATTATTTTAACAGTCCTTTTTAACCTTAAACCCATTTAAGAGCCCTGGGCAATAGAAGAAGAAGAGAAGAAGAAGAAGAAGAAGAAGAATAAGAGAAAATGAAAGGAGCTTCGTATCAGCGATTGCCAATGGTCAAAATTCAGGAACTCAAAGACGACTACGCTTCTACAGCACCGACACCTCCATGGCCAACGCCCTCCGCTGCACAAGTTGAATGCATGTGCTAATGCACATATGCAGTCTGTGCATTGATTCTGAAGTTTTTCTCTTCTGATGATAGAATGGACTTGATGCCAAGGTTGAAAAGTCTAGAAATAGATGAAGAAAAGGAAAAACAGGGCTAAAAAAGTCAGAGGTGTAAAGAAGGTAATTGGGGTGTTTGTTTTTTCAACTGTTTTTTCTTGAAATTATTTTATCTATTATTTGTGACTTTTCCCACATTGCAGACCAAAGCTGGAGAGGCTGCAAAAGAAAAAGTGAGATCCCCATAGATATGAACTAAGTTTCGTGCAGCAATACAATCAAGCCCCTACTTATTTACCTCCATTTATATTGTTTGCCGTTGAACTTCAAATGTGTAATGTTGAGTTCATTCTTCTTTTGAATATCCATTTGGATTTTTGTATTATGGACCTATTTTACTTGTTCCTATGGAAATTGAAATCTAAATCAGTACCATGTTATGTCATCTAATGCTTTGAAATTTGTATTTACCAATTATTGGTCCTTTCTTTTTCTTTGAATCTTATAGTTTGTTCATGTTTGATTGGAACCATTGGCTTCCATGGTGCTTGAGTGCTTGGTTTTTTAGGGATGCGGGTGGCTTGGGGTTGTTCAGCAACTGTTGTTGTGGCTCCTAATTTGTAGCCACTGTTCTGTTATGGGTTTGACCTTTTGGTTTTTGTTTAGCAATAACCCATTTGGATTGAAAGAAAAAGACCCAAATTCAAGAGATGGTAAAAGATGAGGTTGAGGGAGAAAGAATATGAAGAGAAAGGAGAGAAGAACAAGAAAAAAATAAAAGAAGTATATAGAAAAAGAGGTTGGGAGAGAAAAAGATGAAGAGAAAGATGCGAAGAATAAGAAAAAAGACACAGAGAAGGACCAATCATCTTTTCTTTTCTTCTTTGACTCTTTGACTACTCGTCGAACTTGGTAAATTATCTGACCACATCATCTAGTTAATTGGCCACGTCATCTATCTCGTTAAGCCTATGACAGAAAATGTTAATGAGTGACTGATTTGTCACTTTTAAATAACGTTAGTAACTGTTTTGTTATTTTTCTAAAGTTGACTGATTGAAATGAAACTAGGTGACTGTTTTGTTAGCTACCCCAAAGTTGAGTGATTGTTGGTGTAATTTACCCTTCTTAGTAAACTATCCCTACTTAAACTTCGTTCCTTCCAAGTCCGAAATATCAGCCAACAATCCCACCGGTTGATCTTCTAGAGAGGATAACGCCGTAAGTCTGGTTCCAATTGAATTTTCCTCCGAATATCTTGCATGTTGATTCTATTTTCCAGATTGATTTTACCTATATTTGCGCTCAACTACCATCCAAGGACCTCCCATCCTTGCTTGAGTTGATTCATTGTACATCACTTCGACCAAGTCCTCTTTTCTACCGCGAGTACTTTGATCTGTCAAAAAGGAAGAACAAACATATTAAAATGGTCATATTTATCGCAGGAAAAAACATACCATGGGTAGAGCTTCAAACTCCACTCATTGAATTCTGCCATTGATCAACACTTACGAGGTAAGCGATTTTTCCAGATCTACAAACACTGCCATTCTGGAGAATTGCCCTCTTACTCCACTATTTGTTTTTATGTCTACTTTTGCCACTGTTCCCACCAAGTTTCCGATCTCCTTTAACACTTTTTTTTGTACAAAAATCCCGGCAGTCCCGAAAAGCGGATCCAAGCCAAAATCGTGCTTGGAAAAGGTCTTAGAGCGTCAAAATCTACCGTCCATGGCTGGACTGTGAGATTGTGCCCGAACACTATCCAAGTACCTTGAGTTAGAGCCATATCATAATCTACTCTATTTTGGACTCAGATAAGATAGTACCCGTTTTCCATGTCCATCAGACGAAAGGGTTGAGAAGGTCTCCAAAGGTTGGAGATCCGATTATGCAAGACCCCATACCCAATATTGCGTCCTAGCAACTTGACGACAACAGTCGATTCCATGCCTTTTACCAAGATTTTTTTTAACCGCTCCGAAAAATCAATAGTGGGGATACCATTAAATATGGATCGAAGAATGTCGCCATCTTCGATTTCAAGATCCATATCAGTAGCACCATCTGAGGGTCTCGAACCTCTCCCTCCCAAAAGCTTATCGTTCCATGAAACACCATTCACTAGATGTATATCTACCAGTATGTTTTCTGTGGAATCCTTTCCCACATCCTTAAACCTGACTTTTTTGGTATTACGATCCCCATTGGTATCATTTTCGGCCCCAACCCGATCACCAGACAAATTTTCAGAATCACTCATCGCCGAAAAAAAATTTCAGTTATAGAGAACTCCACTGATGTGTTCTTTTTTTAATTGGATGGTAGCTACATTACTTTTTTAATTCATTTGATTTTTAAGAAATTCATTAATGATTTCAATATAAATGTTACTTTCATTATTATTTTGTTTTTGTTAAAGTAAATTTGATAAAAGTCAATAAAAAGGTAAAATAGTAAAAATTTCACATTATCAAGGTAATATAAGATTACTTGAGGAAAATGTGTTATTGAGATTATCATATTCTAAAAGTTAGGGATTTAGGATTATTGGCTTAAGATAATCTTGAATCCAAACGGAAAATGTTATTCCAAGATCTTACATTAGCTCTAGGAATATAAGATTATCTGCAGCAAACACACTTTAAAGCAAAATATAAGGTGTTGCTTCAAATTTATATATTATTATGAAATTAGAGGAATTATAGTACGAATAAGAGAAGATTAGACAAAAAGTGAAAGTATAATTCATCTTTTACTTAGAATGCAATAAGCTTATATATACCCTCTATTTATAGGGTCTCAATGACCATATGTTACAAATACATAAATAAGAAACTTAATAAACCTTATCAAATCTTTAGGGGTTACAAGAGAATAAGTTCTTAGAGGGTTTTGAGAGTTATATGGACGTCCATTTAACAATGGGTTTACAACAGCTCTCTTGGATGTTCATCAACGAAAATGTGTCTCATTAAAATCTTATTAGGAAAAATTCAATGAGATAAAATCATGAAACCTAATTATAGCCAACAAATAAAATTGAAACAAGAATCAAATTAAATGCAGTGGAAACATGAAACATACAACAAATCATATTCTATCAAGGATAAATTTGAACGATTTTATCACATTATGAAACACAAAATACAATAGAAGAATAACACCTGAAACAAGGGTGGTCACCATCCTCATTTACTTATTTCTCTATTTTCAGAAGAATATTGAGCTCAATTGTCGAAAACCAACTGATGTCCACATGTCCGACCTTTAATGGTAACCCACACTAGAAATTTAGAAAACCTTTGTAAGGTTGAGATCCACTTTGCCAAGATAGCGCTAGCTATCTGATCATGCAGATCCACATCCTCTTTTAGTTTCAGTCTCAATATTGAAAAGAAAACTAGAAGAAAAAATTCATAAAATAATTTTTGTTCAATTTTCTTTTTGTTTGTACATGAGAAGAAGAGATAGACAAAACAACAACAACAACAACAACAACAACAGACTTGTGATGTGTGGCTAAGTTAAAATGTTAAACCAAGCTTTATTTAATAATATCTTTTGATATAACAAATTAAAGTGTTTCTGAATAAAAGTTAAAGTTGAACAAAATTGGAAAAATTGATAAAATCAAGTTAAAATGATTTCAATTGAGCTAAAAATTTTCAATCATGTTAAAATTGTTTTTAAACAAGTCAGTATTGCTCCAAGCCAAAAAGTATCGATGCTTTTTGACCAAGTATCAATAATTTTCAAGATATCGCTACCCATTCTAAAATCAATACTAATTTGACATTCTATTTTCAATTTACACAAAAAGTATCGATACCTTTACAAAAATTATCAATACCTTTTACCATGTATCGATAATTTATTGTTGGTATCGTTGTAAACTAATTTCAACGGTCACTGAATCAGGCATTAAATGCTAATAGTATCAATACTCACAAAAAAAGTATCGATACCTTTTGCTGCAGGTGAATTTAATGATATGGTATTTTCATCCCCAACGGCTCTATTAACTTTCACAACAACTCCAACGGTTGGAAATGTATTAGAGGGTATAAATACCATTTTTCAAAGGTCCTACAAGAAGTAGAGAGATCATCAATTTTAAAGATCAATCAAAACAACTTTAGTGCTTAATTCTTTCTATAACACCCCAAACCTGGCCTAGACGTTATGACCGAATCTCAGAAGTTACATTAACAACGCTTGAAATTATTTACTTTTTGAAATTGACTAGGGTTGAGTTGTTTTGTGAAAACTTAAAATTTTGAATATTTAATGATTTTGTTTTTTTGAAAAAAAATACTTATTAAAAATATAATATTTTGAAAGTAAAGTACGACATTATATTATAATGCCATTTTAAGTTATTTGAAAATAAAGGTTTTGTATTATAATCATTTATTAAAAGGTTTTGGGTAAAATGTTTTGCAACGGACTTTCATTAAACTACTTAGAAATATAAATTTGTTTTAACCACGTAAAATTGTAAATAGTTTAAATAAACTCCATATTTTAAAATACTTAAAGTCGCATAAAATTTTCATGCATGCATAGCAATTCTAAGTTATAAAATAACCAACAACCCAAAATAAAAGAAGTGTCCAAAGTCCAAAGTCCAAAGTCAACAAACAAAAACCACATAGTTTAAAAAACCATTATTAAAAATCCATAAAATAAACCATCCGAGAGGCTCCACCGAATATTGAATCCAAGCCCTATGTCCGAGTATTTCCTAAAAGGTTATAACACTAAAGGGGGTGAGCTTTTAAAACCCAGTGTGGGTCTTTTAACAAATAAATGTAAATGAACACATAATCATCAATCAAGTAAATATTTCACTTTATGCACATGGTTATAGCGATGTTGTTTTATAAAACATTTATGCAATTTTATTTAAAACATCTTACCTATCACCGCTACACAACACAATCGAGTTCCCCAAAACTTGTCCATCCAAACACTCCAATTTGTGAACAGTGTCACAGTAATGCAGATAAACTGCCATTTAATAATATTATGGACAAACCACCACTTTTGTAGATGAACTGCCACTTAATAAAATTGTGGACAAGTCACCACTTTTGCAGATAAACTGCCACTTTACAATATTGTGGACAAGTCACCACTTTTGCAAATAAACTTCCACTTTTTCTTCATTTCACATATCTCACCCTATGCATGTGATATGACCACAAAAATCACTTTTTCACTTTAAAAATCAATTTTTTCACTTTGGCATGTAAGGCATGCTCATTATATCGCTCATCACTTAAAATTACATAGGCATGCTTCACATGCTAATCACATATTTACACAATATATATACATATATATTAATATTTCACATTTTATAAATTATGCGAAACTCACATATGCCATAATATCACTTAACATGAGAATGATATTTTCATAATATCACTTAACATGAGAATGATATTTTCATACATTTATATCAATAATAATAATTATGATCATACAAATCACAAAAACAACGGTTTAGTTTCACTTACTTAGATATTCCAATTTGATAGATTTTATTCCTCTTTTGAATACATAGAGTATTCTTGATAAACACCATTTAGTGATACTAATAAATTTTTAACAACATGAAACACATTTTCATTTTTTTAATTAATGTAGAACCCACACCTGATTGTAGATCCGATGTGTTACAACTCTCTAAGATGCCTACACTTAGATCTTTCCAATGGATAACCCTTATGAATTAAGAATCATGATTCCTTTCACGAGTTTGACGATTTTCTATGTTATGTCGATCGGCCTCTATATCGGTCAAAAAGGAGAGATCTGTGGATCGTCTTGATTTCGATCCGGGAAAATTGAAAAATCTAAAGAGGTGGTTGGTTAAGAGTAAGTTTACGAAATAAAGACTTAGAATTTAAGAAACTAAGTGAAATTAATAGTGCATAATTTTATTTACTAAAAGAAATTATGTAGGTTGAAAAATGATGAAGAAAAGAGGAGGAAACACAATTATCCGCGATGGTCCGGTGATGGAGGTGACAGGTCGACGGAGGAGACGAAAAGAATATGGGTTTGATCACTCACTTAAAAGAGGAGAAAGGAGAAAAGAGAAAAATAAAAAAAAGAGAGGAGTTGTGCAGTAGTGTGCAGTGGTTGTCGCGGTGGTAGAGGGTGGCGCTAAGGGCGGCAGTGGAACAAAAAAAAAGAAAAGAAGAGGAGGATGGGTAATGAAGTGGTGGTGTTTAGGTAGAATGGTGATGGTTAACAGTGGAAGAAGGGAGGCAAAAATCAAAATAATGGTGGTTCAAAGTGATACAAAAGGGAAGAGGAAGAGAAAAGAGAGGAGCAAAAAAGGGGAATGGCAATGAAAAGGAAAATAATGAAAAGATAGAACAAAAGGGTGTTCTTCATCTTGTCTAGGTTCAATGAACATCACACAAGGTAAGGGTGAACATAATGGTATGTTGAGGGGACAAAGAAGCAAAAAGAGGATCATGGGAGTGAAAGGGGGCTTAATGAGGGAAGGTTGACTCACACACTTGGAAAGAATCATTCCCTATGCATGATAACTAGGTTGGATGGCAAGGAGTGTTCACACTAGCTAAAGTTGTCAAAAAAAATTAAATATTTGGGAGTGTGGGAGATTGAACATAAAACCTTTTGGAAACTAATTAAGCTCTTAACCACTTGACCACTCACTTTCTTATTATCATTTTAACAGAAAATATTTAAAAACATGGGATGACCTTTACTAAAGGTTTAAAACAAATTTGCACCAAATAGAAATTAACGAGAGGGAAGGGATTCAAACTCAGATCATCAAGGACAGCTCCACCATTACTCAATCACTATAATTGATATCTATTTATTATCAAATGTGCTAAGGTCATTTTAAAAAAATTCGAACGTGACCACTCTCGGTTCATTAACCCAATTTTTACTAACTCGGTTTTTGGAATGTGACACTTTCATATTCTTTTTGTAAACACTTGTGAGATGTCATCGTATTCATTCAACTCAAGTCTTATTCTTTGTATTTGTGCTTAATTGGCAAACACATCAAGCTTGTAAAGATTACTTCTTATTTTGCTATTTGTTATTCTCTTTGAGAGGGTTAAGTTTTAAAGTTTGAGTAGAAACCTTAAAGGAGTTGCAATCTTAAGATTTTGGGTAGAAATTTTAAGAGAGATTGTAAGGTCAAACCTTGTCCTCAAAGGTTATCAAATTAGTGAATTTGAGAAAATCCTTAGCTGTGGAAAGCGAAGGTAGTGGAGTAGGCAATTGAGGTTGAACCACTATAAATTGTTGTGTTCATTGTTGCATAGTCATTCGTTGCTTCCAAAAATTTTCTTAAGGCCAATTCACCCCCTTATATTGGTGATTTTGATTTGATCTATCAAGCTAACATAAAATATATAGATTAGTTTTTTAATAACTTTTTATTAAATGCAATTTAACCCCTGAATTTTCTTAAACTATTCAATTTAGTCTTTCCTCGTTTTAATTTTTCAAATTCCATTATCGTGTGTGACACTTTAGACTTCCAATTATGTTGGCAACAAATATAATCTATTTCAATTAAGAAATAGTTATATTTGTAGACCATGACCCTCGATTATTGGAAGATTCAAAATTTATTTTCGACAAAGCCTTTCTAGTGTCCGGTACCTATGCGTAATTTGATCCTTAATCATATTTTGTTAAAAATATCATTTATGAAAAGTTTTTTTATTGCACAATGGAAGTTTAAAAGTTTTCATAAAACCAAACTTTTGTTGCGTTATTTATGACAATAATTTTTTACCAAATTTAGTACCCGTGTTTCCAAGCTAGGGAGTCCTATCGAATTTTGGCTTTTGATCGAATGATTTTTTCTATTCTCGAACCATTGGATGCTAGAGAATGAGCTATTATCAAGAACCTAACACAAAATGAAAATCGTAACTTTCCAATGGAGAAAGTAAAACTTCTCTATGGGAAACCAAAATCGAAAGTTGTAGCCACAAAATTTGAATTATAATTGCGAAGGAAGTTGCAATTATAATCTCACAAATTTGTATCTCCAGTACTCACAAACAATAGAATTTAATTGAAGCTAAATAAAATTCCCCTAAATTTCGACTGAGTATCTATGTATGGCTAAAATATGTATTTAGCTACCCATAGTCCTTATATATAAACAAAAATCACAAGAGTTCTACTAGAATAGAAAGAGAGGAAAATTAATATTTTAATTGAAAACCTAGAATTTCAATTAATTTAAATTAAAACAAGCACATTTAATTATCCAACACGATAACCGGTTTTCTATTCCCACAATATTTATTTATTTTAAATAAATAAATAAATTAAATTAAATTATTTTTCTTAACCCAATTCTAATTTCGTCTAAGTTATAGCAATTTCACCTTATTAGAATATATGTATAAATAAATTTATTTGTCTTATTCAAGAAAACTACGATGACTAGTTAATTTAATTTTCACTTTGAACTCGTTATTTAATTAAATAACAATTCAAAGAAATCAAATTAATTTCTAAGTCATCTATTATTCCTTTCGAGAAAATACATTTATTGCATATAGTAATTCATGTAATCTATTTCTCATTCGTTGTTTACATTTATTTATCATATCGATTCTAATTTGCAATCCATATAGAGTTGTGTTCAGCTAGCAAAGGGACTGGCCAGACATAAATAATTAGGACTTAAATAATTTTTAATTAAGTTTTGAGTCTTCTTCTATTAATTACAATATTATTTAGTCAAGGAGTCAGTCCACTAAAAGTACCATGACTAAACTCCCCCATTATATACCATTACAAAAGCAACTTAGATTTATGCTTTTGTCCAATGACCTTGTCATTAGTGTGCTATCCTCATAGGATATCCTTAGTCTCTTTGGGCTATACCTATTCACCCAATATGATTCAATTTACTAAGAAATAATAATAACAATCATTTGTTCTCAATGAATGACCAGTGACAAGTTTTCCATTTCATAATCCATTCAATGCTAGTTAGAGGGTACCATTTTCTATTTACTGAGCTATGAATTCCACTATTATAAGTGAAGTCATGTCATACATAAGTCACATACCCAACATACCAGCTTTTGGTTACAAGACTAATGGAGCACAAGCTTTCAATGTATCGAAGTATATAAGTTACATACGTATATTCTATCATTTACCTAAGATTGATTTAACTCACGTTATGAACATCATAAGTAAATAAATCCATAAATGGATTTAGGATAAATTTAACTTGGGTCATGTCCGTTGTATTGTCACTTCAATATCCAAAATAAGGTATCTCCCAAATTGAACTTGGTAGACAATGTAATAGTCCCATGAATCAATTGCTCATTTTGATTCCTCAAATTACTGACCATTTAGATTACCTACTAATATAAGTTGTCTTCCCATGTCATAATCCATCTCCATGATGCAACTCAGTACTATTTAAACTTTTTATGCAAAAATCATTGAGGAGAGCTATACAAAATATAATAATTTAACTATTGGATTTTATTTAACAATTTTTTTTCAAAAAATTACAGGCATGATAACGAAATCATTGCACTAAGGGCACAAAATCTCAATATATATCTTAGATAAGCTAAAAGGCATAGCACAATATCTACCTTTGTTTATCCATATCAGTCTTCCAACTCTTTGTACTAACCCAAAATAATTGCCTTGGCCAAGGACTTGCAATTAATACGAGTCAAGAGCATATAGGATATGTCCCCTGATATCACTTAGGGTGATAGATCCTCTTTGAACCACTCCATCACCTTTGTATGGCTTATACCATACCCAAAACATCCTACCTTAAGCATCCATTGATACAAAGCTATTTTGTGATGAATCAAAATGTGACACTCAATATACAATGTGAACCAATGTCACAAGACTAAATGATTATTTACACTACCAAAATATAAGACTATTTCCATAGACACTTGAGTAAAATGCCAAATAGAACTTTCATAACAGGTTATGTTTAGTGCATTTGTTCTCATAACAAGCACACACATGTTATTCGTAGGTTTCTTATACTTCAACTTATGGGATTAGTTGCATGCATCCTATGTATGGAGGCTTAACATGTGTAACATTCCGAATTTTGGGCCTAGAAGAAATAGGTTTTGAACAAGGGAACAGTTAGGAGACTGCACATAAATATTTAGTTGTTCAAGGAAGTGTCACAAATTGCTTGTTTGCTTTAATGGCTAAGTGATTTGGGTGTGTATGAGAGTGTTTGAGAAGCTTGAGTTCAAGTCTTGGCTTCTGCAAAATTTTTAGTTTTGCTCTTAAATGAATCTGGACTCTAGCATATAGGCATTATAAATAATAGTGTTTGTTTTATGACATAAAAAAAGAGCATGTGGTTTGGTGGCAATGTGGCGTGTTGTGTGACCGTGAGGTCTGAGGTTCAAGTCCTGGGTTACGCAATGGAGTATTTATTTTGCTGCTTGAGCTGGGTAGGTGGTGGAGTTGGACTAGAATACTGCTAAAAGGAGTTTGAATTGGTTTGAGTTCAGGAGAAATTGGTGGAGTGATTCAATGAGGGATAAGGGGAGAAATTTTAGGAGGAAATCAAGGAGTTTGAGAGTGAGGGGGAGTTGTGCCGTTTGGGGGTATGCTTGTGCCGAATTTGGTCTTTAGGCATTGAGGGAATTGGTTTTGGGGTTGTTTTTCTCTCCGTTTGCTTCGGCTTTGGTCAGTTTTTCTTTCACCTTTTGCTTGTGTCGAATTTTGCTAAAGACTTTGGGTACCTCTCGGGTTTGCTCTTTTGTTTTCCTGCTTTTCCCTTTTATTCTTTTTTTTTCTCTTGTTTTGTTTTGACCGAATAGTTCTTTAGTCCCCTCTGCGGAATCTCCTTTCTCCTCCCTCTTCTCCGTGTTGCCGAATTCTTGTCCCTTCTCCACTATAGATTCTTCTAAAAGGGAGTATTGGCGTTGGTTCTTCTCTGTTTTCGTGGTTGAATGTTGATTTTGTCTAGTTCAGTTTGCGCTTTTCGATCCATTGATCTCTTTTTTTGTTTTTTCCTGCTTTGCCTTTTTTTAGTTTTCGGATCCCCTTTTTGATTTGCTCCTTCTTGTGTTTCAAGTTGCACTCTACCTTGTCAACAGTTTGGTAGGTGAGTAAGTGTTTGTTATTCGTTGTATGGGATGCGGTTTGAAAGGATGTATATACATTATTGGGTTTAATTGGATTGTTAAGCGAAATGCGATCTAAGGGTTGGAAGTAAAGGGTTTTGTGGCTTTTGTGCTAGGTGGAGTTCAAGAGTTGGTTGGTGCTTCTCCAAAGAGCTGAGGGCGCGGTGCGGTTGATTCCGGTAAAGGGCTTCGATAACTATTTTTCCTTAGCATCGTTTGGCTTTGTTTGATTAACAAATCTTGGTAGTTAATGAAATGACGTTTTGGTTGAATCTAGGTTGGTGTACGTAGAGATTTGCGCTCTTCAGTCGAATTCAGGTGTGTAATCACCCACTACAACCGTAGATTGGTAAAAAGCCGAAAAGCCATAAACACGGTGTTTGAGACCACACAGGCGTGTGATCGCTCAAGTGGCAAGCCCAACTTGAGAGTTATGGGCAAATGACCGAAATACCCCTAAAGGGTAAAATGACCGAAACACACTCGAATGGTAAAATGACCAAAATACCCTCGAAAGGTAAAATGACTGAAATACCCTCGAAGGGTAAAATGACCGAAATACCCTCGAAGGGTAAAATGAC
Source organism: Gossypium raimondii (assembly GCF_025698545.1). Taxonomy (NCBI): domain Eukaryota; kingdom Viridiplantae; phylum Streptophyta; class Magnoliopsida; order Malvales; family Malvaceae; genus Gossypium; species Gossypium raimondii. The sequence goes on along the minus strand of NC_068566.1, from coordinate 38,914,185 downwards.
CGAAATACCCTCGAAGGGTAAAATGATCGAAATACCCTCAAAGGCTAAAATGACCGAAATACCCCCGAAGGATAAAATGACTGAAATACCCTTAAAGGATAAAATGATTGAAATACCCTCGAAGGGTAAAATGACCGAAATACCCTCAAAAGGTAAAATGACCGAAATACCCCAAAGGGTAAAATGATCGAAATACCCTTGAAGGGTTAAATGATCAAAATACCCCTGAAGGGTAAAATGACCTAAATACCCTCGAAGGGTAAAATAATCGAAATACCTCGAAGGGTAAAATAATAGAAATACCCCCGAAGGATAAAATGATCGAAATACCCCCATAGGGTAGAATGACCGAAATACCCCCATAAGGTAAAATGATTTTTATACCCCTAGGAGATGAAATGACTGTTATGGCCTTATGATATGTATGACTATGATTGAGCATGACATTTTGCATACACGTATGATATTATGTCACGACATATTGCATGGGGTTGGGTTGTTATATTTGGAGGAAGTGTATTGTACTAATAAGGTCGCACGGGTTGCCTAGGACAACTGCAGACCTACTGGTGGCTTTGCCACGATATCTTTATCTTGGCGACTTTCTTTGCGATTCTATCTTGGCGCTTTCTTGTAATATTGGTGTGTTAATTTGGGTAGGTCGATTTTATCCTCACATGGTGTGTTGGTGGTACGGAGTGGTGTGTTGGCTGGATTGGGATGGGTTGCATTTTCTGTACTGTAATGTTACTGTATTGGGCTAAGGCCCACACTGATATTGTATTGGGCTAAGGCCCACACTGCTACTAAATTGGGCTAAGGCCTTCATTGTATTGCCACTGAATAGGGCCCAGGCCCAGACCGTTACTGTATGTTGTTTACTGTTTGATTGATAGGGGATTACACACTGAGTTTCGTAAACTCACCCTCTCCTCTTAATTGTGTAGGTAATCCTCAGTCTTAGGCGATTCGGTGCTACGAGGGACTCGGAGGTGGCCACACAACTGCTGATGTTCACACTTGTTTTTATTTTACTTTAAATTATAAGTTGGGTTTTATTTTGTAATAAGGCCTTTAATTTGGTTTTAAATTTTTAATTGGGTTTTGCTTACATATTTTATACTGCTAGTTAGGTGAAAATAAAATTTTAAAATAATTATTGTTTTCAAAGACACGAACTTTAAACGTTAGAGTTTTCAAATGCTTCCGCGTTTAAAATCAACTTAATATAACAATAGCAGTTAACAAGGCAAACATTTGGTTAGGTGTTCTGTTAAACATTAATAAAGAGGTTACTAAACTTAAGAAACGAGTTTTATCAATAAGTCTAAATTTTCAGAAGACACTTTGATGTGACACGCCATATTCGACCATAACTCCTAGGCTAGGTTTGGGGTGTTACAACATGTGTTGACCTTAGAGCATCATCGACGCCCCATCTCAATAATATGATGGCTAGGGACAATTTAGAAACCACGATTTTAATGCATAAAGATCTCATAAATGTAGATCATTATATTTCCCTTGCATAACCCAATGTATTCCATGGGCTTTATCTATATAAGTGTTCAATATCATATGTAACACCCCAGGCCCAACTCAATCGTTGGGTCTGAACTACAAGATGCTACATTCGTTGCCAGAGAAACTACAATCAATTATGCAGTAATTAATCATTCCCACATGCAATTAATGTAATATCCCGAAAATTACTACTGTAATACCCCAAAAATTACTACAGTAAGAAAGTAGGTATCCTTGATAGTAAAATAAGGAAATAAAGTGACAAAAAGGGAAATTTTGAGTTATGGCAACATTGGGAATTATATTATGACATATTAATTCAAGAAAGGATTAAATCGTAAAAATGTGAAAAGTTTTAATGCCCAAGAGTAAATACTCAAAATTTGAGGGGTTACAGTGTAAATATGAAAAATTTGAAGGACCAATAGTGTGAATATTTTAAGGGTGGAATAATCTAGAAACTAGGGAAAATGGATGAATTAGGACCAAATTGAAAAGGTGAAGAATTTTGAGGGACTAAATCACAATTTTACCAAATTAGGTGATGACTCAAGGATAAAATTTTTAAAGATTATAAAGGGCAAAGTGGTCAATTAGAAGAGAGAGAAATCTAGAAGGCAATGATGATGTTGGTGATATTTTAGATTAATTAATTAAATAAATATTAGTTTATTAATATTTTAATTTAATTTTAAATGATATTTTATTATTTTATTATTATTCTATTTAGTATATATATGGAAGGAAAGATGAATAATCTTCATCTTCTTCCCATGCATCCAATGTAGGAAGAGAAAAGAAAGAAAGAAACTTTCTTTTCTTTACAATTTGGTCCTTTCACAAAAAATTCACCACTTTCACTTAGAAATCAAAAGAATTTTCATATCCATCAAGAGAGAAAAATAACAAGAAGGCTATGGGGAGCTAGAATATCAAGTTAGATTCAAGAAATAGAAGCTGAAGGAGAGAGAAAATCAAGTTAAATATTGAAATTAATAGGACAAGGTAAGAACATCAATATTTCAATATATTTTAAGTTTGTTATTATTGAAAAAGCATGGAAATGATGTTATAGTAGAGTTTTCTTAAATAAAGTCTTATGTTCTTGATATATTAGTGAAGAGAAATAAGAGAAAGTGATTGAAAATATTATAGAGAAAATGAATAAGGAGGTTATAAACTTAGTAATCAACATATTGCACTAAAATAGTTTTGGACAGTAGCAGTAGGCTAATTTTGAAAAATCACCATAAATTATGGAAATCGAATTAGAGGATGAAAAAATATAGAATTAAATATTATTAAGTCTAGTTTCTCATAGAAGAAACGATGTAAGTAATGGAATTGTAAATCATGAGATATAATAAATTATGTGAGACAAGATCAGAATGAATTTGGGTTCCCCTGTTCTGATTTTGGAAAATTATAAAAAAATTGGAGAAAAATAATTATGGGCTTAAATTTGTATGTTTAAAGTCTGGAATGAGTCTATTTTCAATAGAAACAAATAGAAACATCATCTAAATCTTGTACCAGGAGATAATTAATTTTTAGTGAAGAAGGGTCGGAACTGTCAGACAGCAGAATAGGGATGACTTTGAAGAATAAACTGTACTTATTGGATAAGCCAAAAATTCTGAAAATTTTATAGTAAGAATATATGTGAGTCTAGTTTTGGATAAAATTTACGGATCTCAATTTGGAGTTACATAGCTCAAAATATAAATAATTTTGTGACAATGACTCAAGTGGACAGCTTTGAATGAACAAATAAATAAATAGTGAAATTATAGATAATGCTACATATAAGCATGTTATATGCATTAAGGATGTGGAATGGAGAGGAGGAGGAGGAAATATATGATTATTCAACTAGTATGAGTTTTCATTAAAATGGCTAATTTGCATGTTTTAGGTTCAGGGACTAAATTGAATAAAGGTAATATTTTAAGGGTAAATTTGTAAAAATTTCAAAAAGTGACCAAATTGCATGAAATTAATTGTTTTATTATTTAAATTAATAAATTGAATGAAATATTAATTTATATCAAGATTGGATGGAAATTGAGGAAAATAAAATTACCAAAATGTCATTGAATTTTGGTATTTACGTAATTTAGCCCGGTAAGTTCGTGTAACTTGAATTATATTCTTAGATGATTGAAATATATATATTGGATTGAGAAATTGATTTGGATTGTGAACATGAGAAATTGTGAATTTAATGAAATGGAAATGAAGCTTTGAATTACATGAGTAAATATCGGGTCTCGTAGGCCCTATTTGTTATGAATATAATATTTCGAGGATATGTTGTTAAGAATTATAAAAGCACGTTAATAATTTAAAAGTTTTAATTCGGATGAAATTTTACAACTCGGTTTAATACGTATGCAAATGTATGTCTTCTAGTAATGCCTCGTACCCTATTCCGGCGTCGAATACGGGTAAGGGATGTTACAATGTGACATCGCCAGATTCGGTCATAACGTTTAGACCGGGTTTGGGGTGTTACAATTAAGTTTCAATCACATTCAATTTATTCTAGACAACCATTTGCAGGTCTTATACAAGCTTATGAAAGCTCTTTTGTTAACCCAAGCATAAAATAGGATCAAATTGTAGAATTTTAAAAATTCAGGACTAATGTCGCGACTTCATCACTTCCACGTCATGACGTCGCCAACACAGTAAGTCAAATCACGACTTCTTGCCATTTGGCGTCGCAACATCACTTACCATTGGCCGACGTTGCGACGATGGATGTTGGCCGTCGAGACATGGCCCTTGTTTTTGGCAAAATGTGCATTTTGGTACCTATTTCATAGCTTCCAACAAAAACCTTTCAACATGTTCACATCCACCTATATCAAAACATGAATATTCAACCTAAATCAAGTCTTTAAGACCTTAGGTATATGACCATTCAAAAAGCATAACATTTACAAAAGTACACGCGGAAAATTTTTTCTCCCTACCCCCTCGCCTATATAAAGGGGAGTTTCCCTTTCCCTACTCCATCATCTCTCTCCTCCATCGTCTCCTTTAAATTGTTTTTTTTCTTTTGGTTGTTTGTTGAGATTTATGCGTTTAAAGATTAATTTATCTTTTTTTCTTTGAGGGAGACATAGTCATAGTTTTAAATTGTGTTTGGGTTCACAGTGATGTTGTAGAGCTCGGTGACCTACTAATTTCATTTATCGTGTGTGGATGGAGTCATCACCTGAGAATTTGGGATCGTATTGCAACTTAAGGTCCCTGTTGGTAGTGACTATACGGTCATGGGTTGAATTGTAACTAGGTCTTCAAGTTTACAAAGGTTATTTTGTCAAGAGATAGAGTATAATCGGGGCCCTAGTTGGCAGTGCTTATGCGGTCATGGGATCAATTTTCACCCCATCAAAGGAGGATGCTTTATAAAACCTATACAGAAGTCTAAGATCATAGTAATAGCGAAAAGCACAATGACCTTCCAATATAATCAACTTAGTCGTTTTCTCCACCAAAGATGTTGAGCCCGTTACTATAATTTGTGACAAAGCGGCCCCGATTCTGATTATATTAAAAAAACAATTCAATTTAATTTATATTAAAATAATATTTTTTCTTAGAACTAATTATTGTAACACCCCAAACTTGGCCTAGACGTTATGGCCGAATTTGGAAGTGTTACGAAGAAAACCTAAAAACAACTTCTTTATTATTCGCAAATCATTGTAAACCATTGTTACTTAGTATGCTCAATTTGTTTGGAAAATGTGTTGATATACTTATTTAATTTACAATTGTTGTTCGTTTATATCTATCAATTCAAATGAGTATTTTGCAGCAGAGTTTCATAAATTGCTATATTTTTGGTAATTCAAATTGTTACTTTGAAAACCGTTATTTCTGAAAAGTTGTTGTTTTTAGAAAAACCGTTAGCAAATTTTATGAAAATGAAATTTTACGGAAAAGTGGTCACAACTGAGATTCTGTCGCACCGACCCGCCTAAGTCTGAGGGTTACCTAAATAGAACAAAGAAACAGAAAGTAAGTTTTGGTAACTTAGAGTGTAACACATATATAAACAGAAATTCAGATTCAACTCATGACAGAACAGACACAGATGTAAGTCTTTTACAAAATCAAAATTATACAGAATCATACAGATACAGATATGCATAATCCTACCCCCATCCTTTACACACCAACTCTGACCATCCTAACACACCACGTGGGGTTTAAAACACCCACCTAGCCCTACATACTATGTAGTGTTTATACGACACTTTTCAGAGTACTTGCAGCAATGTTGCCAGTATAATGGCAAGATATCGCCTCACACAAAACACTTCCTCCTCATAATACAAATCCCGCCCCATAGCCAGATACAGACAGATTATCAAATAAAACAGATTAACAGATACCAGAATTAACATATCATGCATGCTCGTATAACAGATATTACACATGCTTATACATAACAGAGCAGATCATACATACAATATTTCATAATACTCATATAAATGTTATTCACGTCAATTTCAATCTAACAAAGTAGCAGATTTCACGCTTTAAGGCTTATACCACACATATCGACCATACAGAAAGCCCACAGGTGATCGAGTTGACATGTACGACCCTAGGGAAAAATTCTAAAATTTGGGCCTATATGCCTGTGTGGCCCACATGGCCCAAAATGGCCTAAGCCTTGTGTCACACACGACCTCACGCACGGCCCATCACATGACCGTGTGTCGCACACGGTTGTGTGGCGTCGACAGGCCATATTTTCAGCTTTTTCTGATCGCCATTTTCTCGCGTTTTCGTTACACACCTGTCCCTATTTCAATGCCAAAACTCCCACGAGTCGTCAAGAACCTATAATCGACCATTAATTCACCAAATCAGTCACTTGAACCATCACCAAAATGGACACCAAATCGATACAATCAACCCAACATCTCAAATTAACCTCTTACCTTCAAACAAAAGTAGTAGCCCACCAACGAAGTTAGGTCGCCGGAGGAAAATCCAATGATTCCCGATCCTCACCTATCCAAGACATACACAGAATCAAATTCATAACTCCCCCTTCTTGCCATATCCAACAAAACACAAAAAGCACAAGAAGAAACCAAACCTTAAACTTTACCTTACACCAAGAACCCACCACCGAAGGAACTAACGAAACAGGGAGTAAGATTTCACAGTCAAGTGTTGAAAAGAAATTTTGAAATAGAAGTCAACAAACAGTGGAAGAGAAAAGAAAAATAACATAAAAAAAAAAGCAAATTGGAATAATGGAAAAATAATTTTTTAAAAAAAATGAAAGACTTGGGAAAAAAAATAGTGGAAGAGTTTTAGAAAACAAATTAGCATCCTACTACTAACCACCTCCCACCAACCAGAATCCCGACATAACCTCACTACTACTACACCACCAACCCAAGTGGAAACAAAATAAATATACCTTCACAAGTTTCAAACCCAAGAACTCACTTAAGTTCACAACCAATGAGACACACACTCATTTATGATAAAATTTACGAAAATAAAATTATGAAATCAGGGCGTTACATTTTTCATTAGTTTAAAAAATTCTGATTATCCTTCTATTTCACTTAATAAATTAACCATCAGGTTAGCTCAACAATTCATTTTAATTATATTAAAAATAATTCAACTTAATTTATATTAAAATAATAATTTAGTTTTTCTTCTTGGAACTAATTGAAAATAAAAATTTGATAAAAAATAAACGCTTTAATTTAATCCAAGAAAAGAAGCAAAAATAAATAAAATCATAAATACATTAATTTAATCCAAGAAAAGACACAAAAATAAATAAAATCATAATAAATTAATTTCTTCAACATAATTAAAAAATTAACCAAAAGGTTAGCTCAATAATTTAGTTTAATTATATTAAAAACAATTCAATTTAATTATATTAAAATAATAATTTATATTTTTTCTTCAAACTAACTTTTCATTTTTTTAAAGAATCTTGATTATCCTTCTATTTCAAATCATGACACTTGAAAATTAGATAAGGTATAAATTTAAAATTTCATAAATTTAACTGAGTAACAATGATATGTATAAACTTCAAATTTCATTATTATTTAATTATTTTTAAAATTTAAAATTTTAATATTATCACTATCTATTGCTTTTAAATCTAAAATTTCTATACTAGTATTTTTTTTTTTCAAAGTATTCATCGAACGAACCCTATTGTAGGTCCATTAACAAAATATTACCTATTAGTATTTTTAAACTAATAATCTTTAACAAAATATTTGAACAATTTAAAATATATTTTAGAAAAACTAACATTTGCCGATTGGCATGGTTGAGTTGGCTGAAACACATTATCCTCCTATTTATAGGTTGGGAGGGGTTATAGATAATTTTAAGCATTATCTTAAAGAGAACAAATATAATCAAAACTTATAATGAGATTATTTAAAAAAAATTTAACACTTTAAATTAGTAAAAAATCCAAATTTCATTTTGATTTAAATATAAAATTTTATTTAATTAATTATTTTAAAATTTAAATTTTTTAATGTTATCAATACCTATTATAAAAAGTGCTAATATTATCCATTAGTATTTTTAAACTAATAATCTTTAAGAAAATATTTTAAGAATTTAAAATATATTTTAAGAATATCAAAACTTTATTTTAAAAATTGTTTAATTTATATTAAAATAACAATTCTTTTTTCTTCTTCTTAGAACTTGTTTTAATCTTTAAAAACTTATTATCTTTCTAGTTCAAATTATGACACTTGTAAATTAGTATAAATTTCAAATTTTATTTTGATTTAAATACACAATCTTACTTATTTAATTATTTTTAAATTATAAAAATTTAACTAGATAACAATGATAATATATAAAATTTAAATTTCATTTTGATTTTGATTTTGATTTTGATTTTGATTTAAATAAAAATATTTATTTAGTTATTTTTAAATTGTAAAATTTTAACAGGATAACCATGATAGTGTATAAATTTCAAATTTCTTTCTGACTTAAATACAAAATTGTATTTATTTAATTATTTTAAAATGTTAATGTTACCACGCTTTTAAATATAAAAAGTTCAAATATTACCAAGTACTATTTTTAAACTAATAGTCTTTAAAAAAATATTTGAATAATTTAAGAAAAAAACCAGAACTAACAACTAGACTAGAGGTGTTCATGGGCAGGGCCGGGTCGGGTTTGGGCCGGGCCCATAAAAAATTTCGGCCTGGGTCTTAGGCCCGGCCCAAAATATAGGCATGAAATTTTGCCCAGGCCCGGCCCGAGAAAAAAATCATAAGCTCGGGCCCGGCCCGGCCCGGCCTATTTTTTTAATAAATACCAAAAATTTATTTTAAAAATTAAAAAAAATATTTTAAAATTAAAAAAAATTTAAAAAGTATTTTAAAAATATTTTAAAATTAAAAATAATAAAAAAGTATTTTAAAAATATTTTAAAATTTAAAAAATTTTAAAAATAAATATATTTATTATATCGGGCCGGGCCTGGCCGAGCCGGGCCCGGGCCAAAAAAGTGGTGCCCGAGGCCGGGCCCGTTTTCTAAACGGGCCTCGTTTTTTTGCCCAAACCCATATTTCGAGCTTATATTTTTACCCAAACCCTCCCATATTCCGGACGGGCCGTCGGAGCACCTCTAAACGAGACAGATGATGTCCTCTTTTTCCAAAGGAAAATTTCTGTAAAAAATAGTAAAAAGATTGGAAAATAACAAATAAGTGAAAAAATAAAAATCAGAATTTTACAACACCATAAACGCCAACGTAGTGTCTTAAAACTCTGAAAAAACCAAATAAATAGACCTAAAAGAAGAATCAATTCGCAGAGCAAGAAAGAAGTCCAACTTTCTTTCAATTCTACTACTCAAAACCCTCTTCTTTTTTATTTCTGAATGCTTGTTTGAAAATGGTTTGGTTTTGGGTACTTGTTTTATTCACTGCGAATTTAAAGTTGGGTTTGGCTCACATCCATGGAGGAGAGCAACCGTTGGCTAAAATCAATATCCTCCAAACAACAGTCGCCCTTCACGAATCCGCTTCTATTTCAGCTGAACCTGTTCTTCTTGGTTTGAAGGTACAATCTTTCTATGCTTTTCTTTTTCCTATTTTGGTCAACTTGTCAGCATTTCCTTTTCAATAATATCCAAACTTTCAAGTTAACTTTTTCATGACTTCTTGATGATCTATAGAAATATGGGTTATTCACAAAGATGTTAAATTTATGATGGAAAATGTTAATATTCAGTTTCAGAGAGAATGGCTGAAAATTTAGAATTGTGATTTCTTTCGTTGTCTTTTGCCTTCTTATACGACGGTTTTCCCTCATTTACGGCAGTTATATTTTTATCAACATAATTAACTAACTTTTGAACTGACATATGATGTAGTTATAACTAACCCGAATATAGATGAGTCTATATATGTGAGCCTGTAGCATATATAAATTAAAATCATCATTCTTTATAGTTTGACAGTTTAGTGAGTTTTGCTTGTTTTTGTGGGATCACAGGGGGAGGATACTGAATGGATAACTGTGAATTTCGTTAATCCGAAGCCGTCTTTGGATGACTGGGTTGGAGTCTTTTCCCCGGCAAAGTTCGAGTAATGTTCATCTGCAACTCATCCATGTCAAAATTTTCATCAATTTTTCCTACTTACAGTATTTAATAGGATCCTGTTTATTGTCATTCCACCCTTTGATTGCTTCATTAGTGAATTTTGCATTGTTTGAGAACTTAGAGAGACTTTGTGTTGTTTTTGGCAGCCCATCGGCCTGTCCGCCGGTGAATGAACGGAAAAAACAGCTTCCATATATATGTTCAGCTCCGATAAAGGTGAATGTGGTCCAATTTGTGATATTAGTAATCAGGATTTAGTGTTTTACAATTTTATGGCTTGAAAATTCATTCACCTTACACTTTTGTGTGCGTTTCCAGTACAAGTATGCAAATGAGTCCTGCTCATCTTATGCAAAGACAGGCACTGCTTCACTGAGGTTCCAGCTTATAAATCAGCGAGCAGATTTCTCCTTTGCTTTATTTTCGGGTGGATTATCAGATGTAAATTCATATTTCCTTTTCTTTTGCTATACAACTTTGCAAAGTATTTTTATACATCATGTTGAATCATTGATTCATGTTAGCGCCTCTTCATTAATTTAATTTATTTTCTGAGGAAAGTTGATTTTTTTTTTCTTTTGTTAAACTAATTTCATACTTGAATATTACAGCCAATATTGGTGGCTATATCAAATCCAATATCTTTTACAAATCCTAAAGCACCCTTGTATCCACGCCTTGCTCAAGGGAAGTCTTGGAATGAAGTAAGTTCGGAATAATGCCTCCTATGTTATGATGATTCCTTTATGAACTTCTATAGTGTTTTCTGAGCTGGGAAAAAAATATAAATCTGCTCAAAGGGAAGTAATTAGTATGAGTTAAATATAATTTTGCATTGGCTAATTCTGCAAATGTATCATCCATGATAAGTTATTAAATCCTGTAAAGCTTTGAAATCGAAGGGATATAATCCACGTTTTAATTCACTACTTTGACACCTATGGTTCCTTTGAGGATCATTATCTTATGTAAGACACCATTTCAAAAGTTTCCAATTGATGTCATATCTTTGCCTACTTGGAGCTACTCGATTCTAGCAAACATATTGTGATTTTGAATTTTTTTGCATTAAAACATAATTGTTTTTGGTTTGCTATGCTGTTCTTTTTATCTAGTACTCAAGTAATAGTTGATTTGTTGGACAGATGACTGTAACCTGGACAAGTGGCTATGACATAGATGAAGCAGTGCCGTTTGTTGAGTGGGGTAGAAAAGGAGATTTGCAAGTTAGATCTCCTGCAGGAACTTTGACATTTAAACAGAACAGCATGTGTGGTATGAATGGAATTACTTTTGATGGGACTTCGATACTGCAATACATGTTATAATATTGCTTTTAAATGTGAACATACATGATTGCTGTGGATTTTCATTTATCAGTCAAAAATCAGACTTAATTCATCCATTATGTTGATCAGTAACTCTTCCTGTTTGGTTGAACTGGTGGCTATATAATGACAAATCGCATGCTGTATTAATTTCGTGACTGAGAATGTTTAAGCAATATACTTTTGTGTCATGATGCCTCCAATTCGATTACATCTCCTTATCTGCAATGATAAGTTCCTTGGTTCTGACTTTATGAAGTATTATAAGACTAAGAAGATTATATTTCATCCCTCAGATTTGATATCCTGCTGTCTATGGGACTATATTAGTGAATTCTTTATTATCTCACTCATCAAGATTGTCTTTTGTTCAACTTGACTCGGATTTTATTTCCTTGATTCCACCATAAACAGAGGAGTATATTGCATACAAAATAGTTTCACCTTTTACATTGTTTGGTGGAGTGAATGGTTAGGCCTATAGCATCATGCAATTTGCCTACTGATCTGCAGGTTCACCCGCAAGTACAGTTGGCTGGCGGGATCCAGGTTTCATACATACAAGTTTCTTGAAAGATTTATGGCCGAACTTCGTGTAAGCATCGTAAATATTCATTCTCCTATCTAGCTAGATAATAAATTGAAAGTTTAAATGATTCCACTTACAAGGTTATGTATGTTGTTTCAGATACATGTACAGGATAGGTCATCTCTTGTATAATGGTTCAGTCGTATGGAGCAAGACATATTCGTTTAAATCATCCCCGTATCCTGGACAAAACTCATTACAGAGAGTCGTTATATTCGGCGATATGGGGAAGGTAATATTGGAAAACCAATAATGAAGGGTTTGAGAGTGGGTGGATTTGTCAAGAGATGGAAATTTTGATAGATTGACCAACCCATGCATTTTGTCTGGCTCTTTGGAGCTTCGATTTTCTATGCACTGCCAACTATGTTATTATTTTTGAATTTTGTGCGTTATATGAAAATATTTCTTAACATCTCACAGGCGGAGCGTGATGGTTCAAATGAGTACAGTGATTATCAGCCTGGTTCACTCAATACTACTGACCAACTGATAAGGGACTTGGACAACATTGACATAGTTTTCCACATAGGAGACTTGACCTATTCGAATGGATACATTTCACAGTGGGACCAATTTACAGCACAGGTGGAGCCTATAGCGTCAACTGTTCCCTACATGATTGCAAGGTACTCTATGCTTCCTTTACTTATGCAGCTTAGTATGTAATTTTCGAGAATATATTTTGAGAATTAACTTTCAGATGCCGTTTAAAATATAATGTGAATTAACTTTCAGATGCTGTTTAAAATATAATGTGTCATCTGTGTTGCAGTGGTAATCATGAACGTGATTGGCCAAACTCAGGATCGTTCTATGATACTCCGGATTCAGGTGGTGAATGTGGTGTGCCAGCAGAAACCATGTTTTATTATCCTGCTGAGAACAAGGCAAAGTTTTGGTAATTTTAGTAAAATTCCTCTACGATAAATCTTACCACTTTTCTCTTTTTGGCCGAAACAAGTGTAAGATTTGAGCATCTTAGCTGATGAAATATTCGGTATTAGCTAATTAAAAAAAATAGTAAGATGCAGTTTCCTAAAGTAATAAATAAGTGCAATTCGATACATGCATAGAATGTTGAGTTGAGTGTACATCCTTGAAACTTGTCAAACACAAATAAAGTATTTAGACAGTGATTGAGGATTCTGAAGAACAGGTGTTCATTATATATACCAGCTGTTATTTCAATCGATTAACTGTGAATACCTTCACTTAGCTAAACAGTTTGTTCTGTAGGCATAATAAGCATTGGCGTTAACAAAACTCTACACACTATCTCTGTGTTTTGGTCCTTTTTTCTTCCTGATAAAAACCTAGACCCAGGTCCAATGAATACTTTTCGGCTATACTCTGACAATGCAGGTACTCTACAGATTATGGCCTATTTCACTTCTGCATAGCTGACAGTGAACACGACTGGAGAGAAGGATCAGAACAGTACGGGTTTATTGAGCAATGCCTTGCATCGGTAGATAGACATAGGCAGCCTTGGTTGATCTTTTCCGCTCATCGTGTCCTTGGATATTCATCTAATGACTGGTACAGCCAGGAGGGCGCATATGAAGAGCCTATGGGAAGGGATGGTTTGCAGAAACTTTGGCAGAAGTACAAGGTTGACATTGCCTTCTACGGCCATGTCCATAACTATGAAAGATCATGCCCAATCTACCAGGTAAGAATTGCAAATACTGAGAGATCCTCAAATCTGCAGTGTCAAACTAAATCCCGGGATTCTTGTATCTGTTACCATAACAGTTACCCTGTGTAGGGAACAGTTGGATAGTATATTATAAGCACAAATAATCTCACTAATTTTTGTGGCATATGCTTTGTGCAGAATCAATGTGTGAACAAAGAAAAAAATCATTACTCAGGCACTGTGAACGGAACAATCCACGTCGTTGTAGGTGGAGCAGGGAGCCATCTTTCGAAATTCAGCCAACTCATCCCATATTGGAGTATTTATAGAGATTATGACTTTGGATTTGTGAAGCTAACAGCATTTAACCAGTCATCCCTGCTATTTGAGTATAAGAAAAGCCGTGATGGGAAGGTTTATGATTCCTTCACTATTTCAAGGGACTATAAAGATGTCCTGGCTTGTGTTCATGATGGCTGTGAACCTACAACATTGGCATCTTGATCAAATATCATTAGGGGAAGTGTATGTTGTTAGTGGAATGATTTAGGAGAGTTTGGAGTTAAAAAAGATTGTATTGGAGGTTTAAATAGTGTGACCTCCTCCAGTTATTGGTTCAATTTATTGGACTGGTTGAATCTAAAATATAAATTAAATTTTTGTTACTAAGAACATTTTTAACATTCAAATACCATTGCTTATGCTTATATTAACAATTAATTTTTAATTAATAATCAACAAAACCCAACAGTAAACAGTAATCTTAGGTAATTTACCCTATACCTCAACTCTATTTTATTTAATTTTAATTAAAGTCTATACTCTAGAGCATTAATTATCAACTTTTTAGGATTATCCTCGGTTCAATAAATATTGTAACATCCACCGGATTTGACAAGCTTTTCTATTTCATCCTCCAAAATTCTATGTTATACTTGAAGATGGATTAAGTAAAAGTAAACAAGCAACTTTGTATGACAACCATGCTTAATTTAAAATTATATTCATTCATTACTTTGTTTAAATTAAATGAACTTATTTATAAATATTGAACACACATGTTTACGAATATTAAATGAATATATTCATTATATATAATCAAACATGCTCACAAATAATGTTCATAAATAAAATAAAATAAAACGATATCATATATAATTTTTAGATTAAAAATAATTAAGTACAGATTTTATTAATTATATTAGAAATATAATATACACAGACAATATAATAATGGAACAATAAACGGGTTTTAAATGATTTATTAAATAAATAAATTTTATTTGAGATTAGTTCATTTGTAGACGAGCCTCAAAATTTTTTTATGTGCACTTGTTTCCTTGATAAATAAACATAAATGTTTAATAAAACCTAAATTGTTAATGAATTCTTAATCAAACGCTTTGTTCATTCACAATGCCATATTTGATGAAAATGTTAAAAGTTTAACTACAAAGACTAAATTATTTAATTGACAAATAAATTTCTTCAAATAAATTGAATAAGATAAAATAAATATGAGATTTTAAATAATGTGTTCACTTTTCACTTAGATGATTCAAATTCAAATTAAATATTTTAAAATATTTTTATTTAGTTTTAATTATAAAATAAAACAATCGATCCAATGTGATACTTGAATTTTTAATTTGTGTATTATTTAGCACCTGTATTTTTATAAAATGTCCTTTGTGATACATAAACTATTAATTTGTGTATTATTATGGTACATGGAGTTAGCATTGTTAGTGAATATTAAACCAAACAACTAAAATTTAACATGAGAAAACTCTTTCTTTTCCAAATCATCCACATAGTTAATATTTCATTATTTAGAAAACTAAATAAAACAAAAACATTAAATTAAGGCCATTTTGATAAAGTGTTGAGAAAATTCAATCAATTGAAAATTAATATTTTCAGCAACTTAATTTTTTAAATATGTTCGATAATTCAGAATAAAACTACTAGATAGAATTTTTTACAAAAAAATGGTGTAGAAAATGATAAGTAGGCACTTAATAGAGAATAAATTCAATGGTTTTCTATTTTATTTTATTTCATTTAGGATTATATCATCCTTTATCAAACAATCTAATTATATTTAGTGTTTAATTTTAAATAAAATACCAAATATATTTTATAACTTAAATTCAACACTTAATTTTTCAATACTAATTTTTTCAACATTTATTTTTGGACACTTGAATTTTCAATTTATCAAGCATGGCCTAAATTAAATTAAATAAAAATATTAAATCTAAATCACATATAGTTTATAAAAGAGAAGTAAATACCAAACTTACATAACCAAAAATACCATATTCTCCATTAAAGTAACTAATGTTATCTTTTCATTTGAAATCAAGTTTCCTCCTCATGAAATTTTAATTGCAAAAATTGATCTTGAATTTTTTTATTTTCATTTTCAAAAACTTCACATTTTTAACTTAAGATGAACTCAAACATTTTTGAAGCAAAATTTAGAAAATCTCATGGTAGTCGAAATTAAGCTATTCAAACCTTCCACTCAAGTTTAATAAGTCAAGCAAACGACGTAAATTTTGAGTTTTCTTTATTTATTTATAAATTTCGGAAATTTTAAGGTTTTAAAGAAAAAATTTTGAGTTAAAATTGAAAGCCGAGACCTATTACTACTCTGCTCTTCAAGTCTCCTTTGAGAAAAGAAATTGATCTTTTAAAAGTTAAACTTACGTGGTTTAGGTCTAATTATTTTTTTTATTTAACTTTTATATAATAGAATTGATAATTAAGAAAAAAAAAGTTACATATTGAATTTTCATTGATTAGTTTAACATTTACTTAGGGTGTTAACTCCATGTACATAATAATATACATATTGAACATTTTAAAAGTATAAGTATCACATTAGACATATTATAAAAATATAGCTACCAAATAATACATAAATTAATAGTTCACATACCACATTGCACATTTTTGAAAGTACAAGTACCAAATAATACATAAATTGATTGTTTAGGTATCACAATGGGCATTTTAAAAATACTTGTACCAAATGTGATATTATCCCTTTATTTTAATACATTTTATTAAATTTAAATAAGAAATAATTTTATTACAGTTAGCTCTCTCAGTATGATATGAATCATCCGCTATAATGACCAAGTTTATAGTAGAATCGATTTTTACATTTTATTTTAACCCTCTGTAACAACT
This sequence comes from Gossypium raimondii, assembly GCF_025698545.1. NCBI lineage: Eukaryota > Viridiplantae > Streptophyta > Magnoliopsida > Malvales > Malvaceae > Gossypium > Gossypium raimondii. Next base: position 38,897,245 of record NC_068566.1, on the reverse strand, counting down.
TTTCACTTATAACAATAACAACCATAGTTATAAAATACATTCTTTATTAAATTAGTTCTTCATAACAACATATTGTCGAAAATTTTAGTAAAATTATAACTATTTCATATAAACAAAACTTATTAATTATAAATTATTAAATAAAATGATCTTAATTAAAACATCATTTCTATAAAAATATTTAAATTTTACATGAAAATCCTAATAATAATAATTTATTAAATGAAAACAATATTCAATGAGTGGAATTAAAAGTATCAATTTAATAAGGATAAATATCAAAACTGTACATCAACTATGGTTTAATGTGCGATTGTATACATGAAATTTTGATTTGATTCAATTCTTGTAAATATATAACACAATTATTGATATACACATCATTTTATGTTTATATATTGCATACATAAATAATTATATTTATCCAATATAAAAATAAATTGATGTATTTATTTCTTTAAATGTGTGTGGTTAAATAAAAAATAAAGTTTTAAGTATACATTTGAACCACAATTAAAGTTTCACGTGTGCAATTACACATTAAATCAAAGTTAATGTATAATTTTGAGATTTATGTCATTTAATAAAGTATTAAATAATTTACTATGAATTTGAATCATTATAAACTTATAAATTGATTACTTGAATTTAAAACTCATAATAAACAAATTAATTTAATTTAAAACACATGCCAATTAATTCAACTTGTTAAAATTATGAATTTCATAATTAATCCTATGAAAAATTATAAAATAAAATATATTTTAAAAAAATAATGCATACTCTATAGGTATTTTAATTTTGTTAATTTGATTCCCCGTTCTTACTACTTTCTTTGATGAACAATAAGACTAGAAAAAATAAATTCACAAACAAAATCGGCCCTAAAATGAAAGAAAAGAGAAATTGTTAAGATGGATGGCCTGGCCCATGGAGAGGTTGCCAAGTTGGGCTTCCGGGTTGAATCTACAGTCTCAAGTTTGTCCGGGCATAACTCCCATCAAGTTCGAGCGCCGTAGCCTGTGTCGTTAAAGCGTGCAAAATCCAATTCCAACTCTGGGTCTTGTGGGGAGGCTATTTTTAATGACACTTTGCTTACCCGGAAGACCTTGGGAAGTTAATATCAAAAGTTTGAAGGAGATAAGAGGTACCTAATGGAGCGTACGCTTTGGGGACATCTACCCTTGTTAGTAAGAGCCAACTCCAAAGAATCGGTGGAATATATTCTTCAAACCCTTTGGAGAACCTGGAAGACTGGTCTGGACGCAGATGACCGTCGACTCATCTGCCAAATGCTTCAGCTCCAAAACGAGTCCGACCTTGACCCGGTAATTATCCACTCCCTCACTCAAATGCTCATCGTTGTTAGTAAAGATTATAGTATTTGGTTTTTGCTAAACATTTTGTTGTACTTCCTATTGCCGTTGTTATTTCTGTAAGATGCTAGCTTTTAACAATAGTACTACTCTTTAACAACAGTGTTGATTAAAGTAGCAAGCAAACTAGTAAGAACAACTTTCTGATTTGATAAAAAGATTTGAAATATTCAGCTTTATTAATTTTCTTATGCTCAATGATCTGTATCTGCTATAAAGAGTTTTGGAGTTCAGTTCTGGTTGTTATATGCTAAAGCTGCACTTTACAGTGATGTTGCTTCCTTAATCTGTTTCTCTCATTTGCTTTCCTAGATTTTGGCTATCTAATTGTTTCCTTTTCGAGTTTAGTTTTGATTGTTGTATGCTGGAGCTGGATCTAACATGGAAATTACTTCCTCTGGTTGTTTCTGGATTTCGCTTTCCCTAGATTTTGGCTCATATAATTGTTTCTTTCCATCAATGATCTCTAGTTGGTATAAAGATTTCTCAAGTTCAGTTTTAAGTATTATATGCTGAAGCTAGAGACTTAACATGGAAATTACTGCTTCGGGTTGTTTCTGGATTTTGCTTTCTCTGGAATTTGGCTCATCAAATTGTTTGTTGGATCCCTCGGATGTTCCACTTGTATCAAAGATTGATTCCCATATTGGTTTCATATACTTATGTCCTTAATATTGCAGTTGCTGACCTCGTATTGAGAAAAATATTTTATATAATCTCTCTTCAAATTAGCATTTATGCGTTGTGTGCTCAAAAGGCATGGATCTTTTATCTTATCTGGCTGTTACTTAGTGAGATAAATTACGTATGTTTCTACTCTTCAGCTTCTAGTATGTCTCCGCATGTTAATGCGTAAATGTGTTTATGAGAACATCAGCAAAGATGATATTCAAAAGCTGTTTCCTAGTGAGGTTCTTCCTGAATTACAAAGACTGTTGACACTTTTGCTGCAAAAGTTTCAAAGAGAATGGCGTGCAGATGTACACATGGATAAGGTCAGGAATTTTATTTTGCTCTATCTTAGGAATATTTATCCCAAATTTAGTTGGATCATGGATGGTATAGGTAACAATTTTACTTCTTAAATTAATTAAAATCAGGTTTCTTTGCCACGCTTAAAGACAATGACTTGGAATTTGGCAACTCAGGACAGTGAAGTGAGGGAACCGGTGGCTGTTATCAATTTGAAGGTATGAACCTTTTTGTTGACAAGTTGGTGCCATGGATGCCTTTATGTTACAGATTGGAGATTTTCACATGTATGGAATTGGGTAATTTGTCATCTTTAAAATGTTAACATAATATGTACTTTTCTTTGATTGCATGATTTTCTTTATTCTCCCAAAGTAGTGATATGATGTTTTTTTACTTGCACTTTATGCAGCTTCAAAATGATATGCAGTGTCCACAAGAGTCGGATTTGTCATTCCAATTAGCCAAAGAAACACTGGATACAATGCTGAAGTCTGTGTACAGTATAAGAGATCAGTTGTCGAATATGGTTGGTGCCATGGCTGAGTTTGCCATTTCACTTCCAGTCCATATTTTAGTAGAAGCAAACATATTTCAGTTTCAAAATATAAATATGTTTTCTTTTTTTCCTTCTTTCAGGGTGAGACATAAAATGGACTTTTCTGCCTGGAAATCAATGCAATGTAATTTACCGTTGGCACACATAAAATAGTGCAGGCAAACTACTTCCCTCAAAATCAACTGTTCTCTAGAATTTACTCTGTTTTTCATCTTTATGAACATTGCTTTTTAAAAAAAAAAAAAACCTGCGTATGTGAAGAAAGCAGCGGATCATGTTGCGTTGACTTTTCATTTTCCCCTAAAGTATCCTTGTCCAACATTCGTATGTCATAGGTATACAGATGTTGGTATGAGTGTATGATTCTTCAAATATGTGGAAAAACTTGGAACAAGAATTTTGAGGATTCCCACTTGTATGTGTGTGAGAGAATATACTCACAAGGGTGAAGCTAGAATTTTTTTAGGTCGGAATCGAATTATAAAATTTTTGAGAGATGAAAATGTAAGTTTGTCATATACTAATTTATAATTCGATCATTTTGAAAGAACTAAACAGAACTTTTTCATATTTTGGGGGGTTAAAGTGCTAGTTTACCATAGATTGACATGTAATTTTATTATTTCTAAAAGAATTAGTTGAGTATTTTTATTTTTAGGGTTCAAAGTATAATTTTATCATAAATTAACTGAGAATGTTTAATTTTCCCTTTTGGGTTTTTAAGTTTATCGAAGTATTTGATAGTTTGCGACTTTTGTTCAGATATGCATTAGATGTATATCAACATAGTTTGCTACATGCAACCATGTTTAGGAGGAAGCTGCATTTAAATACATTAAGTTAAACGTATAGTTTAGTTCGGATAATAATTAAAAACATTTGATTCGATTCATAAGTTAAAAATTTTCAATTATTATCGATTAGTTTTAGCCGATTGGTATCGATATTGTTGTCAGTGTGGGAAGATGTGGAATCGAGTATATTGAAGTGTATTATCCTCCTATTTAAGAGTTGAGGAAGAGTTATGGATAAATCAATTTAATTACATTATTTAGTTCATCAAAATCGAATCATAAACCATTATTGCACCTAATAGAAAATGCCATGATTGAAGTTGGCTTTGATTATATATATATTTTGTTAAACTTGGAAGTTAATATTTACACATGTTTTAGTATAAAGGTTAGTAATAAATTAATTCAATTGATAATATTTAATCACTTTTATGACTTATTTTTAGTAAAGAGAAGGAAAAAATTCTCATTTTACTTATTTTTTAATTTCAAGTTTAAATTTATACTAATTTTTTTATTTTATGTCTAGTTATTATCATACATATATAATAAATAAGAATTTTCCCTTATATTATTACGCATAAATGTTTTGATTTTACCATATTCAATGTAAATTACTTTCAACATTTTTAATTGATTTTCTCGTTGTTGATTTATGAGCATCGAATGAATGACAAGACAAAAAGGATCAAGCTTTACAAGCTCACCCAATAATTATTCTTGCACTTCAAGAGGAGGTGGTCAAGAGGCAGGACAGAGGCAACTGTTAGAAAAATTAGTACGAGAAATGGTTTAATTGGCGCAGTGAAATTTCGAAAGAAAAATTATAAAATAAGATTTTTATTGTGATTTCTAGAGGTCCAGGCCGGGTTTGGATAAAATTTTAGGCCCATTTTTTAAGCCCGGGTCTGGCTCGAAATATGGGCCTAAAAATTTGTCCAAGCCGTGACCAAAAGAAAATTGCTAAGCCCGAGCCCGCCCCAGCCCGGCCTATATTAAAGTTTTCAACACCAAAAAAGTATATATTTAATATATACATATTTGATTAAAAAGAATATTTGATTAAAAATAAAAAATACATATTTATTATATAATTCGGGCCGGGCCGGGCCGGGCTCGGGCCAAAAAAGTTTTACCTAAGGCTCGGCCCATTTTTTAAACGGGCCTCATTTTTTGCCCAAATCCATATTTCGAGCCTATATTTTTACTCGAACCCTCCCAGTTTTTAGACGGGCCGTCGGGCCGGGCTGGGTAGCCCAACCTATGATCACCTCTAGTGATTTCTATAGTAATAAATTTATTAAATATAATATATTTTTGAGTTAAAAGAAATAGGTCAAAATGCAATATGCCTTTAGGAATGTGTCAAATTTGTTAAACGATTTAATCTAGACTTTTTAGTTTTCAACTAAATGACTAATATATTATTTTTGAACTCTCTTAGAGAGTAGGCCCTAACTCAAAGAATCGAACACATGCACAAAGACTTTCCAGTGAGGGTAGTCGACTTTTTCTTTTGGGGCATCCAAATCTAAAATTCAAAATTTCAAAATTGAATTATAATTTCTAAAAAAATAAAATTATAATCTCACAAATTTAGAATAAAAAAGATTCAAGAAAACTAAAAATTTATTTGAGTTAAAAGAAAAACAAATCAAATAAAATTTTCACTAAAATTCAATAGAATTTCTGAATTTTGACACCCACTTATATGTGTATATAGAGAAAAATTCACAAGAGTTGACTTGAATTGGAAGAAGCAATAAAACAATATTTTAATAGAAAACCAGAGTCCTAGTAGGACTCTGCAGAGAGAGAAAGGGGTTAAGGTAGTCAGTACCAATATCGATGAACGTACTATTTTTTCCTGATATTAATACATAACAGTACCAATATGTTTTGGTGTACCTTTTTAGAATTATCGATGTTTGTAAAAAAAATTTCACATGCATATTTATCATCTAAATTTTAATTTTTTAATAACTTATATATTACACATGGATACAAATATATTTTAATTACATCCATATAAATATATTTATATACAAATATAAGTTTTAAAATTTTAAGTAGGTCGAATAACTTAATTTAATAATTATAGTTTAATTTTTAAATGTAATTCTAATTTTTTTAATAATTATAGTTCAATTTAATAAATTTTAAAATGTTTAAGGTAAAAAAATTTAAAAGCTAAGTTTAAAATATCAAAATTTTGTACCAATTGGTATGGAACAGTACGCACCAATATTGGCCAAAACGGGTCGAAACACAATGAAACAGTCAAAACACACTGAAATCTTGGCCAAAAAACAGTCAAAACCGGTTGAGGACTGGAATGGTATGTACCATCCAAAACAAGTGATACTGGTATGGTATCGACTACCATGGTGGCTGTAACAACCCGATTTTGGGTCTAGCTGGAATAGTGGTTTCAGGAACACAAATTCGATGAGGAAAAAATTTATTTTTATTATATTTTATGGTCTACGATTTCACGAAATAATTTTGTGAAAAATTAGTTCGAAAATTTTGACGCTTGGGCACTTAATTTAGTCAAAAGGACTAAATTGTAAAAAGTGCAAAAGTTGAGTTCTACATGTTAGAGGTGTCCAATTGTTATGAAACTTTAAATTGGAGGTCTTTATATGGCAATTAGACCATTGGTTAAGTTATGGACAAAAATAGACATGAGATAAGTGAAATAGGAAATTTTTAAATTAGGGGCAATTTGGTAATTTAGTAATAAAAAGAATTAAAAAGGGAAAAAGATTGCAAAATGTGCTTATCTTCTCCATGATTAGACCTGTCCATGGGCCGGGCCGGGCCCGGAAAAAATTTTGGCCCGACTCTTAGGCCCGGGCTCGGCCCTACCAAATATGGGCGTGAAATTTTGTCCAGCTGTCCAGGAAAAAATAATAAGCCTAAGAGCCAGCCCGGCCCGCCCGATTTTTAATAAACACAAAAAATATTTTAAAATAAAAATAAAAATGAAAATATTTTTAAAGTATTTTAAAATTAAAAATAAAATAAAAATATATATTTATTATATCCAAGTAGGTAAAATGGCCTGGCTAAAAAGTTGAGCGAGCCCAGCCCATTTTTAAGCAGGCCTCGTTTTTTGCCCAAGCCCATATTTCGGCCTATATTTTTATCCGAACCTCCCATATTTTAAGGGCAGTGGTAGGCCGCCTAGCCCATGGACAGGTCTATCCATGATGAACGAAAATAGCAAGGGGGAAGCCATAGTTAGGATTTTCAAGCTTCCAAGCTCCATAGTAAGTGATTCCAAGCCCCGTTTTTAATGTTCTTTACGATTTTAGAGTCCCGGTAACTTGATTTAGCTTATTCTAGCAATAATTTAACCTAGGGTTTATATTTGGAAAAATACCCATAGGTGAAATGTGTTTATTTTGATGTTTTATGGTAGAATATGAAGCTTGAAATTATGTTAAACAACTTTTGCTAAGTGATTTTAAGTGAAAACGAGTAAAACGACATAATCGGTAAAAATACCTAATGTTCATAAGTAAGTGTTAGAGTGGGAATTTGATGTTTCCATAGAAGGGAAAAATGTTCAGCATGTCATAATACATAAGAATAAGGGATGAAGTTTAATTTATGAGCTTTGGGGTAAAAGTGTAAATATGCAAAAGTTTAGGGGCAAAATTGTAATTTTGATAAGTTTGAGTCAAGGACTGTTTTGATAAGTGTGAGTATTAAATAATTCAAATGTGTTATTATAGATCAAGAAAGAACTGGAATCGACCTTGATTGGAGAAAAGAAAAGATTAAAGACTAAATTGCTAAATTTTTTATATTGTTGCACCAAAGTAAGTTATGTGTAAATAATAGAAATATATTTTTATAAATTGTGAATTATATTTGATATGTGAATTATTATTATTGAATGTGGAAGGAAAATTGTTCATGAATTATTCAAGTGATAAAGTATTTAAAATAAAGTGTTAAGTGTAAATTCCCGGTTGAACTTGGGAATAAAAGTGGATACAAGTGACATGTCACTAGAGACCAGTGTTACAGTGTTACAGTGAGTCTCGGGTGCTAGGTGATCTAGCATGTGTTGCAGACACCTGACAGCTTGTGTGAGCAGGCCCGTGGACATTTCTAGTGTTATTGATCAGTGGTAGCTACGGCTACATATCAGTGGTAGCTTCGGCTACATTTCAGTGGTAGCTTCAGCTACATATCAGTGTGGCACTTATATGCTAATTCTCTACGTATCCGTGTATATTCCGAGTGTTCAACGGGAAATTGACTAAGTGAAAATATATGAGATTATGTAACGACTAAGTGTAATTGAATGATGAATATATGTGTGGAATTGAATTGAATAGTGATCGAAAGTGAAAAAGTGAAATTATGAAATAGTAGAATTAGCAGCAAAATAGTTTTGGACAGAAACAGTTGCATGACTTTGAAAAATCACCAAAAATGGTGGAAATTGAATTAGAGAGTGAATAAGATATGAAATGAAAGGTTAATGAGTCTATTTTTACATAAAAGAAACAGAGTAAGCAAAAGAGTTATATATTTTGAGCTATTTTAATTTTAGTGAGACAGTGTCAGAATGAATTTGGAATCCCTATTGTAACTTTGGAAAATTTTTAAAATTGTAAAAAAATAATTACAGGCTAAAATTTATATGTTTATAACCCTGAATGAGTCTATTTTCAATTGAAATAAACATAAGTACCATCCAAATTCTTTACAGTGAGATAATTAATTTTTAGTGAATAGAGGTCAGAACTGTTGAGCAATGGAATAGAGGAAAATTTAAAGAATAAACTGTACTTATTGGCTAAGAAAAAATTATGAAAATTTTATGGTAAGAATATATGTGAATCTAGTTTCAGGAAAAATTAACGGATCTTAATTTGGAGCTCTATAGCTCCGGATAAAAATAATTTAGTGACTCTGACTCGGATAGACAGCTTTGAATATACATGTGAGTGGATAGTAAAATTATAGAAAATGTTATTTATAAGAGTGTTATGTACATTAAGGATGTGGAATGGAGAGGAGGAGGAGGAAATATAAAATATATGAATGATTTGTATATAAATTGATCATATGCCTGATTATATTTGATAAACGTTGAATTAGAAATGACATAATGTTTCATTTCAATTAGTTATTATGAATTGAATTGTAAATTCATATGGCTGAAACCAAACAATTATTTGTTAGTATTATGCATGACATAATGTATTATTCTATATACATATTCATGTTTGAATTATGATTGTTGATAAAGATAGATAAATTAGAATGAAAGTTCAAATTGAGTAGAACGCAAGGTTGAGTACTTTCGTTCAGTGATAAAGACGAATTGACGAAAAATACCATGGATGGACTATGGCAATAAGTGATATGTGATTCCTTGTAAGACCATAGCTGGGCTATGACATCGGTATATGTTATGTGATTACGTGTAAGACCATAGCTAGGCTATGGCATCGGTATATGTTATGTGATTACGTGTAAGACCATAGTTGAACTATGGCATCGAGAAAATAAATACTTAATTCCGTAAGACGTTCAATAATTTGACAAAGTTGGTAAGTGTTACATGGACTCATATTCAAGTGATAGATTTATTGTGATTGTTGAAGTTGAATTCATTTAAGTGATTTCACCAATTGGATATTGTATATGGCAAGATGTGTTAGTGATTTCACCAATTGGATATTGTATATGGAAAGATGTGTTAGTGAATTACATATTTATGAAATGATATATGAAGTTCATAAATGATACATGAAATTAATATGAAAAGATTTATGATTGTTATTAGTATTTTTTCTGACATAATGTGGATTCTTCGATGTTGAAATGATTTAACGGATTTATTGAGCATATGAATGAGTATGAGACTCATACGAGTTAGTATAGATATGTACATGTTTCTTATAAGCTTTGAAATGATAAGACTTGTGAATTGTGAATTAATCTGTGTGAAAGTATATGGGATAGATTAGCGAATCTTTACGAGATATTGAATATTTAATATATTACAATGGTGGTAGCTATAAGGCTTGGATCGAATGAGTATATATTGTGCCTCGTAAGCCCTAATTAGCGATTCGAAGACAATAATTTGAAAGTTTTAATCTGTATGAAATTTTATAACTCAATTTAATACGTTTATAAGTGTATATGTTCTGGTAATACCTCGTACCCTATTCCGGCATTGAATACGGGTAAGGGGTGTTACAATGTGACATTGCCAGATTCGGCCATAACGTTTAGGCTGGGTTTGGGGTGTTACAGTGGCGACACAAGGAGAGCTCCTTAAGCCGCCCATTTTTGCTTATTGCTCCTTTCATGTATTAAGTATAATTATATGTGTATTCCAATCTTTAATCAATTAAAAAAATATATCCAATTAAACTAAAATCTTTTTACAAGCTGTCTTGAGATTATTCGATTGATGTGCAAGTATATACAATCGTTGACAAGTAATAAAGTAGTGAGTAAGAGTTACTGCCTCCACAGGGACTGTTTATGCAAACCAAGTGTTACAAAATTAATTACCAATCTAATTGGTCAGTGATGAAAATAAATTAAAGAGATGAGTTTTTAATTATATTAAACTAACCTAAGAATGCTTAAAATTAAATTAAATAAAGAAAAAAAATAAGTAAACAAGTCTTTAAGAGAAATCACAATAGCATGCATGTGTTAGAATAATTTTCCTTCCTAATTTAGAAATATTTAAATAATGCTACTAATGTTACAAGAAATTTCATGGCAACCCGACTATTTATTAACCATGTTTTAATTACAAGTACTTTGGTTTCTCTCGAACTTTGAAGTTTAACATCTTGTCTGCATATTTCTATGTCTGTTACGACTTCAAGGTTACCTTTTCAGGCATCATCTAGAATTCATACTTATTAAGCTATTAAGTCTAGCATATGTCTATGCCAACAAATTAGTATTTTTAATAAGCAGAAAAACAAATTATATGAGGTAACATAATATTTCTATAATGAAACAGTTTAACCATATAAATCATAGGATTATGCAAGGTAATAAGGTTCTCTTGAATTATTACAAACTTTAACCTAATTTTTCAAATATAGATTAAACTTACACCATTTAGATATTGTGTCAATTAATTACAATCCGGTTAGGATTTAATAACTAATTCAATTGCATTCCTACATTTATAATGCATGAATAACACATTTATGATCTTATCTGAATGAATAAGTAACCAAGACACATAACATCATTAACAACATTAATAATCTAAGCTATGGAAATTCAATTATTCTAACACCAAAGGAATTAAGCAACCATGATTATATTAAAAACATAAAACTAAGTTCCAAACATGTTTCTTAAATTGAACAACAAAAAATAAAAGAGTAAAGGGAAAGAAATGCAAAGTTGTTTTCAGTGGTTCTCCGAGGCACAACTCACTTTGCTACTCATTTGTTCTTCACTTCTTGTAGTAGCAACCAAGCTAAAATGCTCCTATTATGGCTGAATGGAGTTGCTCTCAAAGCCTTGCAAAACTCTTTAGAAAAATGGAAAAGAGAGAAGAATGGATGAATGAGGGATGATGAATTGAGGGAATAGGAAGGGGTATTTATACTAGAAGGGGCTAGCTTAAGGGAGGTGGATGAATTTACGAAAAATAACTAGTCCAAGCTTGATTCAAGTGAGGGAGTTGAACAGTCACTTGAAGAAATTGTTGGGGTTGTTTTGTGATTTTTTTTAACAAGTCTAGGGAGTCTTATTTATTTAATTCATGGATGGTTGGGCTGCTCATAGTTGAATTTGTGCTCTTTCCTCCTTAATGGGCGATTTGACTTCAAAGTTGAGCGACAAACCTAAAATTTTTTGATTTATCATATGATGGCTTTCCCAAGAATTTGGCGTGATTCGATATGAAATTTGAATTTCTCTACAATTATTCATATTTGAACATTTGAAATGTCATATGTTAGCGTTCTAAGTTATTTTTAGAGTTTTGAACTTAATCAAGTAAAAATACGAGTTAAGGTGATGAGATGATTTTTTCTATTTAACACATTTGTGTTAAAATATTAATCTTTATAGGTGTGTGTTGTGATGAGATGATTTTTGGAGCATTAAAAACTAATTTTTGTTTTATAAATTAATATTAGCCCTACATTGAGCCATTTTGACTTTTTGACCACATTTTTGTATTTTTAAATGATAGAAAAAGGGGAAGAACCCCATTGCCTCCCCTTACCAACCGACCACTCTTTGAAGAAGAAGAAAAACTCCATTTTGCTTCTCCTTGCTATTTTTCATTCTTTTCTCTTTAAATGTTCACAATTTTTATTCCTTTTCTTGCAAAATCACTTCATATAAACCATATTTGAACCATTTGTGATCATTAACTTCACCACCCACTCATCACGGGTTTGGAAAACACAGCTAAAAATAAATTTAGGGAAAAGTCAGAGTTTTAAATTTTTTTCCAAAACAAGATCTTGGTTGTGATATTTAAAATAATAAACACTTAATCAAAATTGTATCTTTTTTATTTGTTTAGGATGAGCGCTTCGACTGGAGCGCTTCAACTGAGTAGTCTTCTCCGCTATCTTCAAGCTTACGTCTGCCGAGTGTGGGCTCACTTCGAATCAGAAAATTTTTCACAAAAATTACCAGTGGGGTAATTTCGTAATTTCTCTAAACTTTTGAGCCAAGTTGTAATCAAGAAATATATGTCTAGAAATTTTCTAAAATAATTTCTTCAGAAAATTTTCTCTCTATAACTTTCTTTTGAATTCAAATGTGTGTAAATAATGACCCAAGGCTCTTTTTATATAGTGAGAGTTTAGAGAGTTCAACTATGATTTAAACTTAATCATATTAATATTAAATTAATATAATATTTATCAAGATGAATATTAGATTAAATTTAATATTAAATCTTATTAAGTTAATAAAATATTTATCTACAAGATAAACATTAAATTAAATTTAATATTAAGATAATCACTTTAATATTAAATTAATAAAATAAAATTAAGATAAGTATTAAATTTAATTTAATACTAAACTATTAAAATAATATTATTTTTAGAATAGTTAATCTGAAATCAAATTCTCTGGTAGAGTCCCAATAGGAGTGTAACTCTTCCACTGCTCAACCACCGACAACCAACCGTTGTCAGCCACCAGGATGTCACTGTCGTAGCCACCGGCACTACCGTGTCTGGTGATGCAGGTGCGACACCCCGAGTCAGTTCGGTTTGGGTCAAAGACGACTCAACTGGTCCGATTTAGCCACTGGTTGGATCGTCAGCCCGGTTTCACATACCAGGCCTGGTCCGACCAATTTTTGGGTCTTGGTATCAATTTTGGGCTCTCGGGCCCAATTTACAATCTCAGGTCCAATTTTCAAGTTCAATTACGCATTGGGCCAATTGTCTGACTTGAAAATTAACTTCCAAAAATATCATATTAATTTTAATTGATTTGATTAATTTAATTTTACTTGATCAAAATTAATTTTTTTCAAAAATCACTTAGATTTTCCAAATTAATTTTTCAAGAAAATTCTTTAATCAAATTCTCTAGTTGAACAATTCTTACGACCACCAAATTTAATTCCACATCGAATAAATCGACTTAATTAAATTATTCCCAAAGTCGTAGAATTTTCTTCTAATTGAAATTTAGTCTAATTGAGCTTTTGTTGAGCTAGCGGAGGGAGCAATCAGACATATACAATTAGGCTCTAGTGATTGCAATTATGTCCAAAAGCATCATTCCGATAATTCGCAATTACTTAATTATGAAGTCAGGCCACAAGAAGTACTATGATTGAAAAATCCTTATTGTACACTCTTTACGAAAGCAATTCATCCAATTGATTTGTCCAATGACCTCATCATGTGTGTGCTACCCTTATATGATATCCTTGATTCCTTTGAGTTAAATCCGTTCACTCAATACAATCATATTTATCTCATTGTCAGCATTGTGTCTCCTTAATGATTAATATGATCACTGCCAACAAATGATTGTGATAAATTGCTTGTTTGAGAACAAGCAACCTGTGGCCACGTTCCATATTTATCAATCTACACAATGTCAATGAGAGGATATCATTAACTCTTTAATTGAGCTATGAATTTCACTGTTGCTAGTAAAACCATGCCATACACAAGTCATGTACCCAACATACTGGTTATGGGCTTGATCATCTTTAGAGCATAAGCCTCTACTTATATCAAAGTACATGAGTTGCATACACATGGTCAGTGACTAACTCAGGATTTAGGTAAATCACACCATGAATGTCACAAGTGAATTAATTCACAAACGGATTCAAAATTAATTCATATTGGGTCCAGTCCAATGTATCATTTTACCAATGAATACATCTATGTCTCTACTCGTGGAGTCAACTACTTCGATAGCTGAGACTAGCTATCTCCCCAATTGGAATTATAGACGACATAATAATCCTTCTTAATATTTGAATCAAATGCTCATTTTGATTCTTTTACAGGATTACGGACTCATTTAGATCATCTACTGAAGTAAGTTGTCTTTCTCGCAATGTAAACGTTATTTACAATGCCATTTATCTTCAATTTAAACTTTAGACAATTAATGAGCTAATATTTGCTTATCACAATTTCGTTATGCAAAATATAAAAGACAGTAAATACAAAAGACATAATAGTGAAATGTGAAATTAACTTTATTTATTTATTCATCGTTCAAATAAATAGAAAACAGTTACATGTTTACTACAATATGGGTTCATTTCCTAACATTCTTAACATCTCATAATTTCATTTTACATTTATGAGTTCATGTGCTTGTTAAGCCATTAAAATGGCTCTTTAATGTTGATTCCATGCTTTATTAATACGTATTTATGTTGCCTTGTGTGATTTGTGAAGAGAAAGAGCTTTCCAGAGGAGCTTCTAGCAAGGGGAAAAAAATGTGGTAGAGTGAAACCATTAGAGAAGCTCTCCTTCCATTTAATGTAAGTACCAATGAGGGAAAAAAGAAAGAGCTTTCTAGAGGAGCTTTTAGAGGAGCTTTTGAATGTAAGTTCTCGTGGGAATTACTATACGTTCTTGTTTAATGTAAGTAATAAATAATTAAATGTATTAATTATGCTAACACATAGGTGAAGCATGACGCATTGACATTATATATAATATATGTGTTAGTTGATATGTGGTTGTGTTGTTACGTTCAAAGGAGTACTTTTAATGCCATTAATATACTTGGAAAATAAATATCGGAAAATGTGTATGAAAATTGATATCCATGTGTTTTGTTACTATAGAGTGTGATATTGACTTTAGAAAGAATTATGATAAAATGTATTAATATATATTGACATGATTCTCGACATGAAAATATGTGAAGTTATGGTAAAATATGTGAATTGATGATTTTGTGTGAAGAAATATGTGAAAAAGGTTTTTAATAAGGTAGACCTCAATGTGAGTTGGCCTTTGGTCCATGAATTGACTGGCTATTCTTACTCTGAATCAATTAGAAGTAGCTCAGAGAAATTCCAAACCCCCTACAATAAATAAAAGAATAAGTGAAACAAACAACTAAATACAAGTAAAGAAAGCGTTGTATCTATACACCTAGCTTTTACCAATTACCTTCATAGAAAAACATGCAACAACCGCACAAATAAACTTAATCACACACAAAATCCCTGGCAACAGTGCCAACTTGACCACACCTCAGCATGCCTGCACCGAGGCAAGAGAATAAACAAAAAACAATAAAAAATAAATTGATTATCTACAAGTGTGACAGGTCAGTTGTAACATTTTTGTGTTACAACAGAACACAAAATTTTTCGAGGATCAAACCCTAGAGATTTCAGGTGATAAGGAGATTAAAAATGAAAATACAGGAAAATAAGAAGTCTAGCTAGCTACTCGTTAAGTATTATAATACGAAAAATCATTCTCAAGGATTAATTACGCTACCTAACACCTAGAAGGACTAAATTGCAAAATAATCAAAGTGTAAAAATAACAATTTAATGGGAAAAAGTTGTTGGTTGACTTGCATGTAGCTGATTAATTCATGGATTAGGGATCTAAAGGGTTCAAACTCCTAATTGGTTCAATTTTACCTTTTAGTCACAATTTTACCCAATTAAATGATTTAGTCTAGTTTATCTCTCGATCTCACCAAGCTAAATTCGAGATAATCAAATTGGTTCCCAATAGGATCTCCTTTCGATCTCACCTATCTAAATGTTCACCTAGAGGTTTCAATTCTAGGTTTTGAAGTTTATTCAATTTAGTCTAGTTTTTACGATTTAGTCCCTAACCCAAAAAATTAACCATGCGACATTTCAATCAACCAACCATCATGAGGTTTAGTTACTATCCTTAACCAATACCCCAACATTAGTCAAATACATGCTCAAATGATTCATTAAGGAAATCATAAAAAGCAATGTTAGAAGAATCTTTGGGACTCTTAATGAGTTCTTTGGAGAAAATGATAGCAGCAACAATGAAGAAGAAATCATAGCTAAAGTAGAGATTTTTACCCATTTGAAGGTTAACAAAGCTTAAATATATTAAAGGGATTAAAGAGAAATCAAAATACAAAGTAAAGTTTTTGTATTTAAGTGCAAAGAAAGGAAAAACTACAGTAAAACTAAGAAAACTACCAACTACAACCACTAAGCTCAGAAAAGTAAAGAATTAAAACCTAAAAATGAAGGAGAGAGTAACTACTAAGCTAAAAATGTGATAAAAGGTCTTTCCTTTAAGTTTGACAACAAAATCATCTTTTGTACGACAAAAATTTTAACCTTAAAATTAACAAAATTGCCCTTGAAGTGTATGAGTTGACTTGTGTTTGTGTTGGACTTAAGACTACCACAATAGTATTTATAACCCTGTCAAGCAGCAGTGTTGTGACACCCTAGCATCGGTGTCGCGACATCCTCGTTAGTGGCCATAACTTCTTCACTTCAATAATCAGTAGTGGTATCATGACCTTGGAGGCTTAGTGTCACTACTTTGGGCTCAATGTTGCGACACAACACCCTTAATGTTACGACACCCTCAACACTCTACTCCAGATTGATTTCTTGTTGAAGTCCTGCACCCTTGAGGTAGTGGAAGCTTAGTGTCATGATATCCTAACATCAATGTCGCGACACTCAGGTCGATGTAGTTCTCCTCAAGGTTTGACCATTGTCGTCTCTCTACACAAATTCAAACACACCATTAGAGTCTCAATGGCACCATTTTGCCAATTGGGGCCTCAGAAGGACTAAACTAAAAAAAACAATCATTAATACTATAAAATAAAAATCAACCAAAAGTATAGAAGAGACTCATAGATTGCTTCAAAACAAACTCATTATGTATACTAAAGAGCCTATTTTGGCGCATCAAATTACAACAAATCACCCTATACCTTATACCCAAAAGCTCTAATACCACTCATATAGCCATCGGTCATAATAATCTCAAATAAGTGTGATGGAAGTAAATGGAAAATAATTTCTTATCTTACCACAAGCTTTCTTTCACTAGCTCTAGTTTTTCTTACAACCCATGTATAAACCTTAGGGTTTATGATGAAGATGAAAGCGAGTTTGGGAAAAAAGATTTCACTATGAGTAAGCAAGAATTTTGAGGGCCTTTGGGTGGATTTTGTCATGGAGTCAAGAAATAGATGAGAATACTTAGAGAAAAAAAATTTATTTTATCTTTCATAAGATTGTCATTCCTTTTTAATAAAACTCTAGAATGAGTCAAAATTAAATTTAAATCTTTCTTTTCGACTTAAATTCAATTGTGACAAATACTACTCAATATCCAACACATTTTAAAATTTGAATTTTCTAAATATATTCACTTATGTAATGTTTATTTAGCCTCAACTAATCCTTATATTCACTTTAGCCTCTTTCCTTCTTATCACATTTCAATTTAATATATTCTTTGAATTAACAAAATTTATTACACTTCACGTTTAATACTTTCTCCAATGCCTAAACTACCTTTCATAAATACAAATTAATCTTAATTTATTTTTCTCGAGAAAAATCTCTTACATATTTTCCGGAATAATACCAATTATGATGTCAGAGTTTTATGGGTTAGTATTCAATAATTACTTTACACCTTTACTTTTGGGGCAATTTACCTAAAAAGGCCATGTTTTTTCAAAATTTACCGAAATAGGCCGATTTTTTGATTATTTACCGGAATGGGCCATTTTTCGCGAAATCGCGTCCACGTAAGCGCGATGTCAGGGTACGTGTCAGGGCATCGCATCCACGTCAGCGCGATTTGCTTACGTGGACACAAATCGCGCCTACGAGGACGCGATTTGCTGACGTGGCATGAACAGTTTATGTTTTTAAGCTTGGAAAACTTTGAAAGGCCATAACTTTTGGCTCGGTTGTCCGATTGAGACGATTTTTTTTATTTCGAATAACTTTTTTGCCGCTAAATTTTGATTTCGAAAGGCCAAAGGCGGTTTGCCGCAGTTTTCGTCAAAAAAGATCCTTTTTTGCCCCTAAATTTTGATTTTTTCGGTTTAAAATTAAATTTTGAAACATTCAAATCATTATTTTCCTTATTTATTTGACGTAAACACCGGATATTTTTTTACAAAATTGTCTTATATCATCCTGTTATAGGTATAAGTCAGCTCATTCCACTTTTGAGAAATTCCCTAAAATTTCCCATTTTATTCAATTTAGTCCCTAAAACCTAAATAGTCATATTTTCAAATCTAAGCTTCGTTTTTCAATTCAAATTCAATTTCATCCTTTCATAACATTCAAATATTCTTAAATACAAAAATTTCATGCTAATTTTGAAATAATTACACTTTAGTCCCTATACTCGTAACTAACAAATTATACTTTACAAATTAGTCTCTATTCATCTCTAAGCAGTTTGTCAGCGCGTAGATCTCGAAAAGTTATTCGAAATAAAAAAAAATCGTCTCAATCGGACAACCGAGCCAAAAGTTATGGCCTTTCAAAGTTTTCCAAGCTTAAAAACATAAACTGTTCATGCCACGTCAGCAAATCGCTCCCTCAAGGACGCGATTTGTGTCCACGTCAGCAAATCGCGCTGACGTGGACGCGATGTCCTGACACGTAACCTGACATCGCACTTACGTGGACGCGATTTCGCGGAAAATGGCCCATTCCGGTAAATAATTAAAAAACCGGCCCATTTCGGTAAATATTGAAAAAAAAGGACTTTTTTTGGTCATTTGCCCTTACTTTTGCACCGACTAAGAATATTAATTATTAAGTGATTTACAATATACTTAAAATGATTAGTCTAGATCTTAACTTGTCAATTAATTGTAAAATTTGCATCTAATTTTAAATAAATAATAATTTCTTTTCATAATTTAAAAATCGAGTAATTATAATTTAGTATTAGTTAAATAAAATTGTAAAAGAAATAAAAATCTTTACAATACCAGTCAAAGATTGTAAGTTGGCTTTTACATTTTGATGGTGAAGTTTAAACAAATTTTAAGGAAAAAGTATGAACTTCTAAGAGTTATTTCATACATAGTTTAAAGATGTATAAATTGTCAAAGAATATAAGTTCGTTTTACATATTGATAGTGAAATTTAAATAAAATTTAAGAACAAATATTTGGACCGGAAGAATGGCTAAAATCAAAATAAAAAGTTGAAATATGCTCCTAATTTTGGTATTTAAAAAGTTTTTTAAGGAGTAATTATAAAAAGTTAAATTGCTATTAAAAGAAAAGTTAAATCTAACAGTCCGTGGGTGTTTATTTTATTTTTTTAAATATTTGAGTTTGAATGAAAAATAAATTTTAATTTAAAAATACTAATTTAATTATCAATAATATTAGGGTAAACTATTGTAGAAGGCATTGTATTTTTATCATTAAACTATGAAAAGTTATAAAATAATTATTTATCAATCTAATTTTGTCTTTTTATCACCAATTGATTAATGTAAAAATAAAAACATCTAAAAATCTAATATAGTTGAATGAAAAAATAAAATAAAATAATTAAATAATCATTTTATAACTTTTCTTAATAAATAACAAAAAAAAAATTATCAGTGTTGTTTACCCATTTTATAAAATTTACCCATTTGGTATTTAACTAAGTTATCGCATATGATGTAATTGATAGAAAGTAAATATGGTGAATAAATTTTAATTGAAAATGTTAATAATTACACTTAAAATTGTAAATAAAAAATTAGAAATTCTTGTTAAACGATAAGACCACATTTCCATTTCCTCTCTCCAAACCAGCCGGTTCAAACTAATTCCCTTCAAAATTTTCAGTTCCCGTAAAAAAAAAAAAAAGTCAAGAAATCACACAAAACCAGTAATCACAGGCGAACCGGAACATCACAAAATGGCCCTTTCCACTTCACTTCCACTCTGAGCCGCCTCTAGTCCCCTGGTTGTTACAAAGGTTAAACAGAAACCGGAGAACTGGAGCGAGTAGAGGACTGAAGCATCGACTATGGGAACGACTACGACTACGACTAGCCTTGATGCGGGAGGCGAAGACCGGGTTATGGCGGCGGCTCAGCAGATAGTGAAGAGTCTCAACACTGCAAAAGAGGTTCGTGAAGATATGCTTTTGATTTTCTCGAGCTTCGATAACCGCTTATCCAACATCACCAATTTAATAAAAAAAGACTCTGACAGTACCGGCGTACGGTTTGACGCCGCCGAGAAAGTGATCCTCCGGTGGGATTCTTCCTCATCTAACCCTGACACTTCCCGTCACTCTCTTCCTTGGGAAGACTCTCCCCATGAAGCCGCCGAGTACCTCTCAGCGGTTGACGAAATCCTTAAATTGGTTGTTGATGTGTCGATTCGGTCCGATAATGAAATCATGGACCGGGCTGAGGCCGCTGTTCAGTTGGCTATGTCGAGGCTAGAAGATGAGTTTCGGCTTATTTTGATTAGGAACACCGTCCCACTCGACGCGGAGGGGCTTTACGGTTCGATCCGGAGGGTTTCCCTTTCTTTCGCAGTGAATGAAGGGGAAATTGATGAGGAATTTGAGAGTTTCGGAGAGGTTGATAGCGTAAGAGGGTGCTTTCACGACCGAGGAGCGAGTTTGGGAGATGATTTATGTGTTGATTTGATAAATGCTGATGCTGTTGTGGAGTTGAAAGAGATTGCAGACCGGATGATCCGGTCTGGCTATGAAAAAGAGTGCGTTCAAACTTATAGTAATGTTAGGCGTGATGCTTTGGATGAGTATTTGGTGATTCTTGGAGTTGAGAAGTTGAGTATTGAGGAAGTTCAGAAGATTGAGTGGAAAGCTTTGGATGAAAAGATGAAGAAATGGATTCAGGCAATTAAGATTACTGTTAGGGTTCTTTTGAGTGGGGAAAAGAGACTTTGTGATCAGATCTTTAATGGGTTCGATTCGATCAAAGAAATTTGTTTTAGTGAGACTGCTAAAGGCTGTGTAATGCAGTTATTGAATTTTGGCGAAGCAGTGGCTATCGGGAAAAGATCATCTGAGAAGTTGTTTCGAATTCTGGATATGTATGATGTGTTGGCTGATGCATTGCTCGATCTTGAGATGATGATTACGGATGAATTCCTGTGTAGTGAAGCAAAGGGAGTGCTGTCTGGATTAGGCGAAGCAGCGAAAGGGACTTTTGTGGAGTTTGAGAATGCTGTGAAGAGTGAGGCCTCGAAGAAACCTATGCAGAATGGTGAGATTCATCCACTTACACGTTATGTGATGAATTATGTCAAACTGCTTGTCGATTATAGCAAGACTTTGAATTTGTTATTGGAGAGTGATGAGGATGAAGAAGATGATGGATTACAGAGTGAAGATAGTGAGCTTGAGACTACGACTCCATTTGCTAAACGGCTGTTGTTGTTGATATCCTCTTTGGAGTCCAATCTCGAGGAGAAATCGAAACTGTATGAGGATGGTGCATTGCATTGTATATTTTTGATGAATAATATTCTGTATATAGTGCAAAAGGTGAAGGATTCTGAGCTGGGTAAGCTTTTGGGAGACAATTGGGTTCGTAAGCGGCGTGGCCAAGTACGACAGTATGCTACAAGTTATCTTCGGGCTTGTTGGATGAAAGCTCTGTATTGTCTGAAGGATGAAGGAATTGGTGGTAGCTCTAACAATGCCTCCAAGGTGACCTTGAAGGAGAGATTTAAGAACTTCAATGCATGTTTTGAAGAAATATATAGGATTCAGACAGGTTGGAAGGTCCCTGATCCTCAACTTCGTGAAGAGCTTCGAATTTCTATATCAGAGAAAGTAATTCCAGCTTATAGATCCTTCATGGGGAGATTTGGGAGTCAGCTAGAGAGTGGAAGGAATTCTGGAAAATACATTAAGTATACCCCAGAGGATCTGGAAAATTATCTTTTGGATTTATTTGAAGGATCACCTCTCATTCTTCACCATATGAGAAGAAAAAATTCATAGGATAAGGACTCGTGTTGCAGGTATGGCCCTTGCACTCATCAAGGACTTGCTAGAGCAAGAGTTTATCTGTATATGTATCTGCTGACCCCCTTTTGTTTTTTTGTTTTTTTTTTAAAGTTTGTATGTTTAATAAACACATTCTGTGAAAGTCAACTTTCACTCGCTACGTATATTGCATCTTGTACATGTTTATAGCCTATAGTTGCCGTATGCGTGAATTTGTCTTGGTTCGTGTATTTTATTTCACTGGTCACCCTAACCATCCATGTTTCTTCGACTTCTCATATTTCTTTTAAGTATCTGCGTGATACCATATGTTACCTATCTTTTTACACGGAATGGAGACATGACTTTCCAAGACCACTTCATATACATGGAAAAACCTAGAAAAATTTGAACATACCCATGTGAGACATATATCCGTTTATGACAATTCTAGTCTGTTTAACATAGCTTAACATTGTGGCACTGATCAGCTTTGTTACCCGAACTTTTCATTCTTCTTTAAGTATCTATGTCTGACATATATGAATGTGATTATTGAGTATGATCTTTTAGATAATATGATTATAATTAGAAAAAAGATTGAGCTACCCGTAACTGATACTCACTCGAGTCCAGATATCATAGCTAACAGGCACAAGCATTTCAGTATTTAAAGCTTATTCTGTTGTTATCCTCTGTGCAATGCATAGGTGGTACCAGAGTAGGAGTGATATGTTGATGAGTATTGTGAAAATTTTTGGTCCCACCTTGCGGATGTTTTCTATGGTTCTGTTCATGAAATACTGTGATGAATGTACAGTTTGATTAATTCCTGTAACTATTCAAAAAAGAGGGAGGAAATTGGATTGCAGCAGCATGTCATAATTATCAAAGAAATAATGGGAGGAATAAAGTTGAAAAACAGGATATTGTTTGGTATCAATTTTCCACCTTGTTTTGTGAGAATGGGAGTGAAGCAGGAGAAAGGGAAGGCATGAGTGCTTAAGAGTTACTTTCAAGTTTGCTTCTATGTAACCCAGACTCATGATGTCGCCTATAACCACATGTTTTCTGACATTTTGTGACAAACAAACGGGCAATGTCTTTGGTTAGAACAGGAACTCAAATGTTTTTTTTTCTTTTCGGTAGATTTTGCATTAATTGCTCTATCTTTGGACAGATCATTTATTATTTTGCCTATCCAACAATAAATTGCAGGGCCCATTTACCGCATCCCTTGGTTGTCCATTGAACACTAACTGTGGAAGTTGCATTCGGATAGACAGGAACATCATACGAAAATAATACTTAGACTTAACCCACCAACTGATACTTAAATTATAACTCTTTTTCTCATTTTGGTGTAACTGTCAATTTTTAAATCTCTTAATTAAAAGTTTTTTTTTAT
Organism: Gossypium raimondii; assembly: GCF_025698545.1. Lineage (NCBI taxonomy): Eukaryota > Viridiplantae > Streptophyta > Magnoliopsida > Malvales > Malvaceae > Gossypium > Gossypium raimondii. Next base: position 38,873,673 of record NC_068566.1, on the reverse strand, counting down.
ATTTCCTCTTTCCTCCCTAAACCCATACCATTTGCTAACTGTCATTTTATTGTCAATTCAGCTTCTTGATATGTTAAAAGAAATGGGGTAGTAAAATAGATGGATAAGCAAAATAGAATGGAAAAAAAAAGGAAAAAAAAGAAGAAAAGTTTAAAGAACATAAAAAAATTAAATTGCTCAAAATAAAAAAAATATGGGGACCAATTGTATAATTTAACCTAAAATATTTGTTTGAAATATGATTTAACATGTCACGTCAGCGGTACCATGAGTGTAATTTACCCATAGTTTAATGTTTGAAATAGGACATTATGAATAAGTCAAATAGTCCCATCGTCGTTCATCAAGTTGCATGGTAACTGGGTTGTCAATTTTTTTTAAGGTTTTCACAACCGGATTAATGGTTAAATCGGTTCATTGCTCTGTCCAATTCGATTAAATAAATTATTAAAAAATTTTAAAAATTTAATTTAACCAATTCAATTGCTCGATCCAACCGAGTTTTTGTCCAGTTCAATTGGTCTATATCGACTTCTAGGTCAATCAATCTAAATTACCTTCTCCGAATCTATACTTTGGTCCAACTAGTTCGGTCCAATTCAAACATCATTTACTTATTTAGAGAAAGGTGAGAGAAAATACGAGAGAAAAAAGAAAAAAAAAGAAAAGAAAATAAAAGTATCTATAATATATATCTATGATATATATAAAAGCACCGAATTTGGAAAACTTTTGAACCGATAAAAATATCCTTAATTTTCTATCATATTACTAATGTAACACCCCTTACCCGACCCGATCATCGGATTCGAGCAACTGAGTGCTACATTCGTTGCCAAAGAAATAACAGAAAAATTCTCAGTAAAATTATCATTTCACATAATAAATCATACAATCAATAATAATTCAATATTGAATATTATGAACATTCATTTCCGGGTCTTATTCAAGTATACGAATGTTTTAAAGTCAACCCAAATCAAATAGGGACCTTTTTGTAACATTTTTGAAATTTTTGGTCAAGTATACCATAAACAAGCGATTCAAATATTCAATCATGTCATAAATACCTAGATGTTAAAACACACAATTAAATTCGAGCCTTAATTGAGCTTACGAAATCTGTTTCGTAGACTTGAGCATTAACAATGACTAAATTGTAACATTTTCAAAAGTTAAAGATAATCATGTAACACAGGGGTCACATGGCTGTATGTCCAGGCCGTGTAACTCTCTAAAGTCGTGTGGACCAAATTGCAAAATTTCATCAAAAGTCATACAACCATATGGTTGGGCCGTCTTAAATGACCGAATCTACAATATTCATGTGGGCGTGTGGCTAGTCTGTGTCACAATCGGGAACTGTGTGGGTTCAATGTTTCCTAGTTTCCTGTGGACAAACGGCCGTGTAGATAGTCTGTATGGTACAAAATATGCTATTATGTGGCTATTTTGTGTCAAGACAAACCAAAGGCTCAAACGATGCATATTTGGTCATTTAAACCTACACAAAACCAAACCAAATGCAGGCTCAAACAACCTATTTAACCATTCAATGCAACAATTCCACAATTTGGCATCCAACATATCAATGCAACTTATACCAATTCAACCTACTCAACTTTGCCAATTAATTATTCAATAATATCATTTAACCAAACCATTTAATGCTCAATCATACTGTTTAAGAGTCATTCAACATGTTACCACATGTTACCAAGCAAACACATATATACACAGTCCAACAAGCATTATATATGGACCATTTCATCAACTTACAAAATAAATACTTAACCATATTGAGACCAATTTACATGCTACAAAATCGAGCTTTAAATGATAGAAAGACTACCGAATCAATAACAGGATAGTGTGAGCTCCTCGACGATCCGCTAGACACGTTCTGCAAGTTAGTGATCTACATGAAAAGGGAAAACAAATGGGGTAAGCATTACAAATGCTTGGTAAGTTAACAGGTAATAAACCAAGTAGCTTACATTAGGTTATACTTAAACACTACATGCTACTTAGCTTCCTAAAATTTGCCTAACAAGGTAAATCAAATATGAAAAATGTGAGTTAACATTTAACCTCATCATATAACATTTCAAATATGAAATAAGTCAAATCACCTAGAATCACATTTCAATACCATTCTCAAAACCAATTCAACATTTAACCATATGGACATCATTCTCATAATATCATATCATTTCATTTATTTATCAATTATACATCCAATTTCAATTTAATGTCAATTACTATTTCTGTAACAGCCTGATTTTGACTCTAATCAGAATAGTGGTTTCAGGACCAAAAATCTGAGTCCAAAAAATATTTTAATATTATTTTCTATGTTTATTATGTGTGAATTTGATTGTGTGAAATTTTCATGTTTTAATTTTGTCGTTTGAGTGACCGATTAAAGAAAATGGCTTAATCGCGTAAAATAAAAATTTAGGGGTTAAACCTAAAAGTACCTAATTGTTGTTGTCTTTATAAAATGGAGGATTTATGATGCAATAAGGTCAATATATAGTTAGTGGGCGGCAATGGTCTAAATTGCCCTTAGATTATATGTTATAAATATATATTATTAAAGGTTAATTTTGTAACTTAGTTAATTATTAAGTTATAAAAAAATAAAACAAAAAAAGAAGAAGAAAAAGATGGCCATTATCATCTTTCTTGGCCGAATGTAGCAAAGAAAGAAAACCATTCATGCTTGTTAAGGTTTCAGCATTCAACTAGCTTGATTATAGGTATGTTTTACTTCGGTTTTTGATAATTTTTACGTTTTTGAGATCGTTGCTTCGAATACTTCAAAACCCATGTCTTAATTTTGTGAAATGATGATGATTTTGTGTGCCATTGATGAATGTTTGAGTTTTAGGATGTTAGTTGATGAAATATGAAATATATGTGTTAGATTAACATGTTTTGTTTTTGAATTTTTGGTGAACTTGAGTAATTAGGCTAAAATGTGAAAACAAATTTGTTTGGGACTAAAATGAGAAATAAATGAAATATGTGGGCTTGTATGAAGACTATGAATATTCGGCCCTAGCATGATGCGTGCAAATTTTGTGTATTTTGTGTTTTATGCAATAGGGACTAAATTGTAAAAAGTGTAAAATGTCAGGGGCAAAATGATAATTTCCCATTTGTGTGTTTTTGGACTAAATTGAATGAATTATTTAATAAAAGAGTTAAATTTGAATATGTTTAGATCGAGAAACGAAGAAAATTGAATTAGATTAGGGGAAATCGAAAGTAGTCGAGTAGTCGACTGTGTCCGTCGATATCCGAGGTAAGTCGATAAGCATTTTAATGATGTTAAATTTAAGAATATATAAATATATTTATATGATATATGAAAAATTAAATTATTTGAATTTATTTATGCATTGGCCAAATGTGAATATTGATATAGGGTTATGTTTCAAGTTTGATTCAGTCGATATTCAATATCTGAAAGCCCGATGAACCCTAGGAATAGATAGGATACTTGTGTCATGACATAGGATCTCCGATTTGTGTTTTCGTGTAAGACCACATCAGGGGCGTTGGCATCGAATTATGTTTTTGTGTAAGACCCTGTCTGGGACAGTGGCATCGATCTGTGATTACATGTAAGACCACGTCTGGGATGTTGGCATTGTACGAGCTTTCCGACTATCCGCGTATCCTTTTTACTTCTGAATGGTTCAACGGGCAAAGTTAAGTGAAGATTAAATGAGAAATCGAATTTAAAAGAGCTCAGGTATGTACTTATATCTAGTTGTAAAAGTAAGGTAAGTAGTTGTTAGATTAGTTGTATAATGTTAAATTATAAATGTGAGCTAGGTGTATACATATGTGATGATGTAACTATGTGTATGCATATGTGGTGATGCATATTCGCTAAATGTGGAATAAGTGATTTTAATATAAGTAATTTGAGTAGATACATGTATATGTGTATTATTAACTATATTGTATGAGTATGTTAGTTATAAATGATAATTTGTCATTAGAAAACATGTATATTCAGTTTTGACTAACTTAGTGATAATGTATATTTTTGCTTACGACTTATTAAGCTTCAAATAGCTTACTGTGTGTGTTTGTATTTGTTTACCTCTGTTTTATAGATTTTGAAGTCGTTATGAGCTCAGGGATCGTCAGCAAAGCCGATCACACTATCGAGATTTTCTTTCAATATTTTACTAAGTTGATTTCAAATATATGGCATGTATAGCATAGTTGAAACGTTAATTTTAGATCAAATATGTATATGTTATTAATAGCCCAAGCCATCCGAAAATTGCTTATTTTCTTTTGACTGAGTTTGTATTTATGTGTATGGTCTTAATAATCACTAAAATGGAGTTTATGTTTATGCATGTTTGATTATGATATAATTTTGTGTTAGGTAAATAAATGTGATGCAAATGGATCTAGACTTGTTGAGTTGGCTTTAGATTAGTTATATGTTGAATATACAAGAATTAAATGATATTAAATTGAATATGTATAGGTTTGCTTATAATTTTGATTAGTTTAAGTCATGTACTTATAAATAGCCATATGAAAATAACCTATTTTCATGCTTGTGTTCGGTTTGTTGATAATGGCTTATTCCTTTAGTTATGCTTAATCCTTATTATTTTGTTAATTTTGGGTTAAATGATGTTTTGATTATGCATATTCGGTTTTATACTTGATTCATTTTGAATGGTAGGATACATGGTTAAGATGTAATAAAATTTATGAATTTGAATGTTTTAGGCGAAATCTATATGTTAAGTGATGCCTTGTATGTATAATTATTATGCATTGGGTGATGGATTGATTTGGTTTTGGTATTATATAGGTTCGGTTATGGTATATAAGTATAGAGTTATGTTTAGACCTTAAGCCTTTAATAAATTAGTTTGAAATGATATTGCTAATTATGTATATTTGGTTATGGTAGGAGTTTTTTTTAATAAGTGCATATTGAAGTCGGTTTTAAGAATTTGGCTTTAGTTTGTTTTATAGGTAACATAATTACTTTGTTTATGTTTGGGTGCATAATCTTGGTTAAGGTGAGTTTATGTTTAACTTGTTTAATATGTTTTAATAGTGAGTGATGAATTAAGTCATAAGTGTGGTAAGTATAAGTATTACATAAAAACTTGAAAATGTTAAGTCATTAGCTAAATAATTTGATTGGTAATAGATGGTATAAAATATGTAAATGAGACAAAATAACCAAGCTTCATTCGGTTAGGTTTAAGTTTGATTATATATATATAATCGGCATTAAAGGTAGTTACTAAATTCAGCTATTATGTGTTTGTGTATTTGGATAGGTGAACTATTAAATTTGTTAAATTTATGACTTGGTTATGTAGCATATTCGGTTGTAGTATTTGATTAAAATAGGTTCGGTCATATTACTATAATGTTCACTTTTATTTTCTTGAATGGTTAGTCTATGTACTTGAATTAATTATTAAACATGAAAATTTTGTATATTTGATTTGTTTCATTTTGTTTATGCTTTACAATATATATATATATTTATATATAGTGCATTATTCGGTTTTGTATTTTGTTTAAAAAAAAGTTCTTATGTTAATTAAAAGTTGAAATAAACTTTATGTTTGGTAATATCTCGTAACCCCAATCCGGCGACGGATACGGGTTAGGGGTGTTACAATTTCATTTCTTTAATTAAATATCAAATTTAATTAATTGATTCATAAGATTTCTATATCAGCCCTCTAGGCTCGTATAATCGATTTGTATAATTTTTCACATGCCATTGATATTTGTTAATCACAATATGTATACAAATCATCAAATCATAATATCAACCCAATTCAAATATCATTTATCGAATTTTCATTTTATACCCCTATTAATTTGACTCGGACTCGAACGAAAACACGGATCCAACCAATTACACCAGTTTGACACCTAGTGCCTCATCGGACAATGCCGAGGTAAATAGTTTGCACTCAGTGATCATTAGTGTGTTTGGCACCTAGTGCCTCATCGGACAATACCGAGGTAAATAGTTTGCACTCAGTGCTCATTAGTGTGTTTGGCACCCAGTGCTTCATCGGTAGAACCAGAGTAATTTGGCACCCAATGCCTCATTGACACGTAGTTGAAGGAACCTTGAACTCTTCCTATCCTATGGCATGCCAACTATATCTGAATCTGCTCGAACAGATAATAGGGTAGCTATTTACTGAATTTCATTTATAAGCCAATTTCTCAATTCAATGCTCTTATTGTTGGATCTGGTGTCCTGAGTGTAGTATTTTTGTCTAAGTACACTTGTAATGTTTTCAAACAGTTGGTTAATAACATTATTCATGAATTACATTAATACTTTGTATATTATCCTCACATGGTTTTTTCATGCAAAGCAAAATAGAAACAAATGTTGCTCATTGGTTGTTTAAATGTTAACTAATACTAAGCAGTATTACGTGGTTGGATCGTAGTACAGAAAGCCAACTTGTATTAGTAGACGATCCTAAACATATCCTTAGTTTAATTGGAAATGAGCAAACCAATTGAAAGACTAATATGCCATCTATGAAGTGAAATTGGGGAGATGCCTTGTCTTGGGCATCGAAGCGGATAACTTCCAGAAGATAGAGTCATAGATATGGCTGACTAAACTGATAGTACATCTAACACGACCCAAGTAAAATAGATCTCGAATCTGTTTATGGATTTATTCACTTGTAACATTTATAGCGTGACATTCCTAAATCCTAAGTGGATGGTAGACTATGTATGCGTGACTCATACACTTTGATGTAGGTAAAATCTCGAGTTCAAATAGATAAGGAGCCGATAGCTGGTGCGTTGAGTGTAGGACTTTTGTAGTATGTAGCATCATTCACAACAGTGGAATTCATAGCCCAAAACATGGGTAAATGATATCCTTTCATTGGCATTAAATGGTTGATGAAAAGTAAACGTGGCCACAGGTTGTCCATCTTTGATAACGATTGACTTTTCATTAAGGAAGATGTAATGGTCACCATGAGATAAAATAGGATCATATTGAGAGAATATATAATATCCCAAAGAGATCAATGATATCCTATGAGGGTAACACACTTATGACAAGGTCAGTGGACGAGAATTGAGTTGTTGTTTTTGTAATGGTATGTCGTTGGGGAGAGCTCAATTACGATACTATATTGGAATAACTTCATGACTAAATGAGTTTATAATTAATGAGAGAAAAGCCAGAACTTAATTATAAATAATTTGAGCCTCAACCACATATGTCCAATCGGTCCCTCTGCTAGCTCGTTGAAACCAAAAATGAATTGCATGTTTGAATAGAAATAAACGAGATGAATAGTGTAACACCCCTAACCCGTCTCCGTCGTCAGATTAGGGTTACAGAACATTACCGTGCAATAGGAAAACATTTAACCTTATTACATCTCAATATAATAATTAAACATTACTTAAGTAAATCATAATAAATACAATCAAACATATACATTTGGCCCTTAAATTGAGCCTTCGAGGCCCTAAAAATAGCTTAGAAGAAAATCAGGACTAATTTGAAACAAAATAGAAGTTTTAAGAAAAAGTTGCAAAAATTGTGAGAACAGGGGTCACACGGCCGTGTGACATAGCCCAGGCTGTGTAACATTCGAACAAAGGGACACACGACTGTGTCCTAGCCCGTGTAACTCACTGACTTAAAACACTAAGAAATTTCAAATGACTCACGGTTGTGTAGCCAGGTCGTGTGTGTCACACTACCGTGTGACAGCCCGTGTCCCAGGGTACGTGATCCCAAAAAATGACCTAAAATTAAGCCATTTCAAAGCCAAATCATACCTAACCATCCATACCATTTGGGCATACATTCAACACATTTAAAACATCATTCACTCACACCTAACATACCATTTCAAACATCTTAATTCATCTAACCAATATGTCATTCTAAGGCATCACAACTAAACCAAAACATCATTTACCAAAACAAGTAAATATTGCCATATTCCAAGCATACAAACCTAATTTATTTAACCACTACATGATACCACAAATAACCATTTCCAAACCATCACATACATACCAAAAGAGCCTTGTATACAAGTACTTAAGAATGACCGAAATGACCTAACTTAAGCAAGCATTAAAAGTTCATCAAGTTCAAACATAAAATTCACAAGTATGAACATACCAAATCACCATTAACACACTCATAAACTACCATTATAAAAGATCCTATACATGCCATTATTAACCTTGGCCAAAATACTCAAAAACTACCGAAATGGTTGCTGGATAGTGTGATAGTTCTCCGACAAGCTTCCAACCGATCGAGCTTTCGATTATCTATAAAACCAAGGAAAGTAACTACATAAGCAATGAGTGCTTAGTAAGCTCGTATAAATTTAAACATAACTTACCATTTCATTAACACAATTCATAGATTAAGCATAAAATCATTACCAATGCCATAAGCTTAGTATAAGCCTGTACAACATCATCAAACTCACAAGTTAGTAAGCTCATTCATGATACATATGAACTTAACCATAATATAAGTAGATTTTCAAATGCACTTCATTTAACTCAGCAACCTTTTCAAGATCATGATTCATTCCATTTGCATACTTACCCTTTCATTTTCTTTTCATACCCGTTGAACCATCTAGAATTGCATTGGATACTCGGGAATACTTACACATATAGTGTGCCTTTTTATATAACCATAACATTTCTTTTTCAATAATGCTCACACGAGTTGTGAAGTGGGCCTGCTAACACGAGCTGTGGAGAATCTGCAACAAACGCAGGACCTCAGCCATCGGTAGGAAATTCAAGACCAGCACCCGAAACATGAAATCCCTAATGACATGTCATTTGTATCTTAAGAATTCTTAAGGTTCAAACGAGATTCGTTATCTGTCAAATTATTCGTAACATTGATAAATTTATATTCAGATTCATTTATATTAAAACAACATAGCAAATAATTAATTTAGCTAACATTAAAACGATCATAGTTCATACAAACTTACCTCGATAACTTTGGTCGTAGTAGTAGAGTTGAACTAATCCGAAGCTCTAGCTTTTGCTCGATTTAAGTCCGATTGTGGTTTATCTTGATCTAAATAAATAATTTCATTCAATTAAGTACTTCTAGTATTCAATTTAATCCATAATTCATATTTATATAAAATTATGAAATTACCCTTAACATTTTAAATTTTTACAATTTAGTCCTTAAGCTCATAACTTGAATATAACTCATTTTAGCTTAAATCCAACTTAACCAATGTTACAAGGGACCTTGAAACAACCCATTATTACCAATATTTCACAATAAAACCCATGGATTTATACTTTTAATAATTTAATCCTTAATTACAATTTCACTAAAAACACTTAACAAAATATGTTTATTTTACAACCAAGATTAATAATATATCAAATAACATCAAAAAAATTAAAAAATAACCATGAAAAGTCCCTCAATCTTTAACAGTTTTGCGAATTAACCCCCGGGCTAACTAGATTAAGCTAAAACAAACTTAAAAACATAAAAAAATATTAAAAATGGGGCACAAGATCATAACATGCAATGCAAGATTCAAAAGCGAAGTTCTCCCCTATTCAATGGTGAAATTTTGGTTCAAAATAAGAAAAGGAAGAATATGATAACTTTGTATCATCTTTTCTTTGCTTAATTTTATTTTAATTACTAATTTACCATTTTACCCTTATCATTAATCAATAATTTCAATAAAACCTTGTCCATGCACATCCACTAACTCTTTAAATGGTATAATTACTATCTTAGTCCATTAGTTTAAAATTTCAAAGCCATTTAACCCTTTTAACTAATAGAACTCAACTTTTACACATTTTATGATTTAGTTCTTTGTACTTTATTAACCATTTAAACTTCAAAATTTCTTAACAAAATTTTAATACGACCCTAACATAATCTCATAGACAATAAATAAATATTAAAATAACAACTCATTCGTCAAAATTGTGGTCCCGAAATCACTATTTTTGACACCACTAAAAACGTGTTGTTACAAATAGAAAAGAGAAATGGGAAACATTCAGGAATGATTATGGTTTTCTCTTAAATGGAGAAATGAAATCATTTAGAAATGAATGTAGGTTTCAAAAATTGAACTGAAAATGAAAATGAAAACTTGCAATCATATATAAGATTACTTAAAAAATGATAGAAGAATGAGTTTGTATTTTTGGACTGATTTGAAGCCCGAAAATGAAAATAACTCATTCAGTCATAGTGAACATGTTGAGTTATGACATACTGAATGAATTTTCTCAAAATTTTACCGGAGTAAAATTGAGATGAGAAAATTATTTAATATGTAAATTTTAAAGTTTATTTTGGGAAATAGAAAAGCTAAATCAGGTTAGATCACATTACAGAGTACTGGGTCAAAAAAGCCTAAGAAGTACTTATAATTGGACTCGATGTAAGAGAGCCCCAAAACCTCTTATATAACATGAAGGGGGTGACAACCCTAGTAGAATTACAAGGGTGAGTCGTTCACCCCTCTCCTACTCTAGGTAGGATGTTATTTTTCCATTTAAAATAAACCGCTACAATTCTACAAGGGTTATTTTACATTCTCTTTATATAAATAGATGGTACTAGGAGAGCTATTAACACAAATTTTGAGAGATTGTTATTTTACCGAAAAATAGAGAGAATTTATTCTCAACTTATAGACATATTTTCCAGAATAACAATTTTACCGGTTTCTATTAAAGAAGAGAGAATTTCTGTTTTCACCCCAAAAGGAAAACTTTTTCTAGTTCTATGTTTCAGTTCAAGCCCACACTCGAAGGAGTTCGTGGTAAGAGAATAGCGGAGAATATCAGGTGGTTGAAGGCCGAAAAACATCAAAGATCTACTTCGTAACGTCCCAAAATTTTTAGTTTTATTCTTGCGAATGTGTGACACAACTGTGTATCTGCTTCAGTGGTTAAGTGTTCTGGGTGTGTGAAAGGTCCCAAGTTCAAGCCAGGACTTGGGAAAATTTTGGTATTTTATGAATAAGCCCTATCTTTGGTCAGTAGGTTTTTAAGTAAAAGTTGGCAAATAATTAATAGAATGGGCTTGCTGGTCTGGTGGATAAGTGGAGTGTTGGTGTGAAGGAGATTCTGTGTTTAATTCTCTATGATGGCGTGGAGACAGTATTTTTGCTCCAATTTCGGCTAAGAGTTGTGTTGGGGCAAAATTCTGAGTAGTTGTGTTTTAGTGGGTTAATAGGGAGTGATTTTAGGAGATAATGGGGGGGGAGATTATCAGAAAAAAATCTGATTATCTTTCTGTTGCAAAAAAAAGTAGAGTTTCGATTTTCTGTCCAATTACCCAAATTTTTTCTTACGATTTCTTCTTCTTTTTTCTCTCTTCTGCTGATTTTTTCCCCTAGTTGCTGCCGAAATTTCCATTATTTTTCCCCTTCTGTTTCTTTCTTTGTTTTCGAATGGATTTGGTTGTTCATCGTTGGTTGTGTGTGTTCAGTAAGTAACGGTTTTGCCTATTGTTAATCGTTCTTGGTTAATCTCTGAAAGGGGGATTCCTTTTTGGTGTTTAAGAGTTAATCAAGAGGCTGGTGGTTTTGAATCGACGTTGTGATTGTGCGAAGTCATGGTTACTCAGGCGAGGTAAGGGATTTGTTAGGTTTTTAGTTGATTTCCTTCTAAAATTGGTTGATTAAAAACGAATTAAGTGATTAATCTTGAGATTTGTTGGTCGATTTTTAGGTTTTGGAGGCTTAGGAGTGCTTACGCATCAAAAATGATACCAGGTGTGTACCCAAAACGTAGAAAATGGGATTTGGAGAAAAGCCAAAATTGCTTACTGTCGAGAAATAAGAGAAAATGATGTGAAAAATTGTAGAGAAAGGAAATAAGGGTGTTATAAACTTGGAAATTAACATTCTGTACTAAAATAGTTTTGGACAGTAGCAGTAGTTTAATTTTGAAAAATCATCAAAAATAGTGGAAATTAATTTAGAGGTTGAATAAAATATGAAATTAAATTTTATTGACTCTAGTTTTTCATGGAAGAAACAGTGTAAGCAATGAAATTTTAAGTTATGAGATATAATGAATTTTGTGAGACAAGGTTAGAATGGGTTCGGGTTCCCCTGTTCTAACTTTGGAAAAATCATCAAAAATTGTAAAAAAAATAATTATGGGCTTAAATTTATATTTTAAATAATTAAAATTATATTTTCAAGAGAAACAAATAAAAACATCATCCGAATTCCATACTAAGAGAAAAATAATTTTTAGTAAGGAAAGGTTGAAGCTGTCAAACAGCAGAATCAGGATAGATTTGAATATTTTACTGTACTTATTTGATAAACTATAAAATCTGAAAATTTTATGGTAGAAAGGTATTTGAGTCTAGTTTCGAAAACATCAAACGGATCTTAATTTGGAATTCTGTAGCTCAAGATATAAATAATTTAGTGACAATGACTCAAGTAGACAACTTTGAATGAACATATAAGTAAACAGCGAAAACATATATGAATATTTAGCTAGCATGGGTTACATTAAAAATGGATCACACGATCAATGCCAATTTGGGCCGAGTGGGCCACACGGGCTCACACGGGCGTGTGGGCCCATTTTTATCGGAATGTTTCTAAGGTTGCACGGGTTGCCCAAGTCGACTGTGAACCTACTGTAAGGTCGGTAATCGCTACTTAAACCCCTAAATGTGTGAAATTGACTGAATGATATTTGTATTGAGCATGTTAATATCTGAACCGAATATATGTACTGAAATTGCATAATAGCATATCATCCATTGTATGTTGCGTTGCATTGGGTTGGGGGTTGTTATTCGGAGGAAGTGTACTGAAAGGCTTTAAGCCTAATTTACTGGCAGCTCAACTGCAAACTACTGTTTTGTGCCGCATTCGGTACTACTTGGAGTGTAGGGATAGGTGGGTTGATTATATCCCCACATGGAGTGTAGGGTTGGACGGAGATGGTGTGTAGAGGCTGGATGGGTAGGATTTTGGTACAGCATAACGGTATGCGCATCGATCTTGTGATGGGCTCAGCCCTCTTGCATTTTTAACATCAGTCTTGAGATGGGCTAAGGCCCAAACTGTCACTGATACTAAAAAGGGCTTAGGCCCAAGACTGTTCAACTGTGCACTGTGAATACTGATTGTTTATTTGTTTCTATGGAATTACACACTGAGTTTACGTAAACTCACCTTTTTTGTTTAATGTGCACAGGTAATATCTAGACTTAGACGGATCAGTGTGACGGAAGACTCAACGGTGACCATAGAAATTTTTGGACTTCATGGTCTTCAATTTACGTTTTATGATATAATTATTTTTGATTATTTGGGTTGTAATTTAAGGACTCTTTGGGACTTTGATTTTAAATTTTGGATTTTTATTTATTTATTTTACTTTATGGATTTATACCTGTTGGTCGTAGGAAATTCGGTTTTCAAAAAGTTCAAGTAGTTTTTAAACTCATGATCACTTAGACTGTTTTATTAAAGCTTCCGCAACGAGGGATGTTTCAGAACAAATGTTTTAAATTAATCAAGACGACTTCCTAAGTTCTAACAAAGGTTTACTAAAGAAAATAACATGAAATGTTTTCAACATAACAACGAGGTTTCAAAAACACTATCGTGTGACATTGCCAGATACGACCATAACGTCTAGAATGGGTTTGGGGTGTTACATTCTTATCTAAAAACATATGTACGATTTCGGTCTAAGGTTTATTGCTATAAATATCACAAACCGGATCGATTTTCAAAATTTTATTTTTTGTTGTGCAAGAAAACCTTTTTTAGACCGGATGTTTCCAACAGTTATTTCATCAACCAATTACAATTGTATGCATAACATTATAATTCATCTTATCATAAAGCCAATTTTGCAATTACAACAATATACAATATTTCTAAATCTATTCAACTTAGTCCTCTATCTCAAGATCAAACATAATCATATCAATTTAATTCAATTCAGATAATCAATCTCAGATTGTAATTCATTATATTCAATTTACTATCAATTTTTCATTTCTTTATGATTTAATCCATATATCACCTTTTGTACCAAATCGTAAACAATCAAAATTTTAATTAAACATATTTACAATTATAATTTTAAAATAAAATTTAACACAAACATGCCGTATGAAATTACTTGGTCAAAATAACAAATGATCAATTCTCTAAGGACTAATCACCAAATTTACCTTTCTCCCTAATTAATTTCGATTTGGTCCAATTCCCAATCTATACAATTATTCAGTTCAATTTGTTAATTTCTAACCTACTTATTTCATCCAATTATAAACATGTATAAGTTCAATTTAATTATTCAATGCCCCTAAAGTTTTACATTTTTTCAATTTAGTCCTGAAAACCGAAATGGTTATAACTTTCAAATTTGAGCATCGATTTCGAAACCGATCTCAATTTCATCCTTCTATAACCCTCTACTGTTCATAATTATAGATATTTCATACCAATTTCAAAATATTTACACTTCAGTCCCTATGTTCAAAACTAACAACTTTCAATTTACAAACTAATCCTTTTTCATATATAGGCTTTAATCTAACCATTTAACACCAAAAACTTCAAGATTCAACAATGACAATATTTATAAACTTTAAAAATTTCAAAAATTAATATACGGGTTAGCTAAATCAAGCTCCCGGGACATAAAAACATAAAAATTACAATAAACGAATTTAAAATCACTTACCTATTAAAGGACCGAATAGCTTGAAGCTTTTAAAGAATGACTTCTAAGTTTTCTTTCGCTAGGAGGGTGGAGAAGAAGAAAAACAAAGGTGATAACTTTTAATTTTTAACTTATATAGTTAATTAAATAATTAATTAAAACTACTTAGCTTAGTTAATTTTTAACTAACACTAACCTTATTTAACCATTTTAGTCGATGATAGTTCATCTCCACTACCGTCTTTCAAAATTAAAAGGGCCAATTACTCAATTGGTCCCTTGGTTACTTAAAAATCTCTAGAGATTGAGTTTTATCACATTTATAATTTAGTCTTTATACCTTAATTAGTCACTAATTCGTGAAATTACCTATTCAAAATTCAATTAACCTATATAATAACTCCGTAAATATTTAATAAAAATATTTATAGGTTCAATTACTGAAAATGAGGTCCTAATACGTCATTTTTCAACACCACTAACTTTAGGGTCAATACACTTGTACCTTAACTAACTATCCAATTAACAAATTTGTTAGACCAAAATTTAATATAATATTATAATTGACTTGTAAATATTAATTAATAACATTTATGGACTCGATCATCGAAGAATAGGGTTTCGAAACTACCCTTTCCTACATCACTGACGTTCAGCTAGTTTCAACTAAATTGACATTTAAAATTAATTATAATTAATTAAAAAAGCAAAAAATATGTCATAGTAGTTATATTAAAATAAATGTTAGCATTTGGTACACTGTCAATATACTTTTTATTCCAAGCGACTTTAAAACATTATCATGTGTCATTTTTATAAATATTTATTCTTTTAATATTTTGTTATACGCTTATAGGATACTTGTCAATCCTCTAATTTTGCTTATGGATTCTAAAAACTCCACTAGTAATGTACCAAATATTTTCTCTTAAAATAAAAGTTGTAATAACCATAATAAATTTAAATTTGTTATTTGGAAAATGAAATATATTATAATAAAAAGTTCGATATTGTAAGCTTATTTGAATTTTTAATTTAACTCCAAAACTAAATTTAACTTCAATTTGATAATAAAGATTAATTTGAATTTTCATCTTTTAAGGTAAAATTTAGTTTTTTTAATAATTTCCTCATAAATTCTGATCATATCTGCTCTTTCTGACACAATGTCTAAAACTAATCATATCTCCTCCCCAACCCATAAATAGGAGGATAATGCGCTTTAGTGCACTCGAACCCATGTCTTCCTGTATTTGCAACAATGTCTATGCCAATCAAGCTAAGACTCAATCAGTTTAAGTTAAAATGTAGTTAAATTAGTTTTATGTATAGGATTACGTATATTTTTCACTTATAAATTTATATATATATATATATATGTATGATTTCATTTGAAATTATAATTTTTTTATAACTAATAATCTTAAAATCATTTCTTTTCTAATTGTGAATATTTTTCATATTTATCATGAACTAATATTAAAATTGTTGCATGTTGCTTTACCATTTTTTTAATTTTAAATTAATATTATAGTTTACTTTCTTATATAGTTCTAAATTTATATATTATTTAAAAACTAAAAGAAACTATCATTATCAATTATATCTAACAATAATTAAAAATATGTTATTTAAAATTAATTAAGAATTAAATGCTTGAAATCACATGTGCATTAGAAACTAGTATATATAAAAAATTGGATTTGGAAAAACATTTGAACCGACGAGAATATATTTTATTTTCTATCATGTTACTATAACAGTCCGATATTCAGTGGTGATGGAACAGTGGTTTCGGGACCATAAATTCCTGCCGTATCAACTCATAAATATTATTTTTAGACTATTTATAGAGTCATTATAGTCGTATTAAAACTTGGTTAAGAAATATTAATGTTTAGTTAGTGAATTAAAGAAAAAG
Organism: Gossypium raimondii; assembly: GCF_025698545.1. NCBI lineage: Eukaryota > Viridiplantae > Streptophyta > Magnoliopsida > Malvales > Malvaceae > Gossypium > Gossypium raimondii. The sequence goes on along the minus strand of NC_068566.1, from coordinate 38,856,983 downwards.
ACTAAATTGAAAATTATGTAAAACTTGCTAATTATAGCAATTAGGTGATGAAATGGTGTAATTATTAATTGAGGAAGGACTTAAGTGATAATTAAGCCCTAAATAATATAGTGGGACAGCAAATTGATGGATAAGGACAAAATAACGAAATTATAATGGCAAACTTGTAATTTAGTTGAAATTAAAACAAAATTAAGTAAGAAGAAATAGGTTTTCTTCTTCATTTTCTTCTTTTGTCACTGTCGAAACACCATAGAAATATCTTGGAGAATTGATTGAGCATAGAGCTTCTATGTGAGTTCAATTCTTACCCATTTCTTGTAATTTTTATGTTTTTGAGATCGATGCAACTAGGTCCAGCTAACCCGTACCTTCGTTTCTGATTCTGTTAAAAATTTTGGAAGTTGTCATTAATAAATATTAGATGTTTGATGAATAACATGGATTTGGAGCTTTGATTATGTTGTGTAATGATTTTGTAAAGTGATTTTTTGTTAAATATTGATTTTAGGATTAAATTGTAAAAATATCAAAATATTAGGGTTTAATAGTGAATTTTAGGTTTATTAGGGATGTATGAGGGCGTAGAATATTTGGATAGGTTATTTATTTGAGAAAATTAGTTAATTTGATAGATTAACTAATTAAGGGATTAAATTGCAAAAGTTGTAAAAGTTTAGGGTAATTGCATAAATTTGAAAAATAAAAGGGTATTAATTGTAAGATGGATTGGAATGAAATATATGCTAATAAATGAGCAATTTTATATTTTAGATCAAGATCCCGTAGATACTCGTGGAAAAGGAAAAATAGCGGAATAGTCATTGAACTTCTGCAATTACTACAATTCAGTCCAGGTAAGTTTGTACGGTTAAAATTTAACATTTGTATAAATTGATGATTGGTATTATGCATATATTCTATTGTTGTAAATGAATTATTGTTTGAATTATAATATTGAATTGAATATTCAGTTTGAATTAAACGCGGGATTTGAGTACATTCGTGATTTGGTGTATGACGGGGGTTCGGAGTGGAGATGGTATTGGAGGGAGATATCAAAATTTTACCCAAGTAAATCGGGGTTCAGCATTTATTGTGAACTCTCATGTTTGACTTTCTGTTTGGCGTGATTGGATGGATCAACTCTTATGAGCTTCTATTTAGCTCTCACGAGCTTCTGTTCAGCTTTTGAGCTCCTATTGGCGTATTCGGGAGGACCAGCTCTTATGAGCTTCTGTTGACGATGTACTCTTACATGTAAGTCATTCTTCGTATGGAAAAATCTCGGTAAGGTGATTTATTTAATGAATTTGAAAGACATGTTATTTATTTTTGTATTGATTTGAATACGAATGTATTTATCGATTGAAGTTGTGAATGAAAGGGAGATGTCTTGGATGATTTTTATTATTTGATTTATTATAGTTAGTTCAGTAAGATTTTTGCTTATCTCGTCGAACTTACTAAGCTTCATTAAGCTTACTTGTGTTGTTTAATGTCATTGTAGATTTTCGGAAGGTTGAACGATTGGATCAACACTCAAGTCACACTATCCAGTTTATCCCGGTAGTTTTTGAAATGTTAAATTCAGATTATATGGCATGTATAGGCTCTTGTGCTATTTTGGTTAATTTTGGCTTATGTAAATGTTATGAATGATATTTTGTGCAAATAACCAATTTGCAAAGGGTATGAGAATGAGGTATAGTTGTTATGCTAGTATGTGTGGCTTACATATATTTGATTTGTTGTGGTTGTGGTAACTGTGTTAGGTATTTTGATTTAGTATTGTTTGAATGAGTTGATGAATTGAATTAATGTGTATTTTGAGATTAAATTGTATATAATTGTAGTACCAATGAGGGTACATTGGTTAGGCACATATTAGGTTGGTTTTGATGTGTTTTTGACCCGATTAATGTCATTTTGATTTTTTATTTTGGTTAGTATTTGAGTTTCTTAAGGCCCAAACAATTTGATTATGTTTGTATTAATGTATGATTTGAATGATTTACTATTTCGTTGTCCTGTAATACTCCGTAACCTTGTTCCGGCAACAGATACGGGTTAGGGGTGTTACAGTTACTAAATTTACATCTAAAAATAATTATAATATTTAATTTAGAATTATTAGTTTAAAAATTGAAATAAAATAGGAGTTTGAGATAATTACACATTTAAAAATAATTAGAATTTAAGTTACAATTTGCTAATTTAGAATAAAATTATTACTTGAATAGAACTTTAAGCATAAAATATAGGAAAAATTGTGATAATTATAATTATAATTATAATTTACAATTATTAGTTTAAAAATGTTGACATTAACAAAAGTTGTACTAATCTTATTAATGTAAAATATAGTTATTACTTAAATAGAATTTTGAGCATCTTAATTAATATCAAATTTAATTATGTTTAATACCTATTATTTTGAATAATATTTTTTGTATTAATTACATAAAGTAAAACTATATTATATGTTGAATACGTTAAAAATGCTTTAATTATTATTTGAAAATTTTCTATTATAATATTTGATTTGATAAATTAATATATTTTAAAATGAAATATTAAAAACTAATTAAATATTAAAGCATAAAATCACATACAACGCATGTGACATTAGAAGCTAGTATATATAAAAGCATGAGTTTGGAGAAATCTTTGAATCGATGAGAATACCCTTTATTATTCATTATATTTTTTTGAATCGGTGAGAAATCTTTGAATTGATAAGAATACCCAAACTGATTTATAATTAATTTGAATTTTTATAAACTTGGTTGATTTGATTAAAAGAACATTAACATGTTTTGAAATGGATAATTTATATATAAAAAAAATTGGTTCAAGTCTGAAAGTGCTCTAGTAGCACATCCCACTTTCACAGAATGTCGGGATGGGTGAGGGGTATTACAGTTGATTGGAATGTTGGGCATTGAATATAGTTAATGCATGTTTCAATGAATATTTTTATTGTTCAATTAAATTAAGTAGGCCCATAGACTAAAGTTGACGTCTCTAGTTGAAAGCTTAAGTAGATGAGACCAATAGGAGAATCTACTGTGTAGAACCTCGATTTAGTCGTGCCAAATAGTGAGATCAAGAGGTGAACTATCAACTAGGTGAGACCGAGAGGAGATTTACATTTAGGAATAACAATTGATTCGATTAACTGATCACTTAGCTTTATCGATATCTAGTTGACCAATTGACCATTGTATCACCATTTGTGTTAGTCTTAACCAAGAAAAAGTGCCTTAGTCTAGGTTGATTAGAGACATCATAGTTTTGTTAGACTTTAATGATTATATCGTTGATTGTGCTAATAATCCTTAACTCGAGTAGATTGAAAATTACCTAACCAGTAAGACCACAACTTGTTTATCGTTTACAAGTCAATCCCTATGGAGACAGTCTTTGAGATACTTATTGAGGTATTCTATTGTAATATAAAAGTGATATTTAATGTGCTTTTGTGAGTTGAGTACACAAGGGATTACATAACACTATGAGCATCGCTCTAAGGTAGTGGAGCTAAGATCACTTCGGTAATCAACCAAGATAATCACAAATAAACACAAATAACATAGTATATACACTTAACCCACTAACTTTAGGCAAGACCCAACCATATAAACAATTAGCACATAATGGAATTAAAGAGCTAAATATAAAATATTCAAAGCATTACTACAAGCAAATAAGAAATGGAAGATAGAAAATGTGTAAGCTAGATCATTGAACCACAAGGAATCTCCAAATCTTGAATGTCATTCATACATTTAGAATATTGGTTCAAGATTCAAGTTACTTACAAGATTTTAAGAAATAAAAAGAAAACAAAAGAAAAGACGACAAAATAAAATATCCTAATTAGTTATAAGAAAATGAAAATGAATATAAAGATAATATAAAATAACTAATCCTAAATCCAACCCTTTTGGTTGACCTCCTTTCTTCATTATGATGACCTAAAGTGCCTATTCATAGAAAAGTCTGAACTTTGAGTGAAATGGCCATTTCGCTCCTTAAATGTTCTAGAATCCGGTGACTTAGAGCTTATGTTGTGACACAAGAATGTTTGTGTACGTAGTGGCACACTAGGGCTGACAACTGACATCTTTATCCACAATTCCAAGATTGTGTCAAGATTGTGTAATGACACACCATGTTGATGTATCCAAGTTATGAAATGTGTGGACTTGTATGAAGCTTATGAACATTTGGCCCTAGCATAGTGTGTGCAAATTTGGTGTATTTTGTGTTTTATGCAACAAGGACTAAATTGTGAAAAGTGTAAAATGTTAGGGGCAAAACGGTAATTTGCCCAATTATGTGTTTTTGGACTAAATTTAATGGAATAATATTTAAACTAGTTCATTTTGAATATATTTAGATCAAGAACCAAAGAAATCGGAGTTGGATCGAGGAAAAACTAAAGTCGTCGAGTAATCGCCCAGTTCGATTTTCACTGTCCGAGGTAAGTCTATTAGCAAAATAATGTTATTAAACTAGAATATATATATATATATATATATATATATATGTAAATCTATCATACATTTAATAAGTTGAATTTACTTTATTAATTTCATATTGTTAGTCGAATATACAAGTTGAAATTGGTAGGTTGAAATTTTATTGTACAAATACGTATATGTTAGATAAGGTATGTTTGAGTTTAATAAGATGAAATTAATAGCATAAATTATATAAATATATGATGATGTTCGAATGTATAATACAAATTCTTTGAGTTGAACTTAATGTTATAAATTGTATATATATATGTGGTTCGAATAAATGATGCAATATCTTTGAATTGAATGTAATGTTATGAAATATATATATATATATATATATATATATATAAAAGAGGTTCGAATGTAAGATACAAGTTCCTTTAAGCTGAACTTAATGTTAGTAATTATATATAATTATACATGTGGATCGAAAATAGGATTTGAGTTTCTTGAGTTGAATTTAATCTTATGAATCATGTATATGTGGTTCGAATGTGAGGTTGCTATGAAGAATTGAATATAAAAAAATTCTTATCGAGATATAGTTATTGAGAAAGATTTATGTGAATCATAAAGAACTATATAAAAGATTAACTTTGTATCTGAGTTATTCAGGCTCTGTGCCTAGCAGGCTTAATGCCGGTGAAATATTTCATACTTTACGTCTAACAGGCTTAATACCGGTGTTCTGAATCAGGCTTCAAGTCTAGCAGGCTACATGCCGGTGAATCATTTTAAATTATGTGTTTAGTAAGTTCTTTGTTAATGTAACAACAAATGGACTATGAAATTATAATAATCAGGTATGTGTTATTTTATATCTTATTTGATATGAGGTAAGTACATTGATTGATTGTAAATAAAATAAAAGATTGATGTATATATATATATATATATATATATATTCAATGAGTATACATATTTGGTTATGTACAAATGGCGGTACATATTAGTTAAATGAATATAAGTAATAAGGTAAGTTGATTATTTGAGATGATATATTATAAGTGATTATGGTTTTGAAAGTTATCATGTTTATTCATAGATATAAATCGGTTTTAGTTGTTAATTAAGTTGCCAAGGTGATTGTATATATATACATGTATGTTAAGGTATGTTCAGTTTAATAAAAGGTATATGAAATCAAAGGTGTAATCAAGAGATGTTTATTACATTTATAAAATAAGTTAATTGCTTTTTAATTTATCTTGTTAAATTAATTCTATGCTTTTGGCTTACTAAGCTCTCAGTAGCTTACTTTTTGTGTTTGTATTTGTTTACTTTTGTCTTATAGATTTTGAAGCGTTACGAGCTCAGGGATCGTCAGTAAAGTTTATCACACTATTGACTAATTACGGTATTTTAAACTGAAATTTCCTTGAGACTATGACATGTATAGACTAGCTTTAAAGTTGCTTAATTTGAAAGTATATACGTATTAAAGCCATAAGAATATGGCTTAGTTAGCTTGTTTTGCTCGGTTTTGGTTAGAATTATAGATTATGTATATTTTGGTTGTGGTTAAGCATTATTAGAAATGAATTATTTTTGTATTATATATAGATTAAATGAATGTTCAAATGTTTAAGTGTGTTTTGTTTGGATTTGTGTTTGATCATGAATATGCAAATAAGAAGATTAATTCATGGGTTGATTTTAATTGATGGTATATATGTATAAAATAGGATATGAAATGTTTATTTTGTAAGGTAATGTAATATAAACTTTTGGAAGTGATTTAGGTATAAATAATTAAGTGTATGCAAATTTGGTTTAGGTATATATATATTTAATAGGTAAATTTTGGTCTTGTGGCTTATGACATTTTGGGCTAATATGATGTTTTGATTATGTATATATTCGGTTTGGGTACAACTTAATGTTATGTATTATTATTCATAGTTTAAGTGTGTAATCATTTGATATATATATATATATATATATATATATATATAATGGTGATTTACTAATATGTTTGTCTATAGTGATTAGATGATTAATGATAAATAATAAAGCTTGTATGTGAACTTATTTGGCTTGATATTTATATGATATAAAAAAGGCAAAGCTGAATGTTTACGTGTGGTTAATGAAAAGAGAACATTGGATTATTAAGTTTAGAATTTGTGCAGGGATGATTTGAATATGACATATGCTGAATATGTATTTGTAATTATTGTATATAAGTTTTGTTAAATTGATATGGACATGCACATATGTAAATCGCAACTATGAAAACATAAGTTTAATATTAGATGCATAAATAAATATATGCCATATCATGATGTTATTTATAAGATTAGATTGATAAGTTGTACTCGTATTATCTTGAATTGATAAGTATGGAAGATGTTCTATTGTTTAAATGCAAGATGTTTGAATAAATTAAAAACTTTTATTTAGTGCTGATTTGTAAATTATGATTTCGTATTTAAATCTATTTGTGAATAGTTAAATTTGTTGAAGCTATAAAAGTAGCATTGTTCTTGAGTGATTAAGAATGTTCAATAATTGTATTTAATCGTGCTATGTTCGGTAATGCCTCGTAACTCTAATCCGACGATGGATACGAGTTAGGGGTGTTACATAAATCCTCTTTTCTATTTAACCATTTTTTTATTATCTTATGTTAACTTCAAATCGTGTCATTCGTTTTCAAAATATTATTCATTTACAAATCGTTATTCAATTTCAAAACGTTTTTTTTATTTTTATTGCGGAAGCTTTTAAACAGTTTGCTTATTCGTGATATTTTTGATAAAACATTAATTTCAATTGAAAACCCGAGTTTTACCTAACACTAGTAGATTTAAATCATAAAACCGTATAAAATCCAAATTTTAAATTAAAATTCGTAAATACCATAATTATAGCAAAATACTCCCAAATAAAAGTAAAATCATAAATAGGTAGTAAACAGTGTAAAAGAAGTCGTGTGGCCACCACTGAGTCCTCCGCTGCACCGATCTGCCTATATTTAGGGATTACCTGTATAGATTAAACAGAAGGGTGAGTTTATGTAAACTCAGTGTGTAATCCCCGTACAAATGAACAGACAGTAAACAAATAATCACAGTTTGGGCTTAAGCCCTTTTCAATATCAGCATCAGTCCAGTTTAGGCCTTAGCCCATCACAGTATTAGTAGCAGTAATAGATATGCAGTTACAAAAATCCAACCCGTCTAGCCTCTACACACCATCTCCGTCCAACCCTACACTCCATGTGGGGATATAATCAACCCACTCATCCCTACACTCCAAGTAGTACCAAATGTGGCACTAGACAGTTGTTTGCAGCTGAGCTGCCAGTAAATTAGGCTCGAGGCCTTTCAGTACACTTCCTCCGAACATTATAATCCTCCAACCCAATGCAATGCAATATACAGATATGACATGCTATAACATAATATCATGCATGTAAACAGGGCATACAGTATCAAATCAGTGAGGCATCATCAGGCTTAATCATATCAGTCATATAGTCATTTCAGTCAATTAGAGGTCTAGGTAAACTTACCGACCCTACAGTAGGTTCACAGTCGACTTGGACGACCCGTGCAACCTTATCAGTCAAACAGTGAAAATGGGCCTACAAGCCCATGATGTTCGCCCGTGTGGCTCACATGACCCAAATTGGCCTTGGCCTCGTGATCCATTTTAATGTAATCTGTGCTAGTTAATTATTCATATATGTTTCCACTATTTACTTATATGATCCTTCAAAGCTATCTACTTGAGTCACTGTTACTAAATTATTTGTATATTAAGCTACAGAATTCCGAATTAAGATCTGCAAATTTTCCCTGAAACTAGACTCACATATCTTCTTACCATAAAATTTTCAGAATTATTGGTTTAGCCAATAAGTACAGTTTATTCTTTAAAGTTTCCCCTATTTTGCTGTCTGACAGTTTCGACCTTTCTGCACTAAAAATTCAAATCATTCTGACAGTTCTGAAATCATTCTGACCCTGTCTCACTAAAATTCAAATATCTCATAATATGAAATTCTTTTGCTTACTTTGTTTCTTCTATGAGAAATTAGACTCAAATATATTTAATCCCATATTTGTTTCTTCTATGAGAAATTAGACTCAAATATATTTAATCCCATATTTTTTTCATCCTCTAATTCGATTTCCAAAATTTATGGTGATTTTTCAAAGTTAGCCTACTGCTGCTGTCCAAATAGCAAGCAATTTTGGCTTTTCGCCGAATCCCTTATTTATGTGTTTCAGGTACACATCTGGTTTTGTTTGATGCTAAAACAGTCCCCGAGCACTCCAAAACCTATAATTAAACAAATAACACCATAATCAGTCTTACCTCGCGATTAATCAAAATCCTGAAACCAAAATACTTACCCATAAAATGATGAACACTTACCGCAAAAAACTTCAAATCGGTACGTTTACGAAAATCACGAGGAGAGCCTTAATCCTCGCGAAATGCTGCTGCCAACACTTCGGAATTAGACTATTGAACACAAAATAATCTCTTAAAATGATACCCAACAACTTACTGAATTTTCACAACTGCTGATTAACGCTACAAAATCAAGAAGAAAGAATGGTTTAGGGGGAACAAGGGAATTTTGGCAGCAGAGGAAAGAAAAGAAAAGATAATTGAGTAAGAAGTAAGAAAGAAAAAAAAATTGGTAGAGATGGGGGAGAGAAAACGTTAGAAAGATGGAGAGAAAAATGACTCTCTTTTTTTCGAAAAAGGAAAAAATGATCAGATTTTGGATATTCTCCCCCATAATCCCCTAATTCACTCCTAAAATCGCTCCCTCACTTCCCACTACACATCCACCACTCAGAAACCCAGTTCAGCACAACTCTTGCCGAAATTAGGAGCAAAAATGCAACCCTTGCCATTCCAAAGATTCAAACCCATGACATCCCTCACACTAACACTCCACTTATCCACCAAACCAGCAGGCTCATTCTGTTAATTATTTGCCAACTTTTACTTAAAAGCCTATTGACCAAAGATAGGTTGCCCAAGTCCTAGCTTGAACTTGGGACTTTTCAAACACTCCCAAAACACATAACCACTAAAGCTGACAAATATTTGTGTCACATATTCACAATACCCAAAATTAAAATTTTGGGAATAATTGATCAAGCACCATTTAAAATTGTGGAGAACCTGTCGAAATATTTTCTAAAATTCACTAGTGATGGGTTTTTTTTTTAAATTTCAAAACATACTAGAAAATTGAAAAAGAAAAAAAAGAGAAAGGAATTCATATTTGAAATATTCTCCCCTAATTTTTTTCTTTTTTTATTTAATTTGCAACATAAGACCGATTCATGTTGAAAATATGAGTCCTTAAACAATGTAGCTTGTTCGTAAAATGTTTAGTGAATGTGTTATATTCTTTTTAAGATATTCATGTCTTGAACATGCAATGACATATGGTAATGGTGGCTAGGAGAGGGGAGTTTTGGCCCTACCAAAATTTTTGTAAAGTTTTTAAGTTTTTTAAAAATTATAACGTTCCAAAACTTTTGAAAATTCTCATTATACCTTTCTTTTATTTTTTCTGAAAATTTCAATTAAAGCTCTCTTAAAATTATTGGAAATTATCATTAATCTTGCACTTTTATTTTAAAAAAACTAATTAGACCACTCTCCATTCTTCATCAATTTTTTAGGGTAAACTACACCGCAGATTACTCTAAAATAGAATGATTCATATTTTGGTCGCTCTAATTTTTTTTTTCAATTTAGTCACTCTAATTAAGATAATTTCTTGAATTGGTCACTGCCATTTAGAATTCCTTAATTTACTAACAGATTGCTAACATGACATATTTTTTTATTATTGACTAAAGCTAGGGACCTATTTGTAATGATTCCAAAACATTTTTTTGTTTATTTGCAACATAAGACTAAAGCCTGTAAATTTTCTCTTTTTCCTTCTTATTGTTTATTTCCTAGGAAATGTAACAGAGGAAAAGTAACAAACAAGTCAAAACTATCCTCATTTTTCTCTCTTACTTTTCCTAAGAAACAAACAACAAGAAGGGAAAAGAGAAAATTTACAAGCTTTAGTCTTATGTTGCAAATAAACCAAAAAAATATTTTGGACTAATTATAGAGAGGTCCCTAGCTTTAGTTAAAAGTAAAAAAAGTGTCACGTCAACAATCCGTTAGTAAATTAATGAATTTTTTAACAATAGTGACCAATTTGAGCAATAATCTTAATTATAGTGACTAAATTGATAAAAAAAATTAGAGTGCCCAAAACAGGAAGAGACTATTTTAGAGTGACATGTGGTGTAGTTTACCCATTTTTTATAATTCTAATTAAACTCCTAATTTTTCTAAAAAATTAATTAAATCCTTAAAACTTATTCTCAAGATCCACCATCCAATACATGAAAATTGAAAATGATCTCTAAAGATTCTCCAAATTTAAAAAAAAACCTATAAATACTTTAACATACTATTTTGAGTCAAATAAAAAGAAAAAAAGGGTAATTCATAGTCATAAATTTGGACCTATCTTATCTATTATGATCAACTGGATATGCATTATTATTTATATGATGGATCCATCTATGTTATCCCATCATCTCCTGTTCCAAATGCAGGATGCAGCTTAGCTTCATCATGTAGAAAGGCCTAGCTTTTCTAAACTTCATATCTGAACTTGGAATTAAATGTGTGAAGGTACTTCTTTCACTTCACTTTATATGCTTTTTGCTTCCTTTTTCCTTTTTATTTTCATTTTTTGCCACTGAATTTTTTTATGAGCCAATTTGTCAATAATACATACAGATATCTATGTTATCCAAATTCGAAAGTGATTGTTAATTACATAAGTGTATATTTGATGAATTATATTTATATATTGTCGAATATCTTTTTTATACGAATATTTGAAAAAGAATAAATAGGATAAATGTATTATAGAGGCCTTCATATTAAGTATCAGATTGTAATTTGTCCATTTTACTTAAAAAATGAGTAAATTAGTCCTTATATATTAGATCGAAAAGTAAATTGGTCCTTCAGTTAAAATTTTTACCAATTTCTAATGTTAAAAACTGGTCCATGTACGTTAGCATGAGGTACACGTAGAATGCCATGTGTTATTGTTTGATTATTCCGTCAGTTATGTGAAATGAATGAATATTTCAACAGAAAAAGCCTACTTTACTCTTTGATCTAATATATAGAGGCTAATTTGTTTAATTTTTGAGTAGGGTGATAAAATGCAATCTAATACCTAGTACAGGGACCTCCATGATATTTTATGATTGAATAATTATTTTGAATTTGTAGTGTTTTGTGGGGCACACGATTAGAGTTAGATATTGTGGAATATGCATGAGTGAAGGAACATTCAACAAACATGATGGGTGAGTCGGCAAAGGGTTGATGAAATAAACTATTTTGGGATGATGGTGAGACTTGCAGGAAAAGATAATTTTGTACCGAGGGAATTGAAGTTTCAAGCATTAAGTGTGGACAGGGGAGAGTGGGTAAATTATGCCAAAGCTGTCGTTGCCATTCATGGGGATGAGGATGGGATGTGGGGGGTGCCTTTGGTCGACTTTCAACCTTGAAAGGAGCCAATAGTGGACAAATATTGGGGTTAGTGGACGGTTCAGGACCAAGTCTTGCTTGATCTAAACCATCCCTTGTTCATTATATAGGTTTTTCTAATAGTTACATTAGATTTAGATTATTTTAGACTTGAATTGAATTTTTTTTTAAAAAAAAACTCATAATTTTTATTTTTTCTATTCATAAAATTTGGAATCAGGATTTTATTTAATAAATGCTATATTGGTGACTAGATATCATTTATATCTCTTCGATTTTCGAATGTCGTTTGTGATTATGCATATCACACAATCCTTAAAATTATTTTGGGTTCGGAAATTTAAATTTCTTCATAGCCCTCAAACACCTCCACCTTGAACCTCATCTTTGAAATTTAAAATCAATTTTTCATATAATGATTAATAAATTTTTGATATATTGATTAACAATTTTTTGGGGATTGATTACTAAATTTTTAATCTTATAAATAATATTAAAACGTTGTTATATATTAAAATGAATTATTATTAGGTATACTTGAATTTTTTTTAAAAATAACAAAGTGATTTAAAAGGTTATCATGTATTCATGTTTCAGATTTTTAATTAATTTTAAAATTTTAATATAATTTAATAATAATTAATTTACTTTTTTTTATTCCACTTATAATTTTTGTAATTTCACTATTATATCCTATTAAAATATGTATATGTATATACGAACTTTAAGTCTGCTGCCGAAACCATTTTTTGAAAAAAACAAAATTTTTAGGTTGTCGACTTTAAAAAATGAAAATTGAGAGTCGCCACCAATTTTTTATTGAGGTGTGATTGGATCACCTAAAAAATGGCTTTGGTCTACGAGTTTTTTAAAAAACGGGTTCGGGAGTCAGTTACGTACAAGGAAGGATTAGCACCTTGTAACGCCCCAAATTGGTACCTAATTAATTAATTAGTGTCTTAAGGTTGAAAAAATATAATCTTTAAAACACTTAAAACGTTACGTATTAAGACACTTCTCAATTCAGAGAAGCAAAAATGCCACACCCAATGCATTAGGGCACAACATTCTAATTTCCTCCAAAATGAATTAGGTCAGAATACTCGTATAATAATAAAAATTAAAAGAATATCCATTTATCCAAGATTTAAGAAATCGCGACCCAATACGTTAGGGCACAATTCCTTTAGAATCTCAAACTCGGAATATTTCCTTTATTGTTTTTAGAAAAAAATTTCATTTCGAGAAATCAATGCGTCACATCCAATACGTTAGGACACAACGTGTTTAATTCCCAATAACGAATTATTATTATTTTTGATTAAAGAGAAATTGCTCGATTGTTAGATTTAACGAAGAAAATCGGAACCCAATACGTTAGGGCTCAATTTCCTTGAAAATCCTAAATACAAGCATTTATCTTAATTTTGGAAAGTTTGAAATCAAGTAAAAAAGTGATGTCATGTTACATTAAATATACAAGGCAATAATACATATTACAATAGCATAGAAATAATATGAATAAATAAATAATTATGACATACAAAATATCAAATAAATGGGCAAGAGAATAATAAACGATATGCAAACATAAATTGATAAGCGAATAATTAAAATAAATAAAAAAAGTGCATACAAGTATACATAAAAGTATATATAGGTTTGAAATAAATAATACCAAAAATAATTAAATAAATAAAACAAGTATATATATTTATACAAGTATGCGAAAATAATAATTTCAAAATAAAACATAATACATGCTCTTTTTTAAAAACATATATATACAAAATAATAATAATTACATATGAAAATTATAAGATAAGATAAAACAATTGCATTATCCAAAAAATATTGATTTTAAAGAAAATATGAGGATTAAATTGAATTGAATTGCAAGTAAAAGTATAGGGTAAATCTGCAAATAAATAAAATCTAGAGGATTAAATTGAACGCGAGAATTACATAGAGGGGCTGGAAGGGCAATGTTCCCTTCTCCTCTAAAACGGCGCCGTTCAAAAGGATTAAATTGGAATTTAAAATAAATAAAAGGGTAAATTAAAAAATAAAAAAAAACTTAATTACAAAAACATTAAAAGGTAGAGGGGCTAATTAAAAATCGCAGAGTTTCGGCTTCGATACTGACGAAGAGATCTTTCCAATACAATCACCCTATCCTTTAACTCGCCATTTTCCTTCTGGCTTTCTGAGAAACTCTTTTCTAAAGCCTCATTTCGCCTTTGCATCTCTTGAAATCTCTGTTCCCATCTATCTGCCTTGTCCTTTTCTTCTTAGGTTTCTGCTCGCCACTGTTCTGACGTCTTTAGACTGCCCAGTTCTTATTGACAAACGCAACTTTTTATAATCCGTCTTTAGACTGCCCAGTTCCTCACCAGCCTTGTTTTTCTCTTTCTTCAACCTCTCATTCTCAAGCTTCTGAACGTCTATGTCCAATCTCAAGTTCGTCTTTTCCACCTCCATTTGCTCTATCCTTTTCTCCAAATCCGCGTTCTTCCTCTCAAAATCTTGTCTTACAATTTCCAATTCAGAAGGGATGACTCGCAAAAGCTCTTCTATTGACTGGCCATCCTCATGATTTAACTTAGGTGTGTTATCATTAATCCTCCTCGCCCTCCATCCATGATACTCAGGAGTTGTCATCGGCCCTACAGCTGACCTCTTCATTCGGCGAGTTTGTTTCCACGCACTAGACATTTCTTGAATCTTCTTCCTATAACCATCATCCTTGTATGAAAATTCACAATCAGCTATCCCTTGGGTTGCAGGTATAAACTGCCTTGACCTATATTGCCTTAGTACCAATAATGGGGCATATCCAACAGCTCCCCAAATACCCAATAAAGGAACCCAATCAAAATTACCACACCTATACAGGATCTCATCTGGAAGTAACCAATGAGCTCTCCACTCAACGTCTTCCTCTTGAAGATTTTGAAGAATGGCCATCCATTTTTCCTCTGAAATGTCATCCCTCCTTGGCGTAGCAATTATCTCTCTTAGTGGTGAATAATTTTCTAAGAAGACCCGATACGAAACTTTATCCACCTTCCAAAAGTGACTGTGAAACCATACGAGTAGAAGCTGCGCACATCCGATAAATCTACCCTCACCCGTCTTTCAGCATGCACTCAATGACCTGAAGGTTTCTACCAAAATTGCCGGAATCGGTGTAACCTTCTTATCAAGCCGATCAAATAAATCGGTGACTGCTTCGTCCACATGCCCCAAGGCTTTAGGGAAGACAACCAAGCCGTATATACTTAAAGCAAAAATATCTAACCTCTTTCTTATGTCTGGGTGGGTGAGAATTGCATCCTTCAAGCTCCTCCAAGGAATGCACTTACTGTCGCCTTTTTGCTTAACTCGTACAGCGACCTACTGCTAATTCATCCTTGTTATACCTATCAACTTCTTTGAAAAGGTTGGCACATTTACCACTCACGAGTAGACTCTATCCACTTGAAACTTTGAACATCGGAGTAAAGCCCCATACTCCTCTATCGTAGGTACCAAATCGACATTCCCAAACGTGAAGCAACTGTAAGTAGGATTCCAAAATTGGGCGAGAGCTCGAAACAAATGTTTGTCTACCTTCACATCAAGCAAAGAAGGCAAGTCTCCATAATTGTCGTAAAATAACTGTGTAACCTCATTATTCCACGGATCCCAAATTTCTTTCAACTCCTGCAAATTGCTTTGAGTTACACTGATGTGAGTAAAATCCCATAATTCCGATACATACCCATCGGCCAAGCTATCACCCTTTTCTTGCTGCGTTGTTTCAGACCAAGTTCGGACAGCCGCATTGTCCTCCACTTTATCAAGAAACCCTTTTTTCATGTCAAGCTTTCTATCTAGCAACCGAATCTGAACTGACGCTTTTTATGATAAAATGAAATGCCATGTCATGCAAACAAAATAAAACACAGGAGTCAGTATCCAATACAAGCATATAATCAAAGAAGAGTAAAACGTCTATTAGGACATTTACTAAGGTTTAGTGTAGTTCTACCTAAGGCAAGATTCTAAGGCTGATTATATGCGGTTTGGTTCTAAAGTAAAGGTACCCGAACCAGCAGATTCCTTGATCCTCACCCATTATAGGCTCATATAGATCAAGTTCGGTTCAGGGGGACATATTTTCCCTATGACTATACGGAGATGAAAATCTCACAAAGGCATAGGTACCGATGTATCCCGAAAGCAATCCACTATCCTATACGGAGGTGAAAACCTTACGAAGGCATAGCTTCTCACTCCCACTTAAAAGGGTAAAATTGTTCAACTCATGAAATGTAGAATGCAAATAATATTTAAACAAGAAGATAATGAATGCAAAAGGATGTCATGAGTTTTTTTTTAAAATATTTTCTCGACCATAGGACAAAAATTAATCAACTTTGTGGCTCGACTCTCTTATTTAAAAAAAAAGTCCCCAGCGGAGTCGCCAAGCTGTCGAAATCATTTTTTGAAAAAAACAAAATTTTTAGGTTGTCGACTTTAAAAAATGAAAATTGGGAGTCGCCACCAATCTTTTATTGAGGTGTGATTGGATCACCTAAAAAACGGCTTTGGTCTACGAGTTTTTTAAAAAACGGGTCCGGGAGTCAGTTACGTACAAGGAAGGATTAGCACCCTTGTAACGCCCAAAATTGGTACCTAATTAATTAATTAGTGTCTTAAGGTCGAAAAATATAATTTTAAAACACTTAAAACGTTACGTATTAAGACACTTCTCAATTCAGAGAAGCAAAAATGCCACACCCAATGCATTAGGGCACAACATTCTAATTTCCTCCAAAATGAATTAGGTCAGAATACTAGTATAATAATAAAAATTAAAAGAATATCCATTTATCCAAGATTTAAGAAATCGCGACCCAATACGTTAGGGCACAATTCCTTTAGAATCTCAAACTCGAATATTTCCTTTATTGTTTTAGAAAAAATTTCATTTCGAGAAATCAATGCGTCACATCCAATACGTTAGGACACAACGTGTTTAATTCCCAATAACGAATTATTATTATTTTTGATTAAAGAGAAATTGCTCGATTGTTAGATTTAACGAAGAAAATCGAACCCAATACGTTAGGGCTCAATTTCCTTGAAAATCCTAAATACAAGCATTTATCTTAATTTTGGAAAGTTTGAAATCAAGTAAAAAGTGATGTCATGTTACATTAAATATACAAGGCAATAATACATATTACAATAGCATAGAAATAATA
Organism: Gossypium raimondii; assembly: GCF_025698545.1. Classification (NCBI taxonomy): domain Eukaryota; kingdom Viridiplantae; phylum Streptophyta; class Magnoliopsida; order Malvales; family Malvaceae; genus Gossypium; species Gossypium raimondii. The sequence continues at coordinate 38,839,639 of NC_068566.1, read as the reverse complement.
TGAATAAATGAATAAATAAATAATTATGACATACAAAATATCAAATAAATGGGCAAGAGAATAATAAACGATATGCAAACATAAATTGATAAGCGAATAATTAAAATAAATAACAAAAGTGCATACAAGTATACATAAAAGTATATATAGGTTTGAAATAAATAATACCAAAAATAATTAAATAAATAAAACAAGTATATATATTTATACAAGTATGAAAATAATAATTTCAAAATAAAACATAATACATGCTCTTTTTTAAAAACATATATATACAAAATAATAATAATTACATATGAAAATTATAAGATAAGATAAAAACAATTGCATTATCCAAAAAAACATTGATTTTTAAAGAAAATATGAAAAAGGGACTAAATTGAATTGCAAGTAAAAATATAGGGTAAATCTGCAAATAAATAAAATCTAGAGGATTAAATTGAACGCGAGAATTACATAGAGGGGCTGGAAGGGCAATGTTCTCTTCTCCTCTAAAACGGCGTCGTTCAAAAGGATTAAATTGGAATTTAAAATAAATAAAAGGGTAAATTAAAAAATAAAAAAACTTAATTACAAAAACATTAAAAGGTAGAGGGGCTAAATAAAATTCGCAGTGGTATCACCTTCTCCCCTTTTTTAAAATCGTAAATAAGTAAAAAAATAATCGAAAGAAAAAATTAGTAAGCCACCTTTTAAAAACTGCCAATCGTTCTCTTTTTTATTCCTCCTCCCTCATTTTTCCTCCCTCTTTACAATGAAGGGAGAGGCCTCTATTTATAGTAGTGCCTCCCCAAATCCAACGGTACAGATCAATTACATCAACGGCTGAGATTAAAGGGTATCTACAAATTAAATCTCTAATATTACAAAATCATATCTTCTAAGATTACATATCATATCTAAGATTGCATATATCATATCTAAGATTGCATATCATATCTAAGATTACATATCCTCGAAGATTCTGTTTCCATATGTGAGCCCGGGCTAAAATTGGGTATTACATCTGCTAATTTTAGCACATTTTCTCTTTATTTGCTAGTTTAGCACATTTTCCTTATCTTTTAGGGTTTTATTCTTTTCGTTCAGTTAGTTGATCTAAAGACTATCAGTAATAGTGATTATGGAGGAAGAATTGGCAAATCTCAACATCGTTGATGAGGAAGAGGAGCCATTTTAGTTTCAAGGGAATGCAGACTTGGTAAAGGACGACCAACGATTATGTTTGGTGGGACGTGTTCTGACGGATAGTGTGGTTCTCTTCCTGTCAATGAGGAATACCTTGGCCGATTTATGGCACCCATTGGGAAGGGTTACTATAATAGATATAGGAGAGAAGAGAAGTTTGCTCCGATTCTACTACGAAATAGACATAAAAAAGGTTCTTGGTGGTAAATTGTTGTTTAACAGGAATCTTATCCTCTTGCATCGGTTAGAGCCGAGAGAAGATCCACTACAGGTTTTGTTGTTCTTTACAGAATTTTGGGTAAAAAACCATAAGTTACTGATAGCAGTGATATCGGAAGGATTGGCACATTAGTTTGGTAATTTTATTGGCCAATTTCTTCAATATGAGACAACTTTGGTGACAATGGGAATAATGAGATATATGAAAATCAGGGTGAAATTGGATGTCTGAGTGCCTTTGAAACGGAAGAAGAAAATAACATTAGATCAGAATCGGTCGGTGTATGCTTTTTTTCAATATAAAAAGCTAACATTGTTCTATTTCCTATGTAGGAAGTTGGGACACGGAGAATGATTTTGTTCAATAAGGGTGACACTAAGACGTCTACGAAGTGAATTTTGGGTGGGATTGTTGGGAAATGTGTCCATATTGTAGTAAACATGTAATTGTTTTCTAGTTATTTAAACGATGAATAAATAAATAAAGTTAATTTCACATTTCATTATTATGTCTTTTGTATTTTTTGTCTTTTATATTTTGCACTCATAGCAAAAGTGTGACAAGAAAATATTAGCTCATTAATTTTTTAAAGTTCAAACTGAAGATAAGTGGCATTATAAAGAATGTTTACATTGCGAGAAAGACAACTTACTTCAGTAGATAATCTAAATGAGTCTGTAATCCCGTAAAAGAATCAAAGTGAGAATTTGATTCAAATACTGAGAATGATTATTATGCTATCTACAATTCCAATTGGGGAGATGGTTAGTCTTGGCTATCAGAGCAATTGACTCCACGAGTAGAGACATAGATGTATTCATTGGTAGAATGATACATTGGACTAGACCTAAGATGAAGTAATTTTGAATCCGTCTGTGAATTAATTCACTTGCAACGTTCATGGTGTGGTTTACCTAAATCCTGAGTTAGTCACTAACCATGCGTATGCAACTCATGTGCTTTGATATAAGTGGTGGCTTATGCTCTAAAGATGATCGAGCCCATAGCCGATATGTTGGGTACATGACTTGTGTATGGCATGACTTTACTAGCAATAGTGGAATTCATAGTTCAATTAAAGAGTTAATGATATCCTTTCGTTGGCATTGTGTGGATTGATAAATATGAAACGTGGCCACGAGTTGCTTGTTCTCAAAACGGGTAATTTATCACAGTCATTTGTTGACAGTGATCATATTAATCATTAAGAAGACATAATGGTGACAATGAGATAAAATGAAATTGTATTGAGTGAACGAATTTAAGTAAAAGGAATCAAATATATCATATGAGGGTAACACACACATGACGAGGTCATTGGACAAAACAATTGGATGAATTGCTTTTGTAAAGAGTATACAATAAGGAGTTTTCAATCATGGTACTTCTTGTAGAGTGACTCCATGATTAAGTAATTGCTTATTATCGAAACGATGCTTCTGGACATAATTGCAATCACTAGAGCCTAATTGTATATGTCCAATTGGTCCCTCCGCTAGCTCAACAAAAGCTCAATCGGACTACATTTGAATTAGAAGAAAATTCTACGACTTTGAGAATAATTTAATTAATTCGATTTATTCGATGTGGAATTAAATTAGGTGGTCATAAGAATTGTTCAACTAGAGAATTTGATTAGAGAATTTTCTTGAAAAATTAATTTGGAAAATCTATGTGATTTTTGGAAAAATTAATTTTGATCAAGTAAAATTAAATTAATCAAATTAATTAAAATTAATATAATATTTTTGAAAATTAATTTTCAAGTCAGACAATTGGCCCAATGGGTAATTGAATTTGAAAATTAGACTTGAAATCTTAAATTGGGCCCAAGAGCCCAAAATTGAGACCAATACCCAAAACCGATCGAGCCAGCCTGGTATGTGTACAGGTACGACGGCCCAACCAGTGCCTAGACCAGACCGGTTAGGTCGTCATTGACCCGGATCGAACCAGCTCGGGGTGTCGTATGAGTGTCGCACTTACATCATCGGACACAACAGTACCGGTGGCTACGACAGCAGCATCTCGGTGGCTGGCGGCCATTGGCAGCGGTTGGTCATCAGTGGCTGAGTAGTGGAAGTGGAAGAGTTACTCTCCTGCTAGGACTCTACCAGAGAATTTGATTTCAAATTAGTTATTCTAGAAATAGTATTATTTTAATAGTTTAATATTAAATTAAATTTAATACTTATCTTAATAGTATTTTATTAATTTAATATTAAAGTGATAATCTTAATATTAAATTTAATTTAATATTTATCTACAAGATAAATATTCTATTATTTTAATAAGATTTAATATTAAATTAATATAATATTTATCAAGATAAATATTAGATTAAATTTAATATTCAAGTGATTAAGTTTAATCATAGTTGAACTCTCTAAACTCTCCTATATAAAGAGAGTCTTGGGTCATTATTTACACACACTTGAATTCAAGAGGAAGTTGTAAAAAGAAAATTCTCTGAAGATATTATTCCAAAAAAAATTTAGAGATATTTTTCTGATTTACAAATTGACCCAAAAGTTTAGAAAAATTTCAAAATTACCCCACTAGTAATTTTTGTGAAAAAATTTTCTGATTCGAAGCGAGCCCACACTCGATAGACGTGAGCTTGAGGATAGCGGAGAAGACTACTCAGTTGAAGCGCTCATCCTAGACGAATTGAAAAGGTACAATTTTGATTGAGTGTTTATTACTTTATATATCACAACCAAGATCTTGTTTTGGAAAAATTTAAAATATGGTTTTCCCTAAATTTATTTTTTGCATTTTCAAAACATGTTTTTCCAATAGGATATCTCCTTGAAAGCACCTCCACGCGGGCAATGCCAAAAGCAAGCAAATGGTTATGGAATGAGAATTGGGCCACTAATCGATAAGTGGTAACCCGATCGAATGGATTTTGATAGACGTATTGATAGAACGAATTCGGAGTCATCCAAACACTAAATCCTTATCTAACTAGGGAAGGAGGAAGGAATAATAACGGGTTGGATTTGACTAATTAGGGGCTTAGGATCTAATATGGAAGATATCCCAATTGAGGTGATAGATGGGAAAAATGATAGCGAATATAGGAAGAGAATCTAAGTGTTTCTATAATTGGTGATTCATTGGGTTCGTGGATTTAATTTCGAGATATCGGCCATTCTTTGTGAAGCAAACCGGACGGATGCAATTAAAATCTTAGGTTGAAATATTCATGATTTGGGTCACCACGGTCAATCACTGCCTAAAAAATAAGTTAAGACAAACACAACCCAAAATTTTGTTTCTTATGGAGACAAATATGAGTGCAAGAAGAATGGGACGAGTTAGAATGAAGTGCGAGTTCGTAAATGGTATTTATGTGGGAGCATATGGATTTTGAGGAGGATTACCTTTGAGATGGAAGAGGGATTGTACCATTCAATTGAGGAATTTCTCTCATTCACATATTGATGTGAAGGTACAGAAAGAGGATAGAGGGACGCCACGGAGGTGTACAAGATTCTATGGATCATTAGAAGAACAAAGGAGAGGAGAGTCATGGAATCTTTTTAGACAATTGGGGAGAGATCAAACTTTTCCATGGTTGGTGATAAGTGATGTAACATCCCGAAATTTTTTTCTTCGGTTTGTACAATTATGTAAAGAATGAGTTATTGTTCTGATGGTTCGGAGTTAGTGTAGTTGGCCTAGAGACCTGAGTTCGATTCCCCTTACGCAAAATTTAATTTTTGTAAATTTTTGCTCCCCTTCCCTAGGTATGTCATCCTTGTCTATAGAAACCCTAGGTTTAAATACCAATTTTAACACAAAAACCAACCTTTTTCGTTCCTATTCTTTTCTCCCTATCACCCAACCCTTCTCCCTCTTTGTTCATCTCTGTTTTTCTTTATTCCTTCTTTTCCTTTTTCCTATCATTGTTGTCGCCACCCCTACATTCCATTCTTCTGCATTCTTCATGAATCTGTTATCACACAATTAAATTGAGGAGAGGTAAGTTAATAGGGTAGATCTAAATTTATGTTTTGTTTCCTTTATTCTCTTTATTCTCTTTATTTTCCTATACTGACGGATTGTGTGATTTCATGAATTAACTTTTGGCAAAGGTTCGGTTTTGAATCCCTCGAATCTTCATTGAAGAAGGTGGCCATCTGCAACTTTCGAGTGATCAGAAGTAAAGTAAGTGAATTTGGCAGGTTTTCATTCCTCTGTTAAGCTGAATTCGATAGAATATCATAGGATTGTTGCTAAATGATTGGTCTTGGTGTTAGGTACAGGTCTGAACTAGAACTAGTTGGATCTGGGTGCTTTGGAGTGTGGATTTTCCAAGTGTGTGTTCTAGTCAAAAGTTAGCAAATCGAGTGAGGTTTTAGGATAACACGACCTACCCACACGAGCGTGCGCCGCACACGGGCGATCGGCACGACCATGTGCCATTATATTGTTAGGGTTAAAATAGGGCCACATGGCCTAGGGAAGGTTACACGGTCGTGTGACCACAGTTGGGAAAAGTTATCAATTTGCACACGGCCATATTGAGTTACACAGCCTTGCCACACAGACATGTACCTTAGTAACACAGTCTATACCCCGTCACACGGTCTTCCCACATGGTCTCCCTACACGGTTGTGTGACTCCTATTTCACTATTTGTTTCACTATTTGCTGGAATGTTTCTTTTAGTCCCTAAGTAATCCCCTGCATGTTTGAGCTCCTGTAAGTATGATTAAGACTACATTACTATTTAATTGACTGTATAACCGTGATTGATATGATATTGCTTGTATGTAAGCATGTTTTGATTACTATTGTTAATATTGATTTCATGAAAATTGTCTCTAAAACTGTTACCCTAAAGCATGTTGAACATGCAATTGATACTGTTATTGTTACTATACTGCTTAACATGATATACTACATGATTCGTATGCCATTTTGCACTGAATAGGGTTGGGTTTGTTGGATGAAGGAGGAGTTTTGTGGAGTACCAACAGCATTTAAAGTTCGCATTATTGTTGTCAGTGCATTGCATCGGAGTAGCGAGGAGATTGGGTGATTTAATCGCATTCTTGGTAGCTTTTAACACTAAGGCGTCTCTGAAGTGAATTTTGGGTGGGATTGTTGGGAAATGTGTCCATATTGTAGTAAACATGTAATTGTTTTCTAGTTATTTAAACGATGAATAAATAAATAAAGTTAATTTCACATTTCATTATTATGTCTTTTGTATTTTTGTCTTTTATATTTTGCACTCATAGCAAAAGTGTGACAAGAAAATATTAGCTCATTAATTTTTAAAGTTCAAGCGAAGATAAGTGGCATTATAAAGAATGTTTACATTTGAGAAAGACAACTTACTTCAGTAGATAATCTAAATGAGTCTGTAATCCGTAAAAGAATCAAAGTGAGAATTTGATTCAAATCGAGAATGATTATTATGCTATCTACAATTCCAATTGGGAGATGGTTAGTCTTGGCTATCGAGCAATTGACTCCACGAGTAGAGACATAGATGTATTCATTGGTAGAATGATACATTGGACTAGACCTAAGATGAAGTAATTTTGAATCCGTCTGTGAATTAATTCACTTGCAACGTTCATGGTGTGGTTTACCTAAATCCTGAGTTAGTCACTAACCATGCGTATGCAACTCATGTGCTTTGATATAAGTGGTGGCTTATGCTCTAAAGATGATCGAGCCCATAGCCGATATGTTGGGTACATGACTTGTGTATGGCATGACTTTACTAGCAATAGTGGAATTCATAGTTCAATTAAAGAGTTAATGATATCCTTTCGTTGGCATTGTGTGGATTGATAAATATGAAGCGTGGCCACGAGTTGCTTGTTCTCAAAGCGGGTAATTTATCACGGTCATTTGTTGGCGGTGATCATATTAATCATTAAGAAGACATAATGGTGACAATGAGATAAAATGAAATTGTATTGAGTGAGCGAATTTAAGTAAAAGGAATCAAATATATCATATGAGGGTAACACACACATGACGAGGTCATTGGACAAAACAATTGGATGAATTGCTTTTGTAAAGAGTATACAATAAGGAGTTTTCAATCATGGTACTTCTTGTAGAGTGACTCCATGATTAAGTAATTGCTTATTATCGAAACGATGCTTCTGGACATAATTGCAATCACTAGAGCCTAATTGTATATGTCCAATTGGTCCCTCCGCTAGCTCAACAAAAGCTCAATCGGACTACATTTGAATTAGAAGAAAATTCTACGACTTTGAGAATAATTTAATTAATTGATTTATTCGATGTGGAATTAAATTAGGTGGTCATAAGAATTGTTCAACTAGAGAATTTGATTAGAGAATTTTCTTGAAAAATTAATTTGGAAAATCTATGTGATTTTTGGAAAAATTAATTTTGATCAAGTAAAATTAAATTAATCAAATTAATTAAAATTAATATAATATTTTTGAAAATTAATTTTCAAGTCAGACAATTGGCCCAATGGGTAATTGAATTTGAAAATTAGACTTGAAATCTTAAATTGGGCCCAAGAGCCCAAAATTGAGACCAATACCCAAAAACTGATCGAGCCAGGCCTGGTATGTGCAACAGGGCTGACGGCCCAACCAGTGCCTAGACCAGACCGGTTAGGTCGTCATTGACCCGGATCGAACCAGCTCGGGGTGTCGTATGAGTGTCGCACTTACATCATCGGACACAATGATCAGGTGGCTCTGACAATGACATCTCGGTGGTGGCGGCCATTGGCGTGATTGGTCATCGATGGTGAGTAGTGGAAGTGGAAGAGTTACTCTCTGCTAGGACTCTACCGAGAATTTGATTTCAAATTAGTTATTCTAGAAATAGTATTATTTTAATAGTTTAATATTAAATTAAATTTAATACTTATCTTAATAGTATTTTATTAATTTAATATTAAAGTGATAATCTTAATATTAAATTTAATTTAATATTTATCTACAAGATAAATATTCTATTATTTTAATAAGATTTAATATTAAATTAATATAATATTTATCAAGATAAATATTAGATTAAATTTAATATTCAAGTGATTAAGTTTAATCATAGTTGAACTCTCTAAACTCTCCTATATAAAGAGAGTCTTGGGTCATTATTTACACACACTTGAATTCAAGAGGAAGTTGTAAAAGAAAATTCTCTGAAGATATTATTCCAAAAAATTTAGAGATATTTTTCTGATTTACAAATTGACCCAAAAGTTTAGAAAAATTTCAAAATTACCCCACTAGTAATTTTTGTGAAAAAATTTTCTGATTCGAAGCGAGCCCACACTCGATAGACGTGAGCTTGAGGATAGCGGAGAAGACTACTCAGTTGAAGCGCTCATCCTAGACGAATTGAAAAGGTACAATTTTGATTGAGTGTTTATTACTTTATATATCACAACCAAGATCTTGTTTTGGAAAAAATTTAAAAATATGGTTTTCCCCTAAATTTATTTTTCGCTGCATTTTCAAAACATGTTTTTCCAATAGGGATATCTCCTTGAAAGCACCTCCACGCGGGGCAATGCCAAAAGCAAGCAAATGGTTATGGAATGAGAATTGGGCCACTAATCAGATAAGTGGTAACCTGATCAGAATGGATTTTGATAGACGTATTGATAGAACGAATTCGGGAGTCATCCAAACACTAAATCCTTATCTAACTAGGGAAGGGAGGGAAGGAATAATAACTGGGTTGGATTTGACTAATTAGGGGGGCTTAGGATCTAATATGGAAGATATCCCAATTGAGGTGATAGATGGGAAAAAATGATAGCGAATATAGGAAGAGAATCTAAGTGTTTCTATAATTGGTGATTCATTGGGTTCAGGATTTAATTCTGAGATATCGGCGGCTGCTGTGAAGCAAACTGGACGGATGCAATTAAAATCTTAGGTTGAAATATTCATGATTTGGGTCAGTCACGGTCAATCACTCGTCTAAAAAATAAGTTAAGACAAACACAACCCAAAATTTTGTTTCTTATGGAGACAAATATGAGTGCAAGAAGAATGGGACGAGTTAGAATGAAGTGCGAGTTCGTAAATGGTATTTATGTGGGAGCATATGGATTTTGAGGAGGATTACCTTTGAGATGGAAGAGGGATTGTACCATTCAATTGAGGAATTTCTCTCATTCACATATTGATGTGAAGGTACAGAAAGAGGATAGAGGGACGCCACGGAGGTGTACAAGATTCTATGGATCATTAGAAGAACAAAGGAGAGGAGAGTCATGGAATCTTTTTAGACAATTGGGGAGAGATCAAACTTTTCCATGGTTGGTGATAAGTGATGTAACATCCAGAAATTTTTTCTTGGTTTGTACAATTATGTAAAGAATGAGTTATTGTTCGATGGTTCGGAGTTAGTGTAGTTGGCCTAGAGACTGAGTTCGATTCCCTTACATAAAATTTAATTTTGTAAATTTTGCTCCCCTTCCCTAGGTATGTCATCCTTGTCTATAGAAACCCTAGGTTTAAATACCAATTTTAACACAAAACCAACCTTTTTCGTTCCTATTCTTTTCTCCCTATCACCCAACCCTTCTCCTCTTTGTTCATCTCTGTTTTTCTTTATTCCTTCTTTTCCTTTTTCCTATCATTGTTGTCGCCACCCCTACATTCCATTCTTCTGCATTCTTCATGAATCTGTTATCACACAATTAAATTGAGGAGAGGTAAGTTAATAGGGTAGATCTAAATTTATGTTTTGTTTCCTTTATTCTCTTTATTCTCTTTATTTTCCTATCTTGTGGATTGTGTGATTTCATGAATTAACTTTTGGCAAAGGTTCGGTTTTGAATCCCTCGAATCTTCATTGAAGAAGGTGGCCATCTGCAACTTTCGAGTGATCAGAAGTAAAGTAAGTGAATTTGGCAGGTTTTCATTCCTCTGTTAAGCTGAATTCGATAGAATATCATAGGATTGTTGCTAAATGATTGGTCTTGGTGTTAGGTACAGGTCTGAACTAGAACTAGTTGGATCTGGGTGCTTTGGAGTGTGGATTTTCCAAGTGTGTGTTCTAGTCAAAAGTTAGCAAATCGAGTGAGGTTTTAGGATAACACGACCTACCCACACGGCGCGCGCCGCACAGGCGATCGGCACGACCATGTGCCATTATATTGTTAGGGTTAAAATAGGGCCACATGGCCTAGGGAAGGTTACAGTCGTGTGACCACATTGGGAAAAGTTATCAATTTGCACACGGCCATATTGAGTTACAGCCTTGCCACACAGACATGTACCTTAGTAACACAGTCTATACCCGTCACACGGTCTTCCCACATGGTCTCCCTACACGGTTGTGTGACTCCTATTTCACTATTTGTTTCACTATTTTTGGAATGTTTCTTTTAGTCCCTAAGTAATCCCTGCATGTTTGAGCTCCTGTAAGTATGATTAAGACTACATTACTATTTAATTGATGTATAAGTGATTGATATGATATTGCTTGTATGTAAGCATGTTTTGATTACTATTGTTAATATTGATTTCATGAAAATTGTCTCTAAAATGTTACCCTAAAGCATGTTGAACATGCAATTGATATCGTTATTGTTACTATCTCGCTTAACATGATATACTACATGATTAAGTATGCCATTTTGCCTTTGAATAGGGTTGGGTTTGTTGGATGAAGGAGGAGTTTTGTGGAGTACCAACAGCATTTAAAGTTCGCATTATTGTTGTCAGTGCATTGCATCGGAGTAGCGAGGAGATTGGGTGATTTAATCGCATTACTGGTAGCTTTTATCTACAAAATCGTTGTGTATTCACAACTATTGGTAGCGTATTAACCTGCATTATTGGTGGCTTGACCACAACATTGGCAACACTATCTACACTTATATTGGCAGTTTATCTGCATTACTGTTACTTGTGGATTATCCACATCAAGCTTTAGCTCGCACTGTTTGGAGTTCGGTAGATGGGTTTTGGGGAACTCGTGGTGTGTAGCTGTTGGATAGGTAGGATTAATGCATTGTTTCACTAAGCATGCCATATACATAAATTGTTATGCCATGGTAAACCTTATGTATTGTATATTGTGAAGTTTGTTATTCTAATTGTTTGCATGTTTACTTTTACTTAGACTCACATTGAGCTTTCTTAAGCTCACCCTTTAGCTTACTACTTTTCAGGTAACGCTTAAAACTAGGACCGGACTTGGCATGCGAATGACTCTCGGACATCGGACTGTTTTGTAATAAATAAAATTTTCTATAATTTTTTATTGGTTTTTGGACTGTAATTTATCAGACTGGACTGTAGCTTGGTAATTTTTTAAAGGGGAATATTTTATGCATGCATCATATGTTTGAATAGTTCAGACTTAATAACTAGTGAATGCATACTATTTGGACTAAGTAAAATCTGGCATGGTTTATTTCTGCTACAGTACATGTGTTCATGGTTTTTATAAAATAAGTCGGCGATATGATTTTACAAAGATGTTCACCTTTATTATTACTATGAACTCTAAAGATAGAATGACCTTTTAAATGAATGTATTAACCTGATCTAAAGAGCAACTACATTTTTCCATCATAAGTCACATAAATTCAATTTCCACATAATTCACGTACATACTTGTACTAGTTCGTATCGAACTCATATAATCTTGTAACAATACTGTGCCCATTGAACCACTTAGAATAATATCGGATACGCGGGTATCTCGTACACTATGTGCCAATACGTGGTCGAACCCAAAACATGGTAACCCCTGATGACATGTCATTTGTATCTTAGTTATTCCTAAGGTTCAAACTGGATCTGTAATCGCTGACACTTCGAAGAATATTTTCGTGGAGTCTCAATATCAATAATATAACACAAGCATTTAAATTACATATAGTTTAATGCTAATTAAATACACGAACTTACCTTAAACTCGTACAGAGAAAAACGACCGATTAGTCCCAACACTTTGTCTTTTCCCCGGTCTAAATCCATACGTTGCTTTTCTTTATCTATATAATCAAATTCAACTAATTTAAACCTCATTCTATTCATTTCAATCCAAAATCATGTTTTGAAAAAATAAACATTTTGCCCCTATCTTTTAACTTTTTTACAATTTAGTCCGAAGGCTCGTAAAATGAAATTCATGCAATTTCACCCCTACCCAAGCCTAGCTAAATTTTATACACGCTTAAATCAGCCCATAAATTTCACAATTTCACACATTTACCACATAATTTATAACATTTCTCAATTTAACCCCTAATGACAATTTCATCAAAAATCACTTAACAAAAGTTGTTTAACTCACAACAAAGATTCATTTTCTTCCATTAGACTTCACAAACAACTAAAATGTACTCATGGTAAAACCCTATACATTCAACCATTTTGCAAAATAGCCCCCTTTGTTTTGTTTTATTTTTATCATTTATTTACCTAATTACCAAATTACCCTTACCAAACTTTAAAATTTTCATAATTACCAAGCCATGCACATCCACTATCACCTTTAATGGTCTATTTAACATCTAAGGACCTCCAATTTAAAGTTCTATAGTTATTTAATACCTTTAGCTAATAGAATACAACTTTCGCACTTTAAGTGATTTAGTCCCTTTCATCAAATTTAAGATGCAAACGGTCAAATTTCTTAACGAAATTTTTGCAAAAAATACTATCATTCTGTAGATCACAAAATAAAATTAAAATCAATTTTTAACGTCAGATTTTTGGTCCCGAAACCACTATTCTGATTTCATTGAAAACGGATTGTTACAACTCTCTCCCCTTAGAAATTTTCGTCCCCAAAAATCTTACTAGAAAATAGATTAGGGTAGTGTTTTCTCATAGTTTCCTCAGGTTCCCAAGTAGCCTCCTCTATCTCGTGGCATTTCCAAAGAACCTTCACTAATGTTATGCTTTTGTTTCTTAACTCTTTAATCTCTTGTGCTATAATTCTGATCGATTCTTCGTTATACGACGTGTCGGGCTGAATCTCAACGTCTGATGGAGAAATTATATACGAAAGGTTTGATCAGTATCAACATAACATGGATACATGAAACACATTATGAATCTTCTCAAGTTCTAACAGTAAATCAAGTCGATATTCCACTGGCCCTATTCTCTCAATAATCTCATATGGTTAGATAAATGTCGAGCTCAACTTCCCTTTGGGACCAAATCGAAGAATCCTCTTCCAAGGCGATACTTTCAAAAACACTCTATCGCTGATATTAAATTCAATATCTTTACGTTTTAAATCTGCATACGATTTCTGTCGATCTGAAGCAACTTGCAAACTATCACAAATCACTTTCACTTTTTCTTCAGTCTCTCTGATCAAATCAACCCCGTGTATCTTTTTCTCACTAAATTTGGTCCAGTATAATGGAGTTCTACATTTACGACCATATGAAGCTTCATACGGTGCCATCTTTATGCTTGACTGAAAACTATTATTATACGCGAATTCAACCAACGGTAAATATTTTTTCCAGTTGCCTTCGAACTCTAAAACACAGAAACGAAGCATAACTTCAAGAATTTGAATCACTCTCTCAAACTGACCATCGATTTGAGGGTGAAATGCAGTGCTAAAATGCAACCGCGTACCTAGAGCTTCCTGTAACTTTCTCTAGAATTGCAATGTAAACCGTGGATCTCTATCCGAAATAATGGAGACTGTACTCCATGTAATCTAATAAACTAATAAACATATAACTCAGCTAATCTATCAAGTGAGAAATCTATACGTACCAGAATAAAATGTGCAGATAGGGGTAACCCCGATAACATCTTTCTTTTTTAGAGATAGGGGTAACCCTAATACGAAATCTATCGTAACTCTATCCCATTTCCACTCTGGTATCATCACTGGCTATAACAATCATAAAGGCACTTGTTGTTCAGCTTTAATCTGCTGACAAATCAAACATCTGAACACAAATTCAAAAATCTCACATCTCATACCCGACCACCAATACATCTGTCTCAAATCACTGTGCATTTTATTACTCCCAGGATGAACAGACAAACTACCACTACGAGCTTCTTGCAAAATTTTCTGTATAAGCTCTGGATTCTTCTGTATGCAAAATCTACCTTGGAACAATGAACAATCATTGGGTCTGATCTGAAATTTAGAATCAGAAGTCGACTCACATTGTACTCGTTTAGCTTGTAATTCATTATCACATTTCTGAGCTTCGCAGATTTGCTGAAGAAACATCGATTTAGCTTTTAACTCAGCTAATATCGAGCCATCATCAGACAAAGTCAATAGCGTATTCATCGCTCGCAAAGCAAACAAAGATTTTCTACTCAAAAGCATCTGCAACTACATTTGCTTTACCCGGATGATATTCAATAACTAATTCATAATCTTTCAATAGTTCGAGCCATCTACGCTGTCTCAGATTCAGGTCTTTTTGTGACATCAGATATTTTAAACTCTTGTGATCGGTAAATATGTGGCATTTTTCACCAAACAAATGGTGTCGCGAAATTTTCAATGCAAACACAATAGCGACCAACTCTAAGTCGTGTGTCGGATAATTCTTTTCATGTGGCTTTAACTGACTGTAAGCATAGGTTATCACTTTGCCTTCTTACATTAAAACACATCCCAAACTGTTCAATGAAACATCACTGAAAATCACAAATTCTTTACCCGACTCAGGCTGAACCAAAACTGGTGCTTCGGTTAACAGTGCTTTCAATTGGTTAAAACTCTATTGGCATTTCTCAGACCATTCAAACTTCACATTTTTCTATAATAATCGCGTTATCGGTGTAGCTATCATTAAGAACCCTTTTACAAATCTCCGATAGTAGCTCGCTAATCCTAGAAAACTTCTCGAAGCCAAAACTCGCATTTTTTGAATTTAACAAATAGTTGTTTATCTCTCAAAGTTTGTAACACAATTTTCAAATACTCGGCATGCTCAAACTCGTCTCGGGAATATATCAGGATATCATCAATGAATACTACAACAAATCTGTCTAAATACGGTTTGAAGATTCTATTCATCAAATCCATAAATACTGCAGGGGCGTTAGTTAACCCAAATGGCATCACAAGAAATTCATAGTGTCCGTACCTGGTCCTAAACGCAGTTTTTGACACATCTGAATCTTTAATCTGTAACTGATAATAACCAGAATATAAATCAATCTTTGAAAATACCGTTGCTCCTTTCAACTGATCAAACCAATCATTGATTCGCGGCAATGGATACTTATTCATAATTGTAACTTTATTGAGCTATCGATAATCGATATACAATCTCATTGATCCATCTTTCTTCTTAACGAACAAAACTGGTGCACCTTAATGTGAGAAACTAGGTCGTGCAAAACCTCTATCTGTTAACTCTTGCAACTGAGATTTCAACTCTTTCAACTCTGTAGGAGCCATTCTGTACAGAGCCATCGATATCGATGATGTTCCTGGTACTAACTCAATAGCAAATTCGACCTCTCTGATTGGTGGCAACCCAGGGAATTCTTCTGGGAACACATCTGGATATTCACAAACTACTGGCACTGATTCAATCTTCGATTCAGGCATTTTAGTATCCAGTACATATGCAAGGTAAGCATTGCAAACTTTTCTCACATATTTCTGTCCTAACATAGCTGATATCACAATAGACAACCCACTGAAATCATCTGATTCAATACGAAGAGTCTCATCGTTCTGACATTTTAATACAATAAGCTTTCGTCTACAGTTTACAACAGCATCATACAGAGTCAGCCAATCCATGCCCAAAATTACATTGAATTCATCAAATGGTAAAAGCATCAAATCGGCTGGAAAATTGTAACCCCAAGTCATTAAAGGACAATTCTTGTAAACTTTATCAATTAAGACATACTGGCCTAAAGGGTTAGATACCTTAACTACGAATTCAGTGGACTCAACAGGTAAAACTCTTACTAGACACTAAATTCATACATACTTAAGAATGGGTTGATCCGGGATCAATCAAAGCAGTTACATCAGTATTATAGAGAGAAAAAGTACTGGTGATAATATCTAGCACCGACGCATCTTCACGAGCGCGAATAGCAAAATCTTCCGTTGCACCTCGACTACCAGTCATATTTTTGGGATTTCGAGGTGGTCTCCCTCTTGCAACTGTATTGCTCGGTCGAGCAATTTGACGTTTTTCTTTCTCTAGTAATTTAGGACAGTCCCGAATAAAATGCTCCTGTGAGCCACATCTGAAATAGGCACTGTCATTCATCCGACAATCACAAAAATGTTGTCTTCCACACCGTTGACACTCAGGTCTATTGGCCTTAACACTACCAACGCTTGCTGCTGAAGTAGCTTGAGCTTTTGAACTTGCGTGTTGCTTACCACGATCTCTGTTAGGATATCCTACAATAGCGGTTGAATGATTATACAAATCCTTCGATTTCTTTGACGATGAATGATACGATTTCCCCGTTGACCTCTTTCTCGAATATCTAGCCTCCGATAAGCTATTCTATTCTTTCAATTCAAGAATTTTGACTAAAAGCTTGATGTCCTCATTCAACCCGTCTTCAAAACGTTAACACATAACAACTTCAGTTGGAATGAACTCTCGGGCATACTTACTCAATTTGACAAACTCTCTTTCATATTCAACTATGGTCATACGACCCTGTTTAAGCTCTAGAAATTCTTTGCGGTTTTGATCGAGGAATTTTTAACTTATATAATTCTTTCTGAACTCTGTTTGAAAGAATTCCCAAGTGACCCGCTCTCTTGGTACTACTAAAATTAATGTGTTCTACCATTGGTATGCTGAATCTTTCAAAAGGGATACAGCACATTTTACACATTCGGTTGGTGAACAAGACAACTCATCGAAGGCTCAGATTGTATTTTCTAACCAAAACTTGGCTCCTTCAGGATCATCATCAACTGTATCCCTAAACTCTTCGGCCCCATATTTCTAAATTTTATCTACAAGCGGCTTACTCATGCGTAAAAGTTCTAAACCTTGAGGAGCTACGAGAACCGATTGGGGAAAAGGTAGGGGTGGAGGTTGCTGACCAGCCGGATTAGTTCAGACAAACTCAGTGAACCACTCGTTCATCATTTGGAAGAAGGCTTCTTTAGCCTCTCATCCTCGACCCTCAGATATGGGTCTCGATCCAGACGACGTTGCTTCGCGAACGAAGGCTGGCGCGTTACTTTCTACATCATCAGAGCTACTCGGTTGGAATTCATTACTATATGAAAACATGTTTTAAAAACGGTCAGGAGATATCACACTATCACAGGTTATATAATGGCATGTATAGCTAGACTCTCCTACACTACATTAGTCTGAGAATCGACTAAATCATAGCTCTGATACCAATAAATGTAACATCCCTAACCCGTATCCGACGCCAGATTAGGGTTACGAAGCATTATGAGACTTACAATCGAACAAACAAACATTTCATTTTCATCTCATATTCAAATCAAAAACCAATCATAATCAATCATATAGTCCCTAATACGAGCCCTCGAGGCCCAAATTAGGCATTAAAAACAAATTAGGACTAAACCGAGTGCTCAAGGAATTTTTCAGAAAATATTGAATTTTTTCAAAGGTGCAAGGGACACCCACCCGTGTGGCCAGGCCGTGTGTCTCACACGGTTAAGAGAAACGCCCGTGTCTCTAGTCGTATGGGTATTCGAAATAAGGACACATGGCTGTGTCCCAACCCGTGTTTGCACCCATAAAACTCATTAACTTGTGACACAAGGCCAAGCCACACGCCTGTATGCTAGGCCGTGTGAAAATTGAAAGGAATACTAACTTGTGTCACACGGAAAAGTCACACGCCCCTGTGCTAGGCTGTGTGAGACTACTAACTTGTTTTATCTAAAAGTTACAGAGGGCAACGACCGTGTCACCTGGTCGTGTGTCACACACAACTGAGACACACGCCCGTGTCTCTGCCTGTGTGGACAAAATTAAACCATTTTCTAAGTCATATTTCTCACCCAAATTAGTACCAATCTAAATACATCAATTAGCATATGACCAAATCATAAATAGGCATTCAAACTAACGAAAATCAAGCCTAAAACATGCAATATCATCACCAACAACCATGATGCCCATAGGCACCTCAATTGACCATTTATAAACATGCCAATTATATATCCCAAACATACCTAAATGGTTAAACACCTATATACATCATTGTGCCAAAACTTATCATGTATGTCACTTATCAAGCTCAACTATTTGATGCTAAAATACCAATTCACACACTAGCACATTCATGTGACAAACATACACCAATATGATAAGGCCACTTACACATATATACATAACAAAATATACCCAAATACAAGCCAAATCAAATGGCTAAAAACATAACAAAACATGTAGGCTACCATTAGCCAAAATGACCTATACATGCCATTAAAACCAAAATATATATAACCCAAAAGTACCAAAATAGATGATTGATAGTGTGATGCAATCTCTGACAACTTTTAATCCAAACGAGCTTCCAGTCCACTATAAAACATGAAAAATAACACAGAATAATCAATTAAGCTTAGTAAGTTAGTATATCTAAAAATATAATTTACCATTCAACCACAATTTAGGTAAGTAAAAATTAAGGCATAATACAACTCAATTTGGCCCAAAATCCTAACACATATTCATCAACAAAGTTAGCCATGTAATCATAATACACATATATTCAATTTCCACATAATTCACACGCATACATGTACTACTTCGTATCGAACTCATATAATCTCTTAACAACACTATGCTTGTTGAACTACTTAGAGTAATATCGGATACGCGGGTATCTCACACACTATTGGCCAATACGTGGTCGAAGCCACTACTATCTCATATCTCATATCAATGCTCTCTCTCGAGCCACAATTGGGTCTGCTTACACAAGTTGTTAGTCAAGACGTAGCTACACGGTGTTGTTCATACAACCTGTAAAGTAATCGCAACACAAGCCAAAAACTCAGCCACCGGTAGGACGTACGAGACCAGCACCCAAAACATGGTAACCCATAATGACATGTCATTTGTATTCTATTTATTCCTAAGGCTCAAACGGGATTCGTAGTCGTCGACACTTCGTTGAATATTTCTATGGAATCTCAATATCAATAATATAACACATAAGCATTTAAATTACATATAGGTTAATGCTAATTAAATACACAAACTTACCTTAAACTCGTACAGAGAAAAACGACCAATTAGTCCAACACTTTGTCTTTTCCCTGGTCTAAATCCGTACGCTGCTTTTCTTGATCTATATAATGAAATTAAACTAATTTAAACCTCATTCTATTCATTTCAATCCAAAATCATGTTTTGGTAAAATTACCATTTTGCCCATATACTTTTGACTTTTTTACAATTTAGTCCCTAGGCTAATAAAAAGAAATTCATGCAATTTCACCCAAACCCAAGCCTAGCCGAATTTTATACATGCTTAAAGCAACCCTTACCTTTCACAATTTTACACATTTACCACACAATTTATCATATTTCTCAATTTAACCCCTAATGACAATTTCATCAAAAATTACTTAACAAAAGTTATTTAACTCACAACAAAGATTCATTTTCTTCCATTAGACTTCTCAAACAACTAAAATGTGCTCATGATACATTCAACCATTTTGAAAAATATCCCCCGGGTTAACTAGGTTATGCTACAACGATCTCGAAAACATAAAAATTATTAAAAACGGGATAAATTTTCACTTACATGCAAAGGAAGAGCTTGAACAAAATTTTCTTCTTCTCCAATGGTAAATTCAGCTAACACTAGAAAATTTGGAGGAAGATGATAACTTTTCCTTTGTTTTGTTTTGTTTTTATCATTTATTTATCTAATTACTAAATTACCCTTACCTAACTTTAAAATTTTCATAATTACCAAGCCATGCACATCCACTATCACCTTTAATGGTCTGTTTACCATATAAGGACCTCCACTTTAATGTTCTATAGCTATTTAATACCTTTAGCTAATAGAACACAACTTTCACACTTTACGCGATTTAGTCCCTTTCATCAAATTGAACATGCAAACGAGCTGTTACACAACATTGAACGTGGACAAGGTGAATGACAACTTTTTTTGTCCATCTTTTACTTTCCAATTCATTTTTTCCACCCTTTCTTTTACTCCTCCCTATTTTTCTCCCTTTTTCTTTTGTTTTAACCATCAACCACCATTCGTATTATTTTTCCTCCTCTCCTCAACCACTGCATTTCTTCAAACCACCATCGTCACCACCGGACCTCCACATTGCCGCCACTTTTCTCCTCCATTTTCTCCACCGCTCTCTTCAACCGTGACAACCACCTTGCACCACGATTTTTAATACTCATTTTTTCTTATCCTCTTTCTTTTCTTTTCTCCTTATTTTTGCAAGTGTAAAAACCCTTTCTCTTTTCTATCGTCTGTCGTCGTTATCATTGTTTTCCGCTACAATGACTGCTGCCATCCACCATCGTGAAAACAACTATAAAGTAATAGTGTTTTTCCTTCCTCTTTATAGCAATTTTATTATTTTTCATAGTAAGATTATTTATTATTGTCTATTAATTCTTCTTAGTATTGAATATATTAAATATTGTGGCTATTGCTCCCAAATCTCAACCATGTTCTCTTCCGTATCAATTCCTGATTAGTGAGATCGTAAGTATTTGAAATACTTACTTTATTCAAAACCTTTTAATCTCTATATAATGATCGAATGGCATCTTCTTAACTTGGTGTTTCTTGTTTGAATGATCGATTTCAAGCGTGTAATTTACTATGATTCAAAAAGTGGAATCATATTGGATTAATGAAGAGTAAGTATTGTCATAGAAGCCAAAGTGTAATCGTTTATCAAAGATTTATCAAGGGTTTTTTTAATGATGGATTATTCGTTTTATGTTTAGATCTGAGATAGACCTAATTAAATCCAAAAGTGGGCGTTAGAAGGAGTTTCTATATTGGAATTATTACGATCAAGTGTGGGTTTTAACACTAAACAAAATTAAGTCTTTGTTTTATATTGATAAAAATGTTATTATTTAAATTATGTTGTTTGATGAGGAAACATTATGTTATAGACTATGTCAAGTAAGTGTTTTTCCAAACCGTATATATTGTGAAAAGCATGTTGTGTGATATTGATGATTATTATTGGTTTGAAAAAAATATGTAAATCTCATTCTCATGTTTTGTGACCATATGAAAAATGTGATATTTTTCATGATTATAAAATGTGAAATTTTGGTACCATGTGTACATATGTGATTTGCATGTTAAACATGCCTATATGATTTTGAGTGATTTTGGTCATATCACATGCATGGTGTGTTATTGGATGGACGAGTTTTTGAGAACTTGATTTTGGTGTGTAACAGAGATGGGTAAGACCGCTTTCACAAAATCTGCATCGTTTTACGAAATATGCATTGAGATGAGCATGCATTGTATAAGTGTGAAATATTGAGTTATACGAAATTGATATGACTATTATGATTGTATAACATGTATGTTTATATGTATGTGATTACGTTTATATTAATATCACACTGAGCTTTATAACTCAGCCCTTATAGTTTACTAATATTATAGATAACCCCGAGGTTATGATTTAACGACGGCATTTGAAGGAGTTTCTCAGAAGTCTTTTTAAATTAAAGTAATTAAATTTTATTTTGATATTTTGGGTTTGTAATAAATTTGTGTATGGACTGTGGCGTGGAACTTTATTTTGGGGATTTTTCATTCTGATTTGCATAAATTGCTTGCATGATATTAAGTTTTAAAAAGTTACATAAATTAGTATTTGATAAGATTTCGCTTCGATTTTTAAAATAGAATCTACCAATAACACATTTCTCCACCACATTCCTGAAAAATGAGTTTTTAATAAAATTAGACTTAGTTTTCGAAATAATTAATGTTTACAAATGAGTTTTCGAAAGACATTTGATTTATGGAGTTACTATGTTTTATTTCGAAATAATGAAGAATAACCAAGTTCTCCAATTTTGAATAAAAAGACAAATGATTTAGAAGTATGATTGAAAATTGAAATAGTTTTGAATAAATGATTGAATGTTTACAATTGAGATATTATTTATTTCGATTCCTGAAATTTGCATGGTTTTTGTGAAATTAAAATAAACGTTTTGTTTCATTTGTTTTGAATTGATAATCTAATAGTTTTAAAATATTTTTTTTTCAAAATTTCGAAAGTTTATTTTGGCCATTTTCGTGGACAAATGGTTTTTGAAATGAGATCGAAAATAAAGTTAAACATTTGATTTTACTAGTTTTGAACGAACTGCGCAAATGGTTTAAAAAATACGTTTAAAATCAAGAAAGTTTTTATGGGTCATTCCGGTGGCCAATGTAGCTTTTCAAATTCGGTCATAACGACTAGGTCGGATTTGGAGTGTTACAAGAAGAGATAATTGAGGCAATAAAAGCATGGCGCCTTTAAAAGCATCGGGTATGGATGGATTTCCTGCTCTTTTTTTATCAAAAGTATTGGAATATTATTAGGGGGTCGAAGTAACTCAATATTGTATTGATGTTCTTAACAGAAGAAGGGATATGAGAATAATTAACCTAACTAATATTGTGCTCATTCCAAAAGTTAGTACGCTGCAGAGTACGACTCAGTTTCGGCCAATAAGCTTATGTAATATGATTTATAAGATAATCTCAAATATGGTGGTTAACAAATTTCATAAACGTGCTAGATAGTTGTATTGATGAAGCACAAGTGACATTTGTTCCTGGAAGACAAATCACAGTATACTTATTGATTACGAGGCACTACACTCCTTTAAGTAGAAGCGAGATGGAAATAAGGGATATTTTGCTCTAAAGTTAGATAAGAGTAAGACTTATGATAGAGTGGAGTGATGTTTTGTGGAAAATATGATGAAGCGTTTAGGATTCGACAATGAATGGATTTATTTGGTAATGTGTTGTGTAACAACGAGTTCGTACTCGGTGATCTTTAATGGGATTTAAGGAGAGGTTTTCCGACCTTTCTGAGGATTGAGACAAGGAGACCCCTTGAGCCTATATTTATTTCTGATTTGTGCGAAAGATTTTTTGACATTTCTCAAGATGGCCAAACAAGAGGTGAATATTAGAGGGGCACGTATAGGAAGGAATAAACTAGCACTAACTCATTTTTTCTTTGCAAATGATAGTATCATTTTTGGAGAGGCTATGGTGGAGGGTGCTAATAACATAAAAGGGATTATTACAAAATATGAGGGAGTGTTGGGCCAGTTAATTAATTTTGACAAATCCCTAATTTATTTCAACAGTAATATGGTCAAAGAAGTGTGGGAACAAATCGAAAATATTTTAAGAGTGCGAAACTCAATTAATCTGGTGAAATATCTTGGGTTGCCAACAATGGTTCAAAGGAGGAAAAAAAGGTTTTTGCTAATTTTAAGGACAGATTCATTAAGCGAATTAAGAATTGGGGTGTGCGACAATTATCTTTAGGAGGTAAAAAAAAGGTATTTATTAAGTCCATTTTACAAGCAATACCAGCTTATGCTATGCAATGCTTCTTGTTGTCTATTACATTTTGTCATGAATTCGAAAGAATAATTAGGTTTTGGTGGTGTAATTATAAACTAAAAAAGGTATATATTAATGTCATTAAGGGTGATGTGCAAACGTAAATCACAAGGGGGATTGGGATTCAGGGACTTAGCAAAGTTTAATGTAGCCCTTTTATTAAAATAAGGTTGGCGTTTGTTGTCAAAGCCAGAGTGTCTGTTTGCACAAGACATGAAAACTTGATACTATCCAAATGGAGATTTTATGAATTCAAGTTTAGGATTTCACCCATCTTATACTTGGTAAAATATTTGGAGCATGTGAGGATTATTAGAACACGGCACCAGTTGGAGAATAGGAAATGGAGTGATGATCAATATCTGGAATGATTCATGGTTATCGAGTCCTGATCAAGGTAGAATAAAGGTTCAAAATATAAACATAAATTATACAAATGTTTCTGATCTTATTGAGTTGAGTAATGCTACCTAGAGATTAGAAGTGCTCAGAGAGCTATTTGATGATGAACAAGTGAGACGAATCATGTAAATTCCACTTTCTACCATTCAGCAACAAGATGAAATAATTTGGAGGAGAGATAGTACAGGGACATACACGACTAAAATTGGGTACAAAAGGTTGCTAACGGGGGGTTTGGATATGATGGGGGATAAGACAGCACAACATGAAAGGGTATTACAGACCTTTTACAAAAACTTTGGAATTTACACATTGCGATTCAAATAAAAATTACATTGTGGAAATTAGCTAACAATTTTCTCCCGACATTAGACATTTTACAGAGAAGGCGGATAGCGGTGTTAAATTGTTGTCTATTATGTCGATCCGAGGCAGAATCGGCGGCCCGTGCGTTTCGAGATTGTATGTTTACAAGGCAAATTCTGCAGGAAGTGGAGAAATTCTCTTGCCCAACATTGAAGAAACCAATTGGAAGCTATGGTTAGCAGAAGGATTCAACAAAAGTGGTCAAATAAAGTGTAGTTGGATAGCCATTACATTCTAAGCTTTGTGGTATTATAGGGATAAATTTTGCCATGAAGGAGCAGGACAAACTATGTATGGATTGATAACCTTCATTAAAGGTTACAATACAGAAATCTGCAGTTTGGAAAACATCATAACTACAATACAAAACCAAGCAACCTACAGTTGGGAACCACCAGAAGGGACACGATAAAGGCCAATTTTTTTTTTTTTTTTGAGTTTTGCATGACTTTTCGTTTTTTTTTTCTACTGGTTTTGGTTTCAAGTTTTTTAATTTTTTTTTTTAATTCTACTGGCTTCGAGTGTTCTTAGGGGTAGAGGGCCAATACAAATGTGATAGCAAAGCTTTTGTATTTATAATTTTTATTGTCTGATTAAATGAAATTCAACAGTCTTTTGTTAAAAACAAATATGTATAATATATCTATCAATTAACATCTATAAAAGAAAACATTGTTCTACTGTAGCAGAACACTGTAAAAGTGATTAACGGAGAGTACAACATTTGTCTTCTCTTATTTTTCGATGAGTTATAATTTTGGAGTACAAACAGCCCTTTAGTAATAAGAAAGGCCGCTTTACATAATAATTTGTCATATCTATAGGTTTTTTTTTTTTTGAGATTGTGTTAAAGATTTTGTATTTTTTACTATTAAAAGTAATATAAATATTATTTTTATAAATTTATGTGAGATTTTGCATGCTAAATTTTGTTTCTAAATATTTGTATATGTTCATGTATTCATATTTAGGGTCAGTTCTTCATTGCTTTTGAAAAGTGTTTTTGAAAAGTGTTGTGGAAAAGTGTTTTTGAAAAGTTTGGTTTAAAATTTGAGTGTTTAGCATTGCTGTCAAAAAATACTTTTCAGAAATAAAATGTCTATTTTAGACATGTTATTATCAAATAACAAATATGCATTTAAATAATATTTAAATTAGTTAATATTATTATATTTTAGTAAGAATATAAAAATTATTATAACTTGTTGTTAATAATTTAATATATGAAACATAAATTTTAAATATTTTAAGCAATAAATATTAATTATTTATAAAATTTAATTAGAATATATAAACTATATTTTAAATATTTAAATATAACCCTAAATATTTGTAATTAGTATTTTAAAAATATTTTTTATTTTTAATTAATGATTTTAACACATTTGTAATTAAGCACCAAGAAAAAAAAAGAAAAGTACTATGTTATTGGAGGGGTGAAAAAATAATTAAGTACCAAAAGTGCTTTTAGGAGAGGAAAAGCTAAAATTTTTAGCTTCTCCTTTTCAGAAGTATTTTTGAAAAGCACTTCTGAAAAGCTAAAAATTTAAATAAGCGACATTACACATGACTTTTTTTTCAAAAGTGCTTTTGGAGTCAGAAGTATTTTTTTAAGCAATGAAGAACTGGCCCTTGCTCATTATATTTTTTAATTGTATTTTTATAATTTTTTAAGCACTTATACCGGTTTCTTTTAGTATTTAAATAAATTAAAATTTGCAAATCAAACAATTTTAGTGATTATTTTATTTTAAGTTTTAATGATATATTTAGAAAGTTTGATCTAAACTAGATCTGATCATAGTAAAAAATATAAGCTTGAGAAATGAGCTTGGAAAACAATTAAGATTTTTTGGCCCAATCCGGACTGGCCTAATCCGAATCTATCTAATTTTTTTTTTCTGTTGTTTTGCTAGCATTTTGCTATTATATTGTTACTATTTTGTTGCATTGTTTAGATATTATATAACTCTTGTTTTATTGTTAATTTTGTTGCTATTTTAGAGACATTTGCTTGCTAAGTTACAATTATCTTAGTGTTATTTAAGTATAAAGATTTTTTTTAATGTATTTTCATTTTGTTAGGAAATATTTATTTTTTTAGTGTATTAGATGTATTGTATTTTTTTAAATTTATTTTTATTTAAAAATAATATAAGAAAATTTAATACGGGTAAATCATGACGGGTTCATTTTTTATTTGAGGAGGTAAAATTTTAAAAGTTAAAAGTTTTGCATCCATCATACCAGCCCGAAGCATGAAGAAATCTAATCCAAATACTTGCATGCCAATGTAGCTTCTGAATTCAAGAGAATTTTTTTTTTCTTTTTCTTATTATTGCTTTTGTTGATAAATGATGATTTTAAAGGGTTTGGTTGTCTTCTTATGGGTAAAACATCCAACTTGCAAGAGAAAATTATTTTATTTATATTACTTTTAATTTATTTAAAGTGCTTATCTAGACGTTAATTAACATGTTAACTTATATTTATACTTGTTCAAAAACTTATAATAAATATATCTTTATAATCAAGAAATATAACATATTAATATAAATTATATTTCAAAATATTAATTTGAATAAAATATTATTTAATAAAATTTAATTTATAATTTTATGTTAATTAACTAAAATTTCATAGAAGTAAATTATAGACCCCAGCATAAGCGGGGACCTAAAACTAGCAGTATTTAAAATTTAAATTGCATTCGTAGTGAATGAAATAATTTTTGGTGGCTGATGATTGAATGAATAGGCGTGAACTAATTCCTCAATGACAGGTGGAGAATGAGGTTGGTGAAAAGCATTCACTTAAGTCGCTCTCGTGGCACCCTCTATCATTTATGTATAAGAAGTTTGATTTGATTATTTAACTATTGTAATGCACTAAAGTGAGTGGTATTGCTTTTTTTAAAGCAAAAATTGAATGAATTTCGAAATCATAACAATGAATCCAGAAAGCAATGGACATAAAACTAACTCCGGCCATCAGATCCTCCTCGTACACCCATCCTAACATCTATCACTTGCCAACGTCGAATCATCGAACAAAATCAGAGCTAAAATGGTGGGACTGAATCCCAAATATCTAGATCCGTATCGAATGATTTAAGTCTTAACATCGGTCTAATTCTCACCAATTTAGCGATCTGGCTGTTATATAAAAATTAGATCACTCTCCCACTAAACCTCCCTCTTGAAAGTTCAATTTTGTAATAAAAGAGATTCTCTTGGTTGCTTACAAAAAACAATGCACACATAAAATATTCCTATCTTGAACAAATTTGTATTCTCACAATCTCTCAGTTAACTCTCGGTATCTTTTTAACCTAGACAAAACTTAATTTTATATACTACTTAAGTTTTGTTTAGATAAGAATTATAGTCTAATCACTTTTCTATAAATTAAAGATAAAAATCAACATAAAATAATGCTTCCATAAAATCTTGGTGTAATTCAAAGTCTTCAACTATAGAAAGTGCTTTTACTTGTTCCGCAAGTAACCAAACTTGAACTACATGTAACCAATTTTCAAGCCTTCACTTTTAACTCAATTGGTTTTATGGTTTGGTCTCTATATAACCTCCCCAACTCGACGCAGACATTAGACCCAAATTCAAAAGATTACATTAATCATCAAAATAGCCTAGTAGAGTTATCGGAGTTTATAAAAAAATTATGTTAAACATTTTTTTATTATACTAGAAAACTTAGCCTATTTTCAGAAAAGTTCACAAGTTATCAAAAATAGATTTAGTTTAACTTTTCTAGGTAAAGGTGACCACTTTTAAGAAAAACTTAGTTAATTTTCTATTTATTTATTACTCACAATTTTAATTACAATATAGCAGCAAAAAGTTATATTTAACTTAGTTATAATTTAATAAAATCAGATTTTATACATAAATAATTAAAATCCATATTTCAACATCCTAGAATTAAATTAAGTGTAATGCATGCTATCTAACAACCCATTTGTCAGTAGTGTCAGAAATAATGATGTCAAAAAAGTGGTTTCGAGACTACAATTTCGATAAGTAAGTCAGTAAATATTATCTATTTAATATTTACGAATTAAAAATAGTGTTATAGTAAAACATGATTTAATTAATTTTATTGAATTAGCCAATTAGTCAAGATACAAGTGGTACGTATCGAAATTCAAGTGGTTTTTGAAAATAAGATATCGAGATCGCGTTTTCATAGACTAAGATCGTAAATATTTTTATTAAATATTTACGGGGTTCTAGTATAAGTGGATTGATGTTTGAATAGTTAATTAAGGAAAAATGACTAAATCGTAAAAGATGCAAAAGTTAATCGTTATTAGTTTAAAAGTGTTAATTGAGTGCAAAATCGTAATTGAATGGAGCCTTATGGCAATTTAACCATAGTCAAGATAGTAGACGGTAAACATATGTATTTTAGATTACAAATATGTACAATTAATGGCATTTTGGTAATTAAATAAAAGATAAACTAAGATAAAATAGTAAAACAACTATCATCTTCTTTATTTCTTTTTTTTAGAAACCGAAAACTCCATAGCCAACTTTGGGGAGCTTTCGGCCAAGTCTATTTGGTGTGCATGGTATCTATTTTTTCACCCATTTTTAGTGATTTTTATGTTTTTGAGATCGTTGCAATTAGGTCTAGCTAACTCGTATCTCCATTTTCAAAGCTGTTAAAGTTTGTAAAAATTACCATTGATGATTTTTGGATGTTATTGATGTTAAATGGAAGATTTTGAAGCTTGGAAATGTTTTAGGACTAATTTGTTAAGTGAATTTTGTTAGTTTTACATTTAAGGAGTAATATGTAAAATGTTAAACTTAGCATGAAAATATTGTAATTTTAAGTGATTAAAGGTTGATTATGGATGGAATTAGAATTGATTATGTGTATTGGGGCTTAATGTGAAATTTTTAATAGTTTCAATTTTAGGGACTAAATTAAACAAAGTATAAAAGTTTAGGAAAAAATTGTAAAATAGAAATTATAAGTCATATACATAAAAATGAATATGATAATATATTTTAATTTAATAAATTTAATTTAATTATTTTATAGATCAATGATTGAACCGTACAGATGAAAATCGAGAAAAAGGGGAAATTGCAAGATAGTCCCTACAAGCAAATTTGCTTGTTGGTTGTATTAAGTAAGTTCATACAGTATGTTTGTGTTAAATTGTTATGTATTCAAAATTATAATTTTAAATATGTTTAATTGAAATTTTGGTCGTTTACTATTTGGTACAAAAGGTGAGATAGAATATTAAATTGAGCAGAATATTAAATTGACTTTGAATTTCAATTGAAATAGGATATGTTATGTGATAAAGTGATGATTTGATAAAATAAGCTAAATTGATTCAATTTAAATTGGTTGTATGTGAAACAATTGAATTGAAGTTAAAAATATCAAATATTATTTGAAATGTGGAATTATACTAATGTGGTGATGAGCTATGATATATGTATGGAATACTTGATTTGGTTGATTGAGATGTTGATTGATAATAGATTAAGTAATGAATACCCTATTAACTGTTCGGGTAGAGTCAGATATAGTTGGCATGCCATAAGATAAGAAGAGTTCAAGGTTACTTCAACTACGAGTCGATGAGGCACTGGGTGCCAAATTACTTCGATTATACCAATGAGACACTGGGTGTCAAACTATTGGAGAAGCGTCGGCCACAACTATTTGCTTTAGATTTATCCGATAAGGCACTAAGTGCCAAACTGGTGTGTTGGTTGGATCCGTGTATCCGTCCGAGTTCGAGTCGTGTTAACAGGGAGATAAAGGATAAAAATGATGATAATGAATAAGCATTTGAAATCCATGAAAAATTAAAATTGAACGTGAGATGTGGTATTCGATATTGAGATGGCAAATGGATAAGAAATAAAAGAAAAATGTGAAATGAAATGTCTATTTGTAGAATGAGATGATATGATGATCGGATGATATATATACATATTGAGAATCGTTTATACAAGCCTAGGAGGCCAATATGGAAACATGATAAATTGATGAATGTGATTCATAATTAGTATTATGGAATAAAGTAGTGATTGATATTGAATTGACATTCAATATCTATTTGGTATAAAGATGAATTACTATGATTTGAATTGAGAATTCAAAATATGAAATGAAAATCAATGTTTGGCATTAATTTGAACTGTGATGTATTGTAGATAAATAGATTGTATGATAAGTTAATATAGTAATTAATTTAAATGATTATTTGTTTTGTGAATAGTAATGAAATGTTTAATAAGTGAATTGAAATATTATATGATTGAGTTAATATTTGGTTTGATAAATGTTGAACTCACCTTGATAGGCAAACTTTACCAAGCTAAGTAGCATGTAGTGTATAATTATAATCGGAGGTAAGTTATTTGGTTTTATACCTGTGAACTTACTAAGAAATTGTAATGGTTACTCCCTTATTTCTTTTTTCCCTGTAGTGTCAACTTACGGAACGTGTTAGACGGATCATCAAGAAGCTCACACTATCTCGGTATTGATTCTGTAGTCTTTTGACCATATTAAGACTTGGTTATGTGTGGCATGTACCTAGGAAATACTAAGTTTTTGCAAATGTTATATCTTAAGTGAGTTTGGTGTTTTTATATTATGTTTATGTAAAAATGTGTATGATGGCGTTAGTCATGAAGATGGTATCTTGATAAGAAGTTTGACTTGGATATTTTTTTGCTTTGATGGTGTCTAAATGATATGCTAGATAATAGGTGCACAAAGATGAGTTATAAGTTTAGGCGTGTTTGAAATGATTTGCTAAGATTGATGCTTAAGTATGAGATTGCTTGAATGGTTATTTGGTGCTTGACTAGATGATAGTGAAAGTGTCATTGAATGCTTAATGGTTTGGTATGTATGTGGTCTTGTAGTTGAATTTTAAATTGTTGATTGAGGTGTCAATTATGGCATATTGGTTAGACACTTAGGATGGTTGATATAAATGATGACTTTGGTCGATTTGAATGGTTTTGAACTGGTTGAGACGTGGTTTAAATGATGGCTTGTGGCTTAAGTGTTCGTGGTTGAATAGCTTGCTTAAAAAGGGCATGTTTCAGGTACACACGGGCTAACACACAGTCGTATGCCATACATGGGCTCATGGCACAGTCGTGTGGTCTGTAAAAACTTAAGTGATTTTGGTGCACACTGGTGCAGAGAGTTACACGGTCGTGTGACCAATCCACATGACCATGTGACCCACTCACACGACCATGTGTCTTGTCTCACACAGACACGACTCTTGTACACGGTTTAGTGACACGGTTGTGTAGTCCATCACACACGGGCTAAGCTTTCGCACACGGCCAGAGGAAACGACTGTTGACCTCTATTCGCAATTTTTTACCATCTTTACATTTTAATTTCAATTGAATCCCTATTTATTGTCGGGTTGGTTTAAAGTTTTTGTATGCTCGATATTAACCCAAATTGATTTAACTACAGGATATACTTGTTCTTATGTGATGGAATGATATTTAGTTGAGTTTTTGATCTATAATTAAATGTAATTGTTTGGTATTTGTTCGTAACATCCTATTGCTTGGGTTCAGTGATCAGACCATGTAAGGGATGATACATGCTATTTAAACCCAAATCCTAATTTTTATGCCACAAATCAAAATTATAGCAATGCAGTCTCTGAATAACAAAAATATTTTAATAAGAACAAAACCGAGCTGAGACCCTCCGGATGTCGTGTCCGTGTCCTAACCTTGTGGGTTATTTGTAGAAATGGAAATAAAAGGGGAGTGAGCTATGAAGTTTAGTGTGAGTTCAATCACAAAAAAATCAATGCTAACTATTAAGCATATAGAATAACGACACACAGAATGATTCCTAATAGAAATTTTAGAATATTGGTACTTCATATCAACTCAATATATATATTTATCATCTTAGAAATCTCAGTATTGTATGTACATGCTTTATGAATGCAATACAGTTTTGATTTAACAAAAAAGATCCTACCCACTACTACACACCATAGTAAGAGTTCCCTAGAACTCATCCATCCCTACACACCAGTTTGTGGATAAAGCACAGAAATTTGTAGGTTAATTCGCTGCCAAACGATTGTGAATGCACAACATATTTGTATATAAGAGCTGCCAGAAAATGGATGGGTGAACCACCAGTGTTGCAGATTAATACATTGTCAGATGGTTGTGAATGCAGAACGTATTTGCACATAAGAGCTGCAAAAAAATGGGTTGATGAACCACCAGTGTTGCAGGTTAATATGCTGCCAGATGGTTGTGAATGCATAACATATTTGCAGATAAGAGCTGTCAGAAATCTATGGATGAACCACCAGAGCTGCAAATTTATTAAATTGCTAGAACTTCTTCCTTTCGAAGCATCTCATCCCATACAATGCAATATAGCATGTTTATAACAGATCAACACGGTTGCGAATAATATGCTTATAACAGATTGATATGGCAACAATAGATATGCTTTTAACTAATCAATACAACAGCAAAAGACATGTTTATCATGGATTAGATTTAGCAATACCATAAGGCATGCTGAACATAAATCAAAAAATAAAAATTTAATAGACATATATATTATTCACAAATCATGCATGTAACAGTAATAAATCAGACGATCAGATCATGCATTCCAATATTCATATTATTAGGGGTTCAATTGAGAGAAATAAAACTCTAAAAGTAGTTCAGGGACTATCCAAGGGATAAATTGCACATAATGTAATTTTTTGGGCAAAACTATCAAACATGGGTCACATGGCCGTGTAACAAACTGTGGTCGTGTAGAAATTGCAAAATTAATCTACAAGGGAGACATAGTTGTGTTGAAGGTTTTTGGCCGTTTGAGTTTGAACTATCCTAGAGTTCCAAATGCACATGGCCATGTGGGGGCCATGTGGTCCACAGACTTGTGTGGCCCTAATCCTAGGCATAGTTTGCCCCGATTCGCTTGTAAAAGAACACACACCTTTCACCGGAAGCCCGATCAACATCCCTCACGATCAAATCTAATCCGCTGCACTTAAAACAAGTCCTTTAAACAACATTTATACACGATTTAATGATTGATTTCAAGACTCGTCAAGATTATCGAAAGATTCAACAAGAACAAAAAGTTATTGAGTAATTGAATTGAAAGATTAAAATTGGATAGAAATTTTACGAAAATTCAAGATTTAAACATCGAAAACGAGATGTACTTACTGATTCTTGGAAAAAATAACGGATGTTTATTGATACAAATCTAATCTTTGATAGAAAATGATTGAACGAGGGGTGATTTGATTCGGGATAGCAAAGCAACAACATTTAGGATGAAAATATGGTGTAAAGGGGCAATATAAAAAGAGAATAAATAAAAAGACGCAGAGCAAATTCTATTAGGATTTGAAAAGGGGCAATATGAAAATCTAATTAGGAAAATAAGATAAAAAGATGGTGGAATTCTAGTTCTATTGGAACTTTGAGGAATGAGCAAGTTATGAATTCTAATTAGGAAAGAATTGGTTAAATTCCTAAAGTTTATAAACCCTATGAGTGTCACTTGCAATTTTTCTAAGATTTTTCGAAATTGAATTTAAAATAAAGAGGACGAGGTAGTAGCTTGAACCTTAGGTCCTATTGCTCAATCCTTGTTTATTTTTTATGCTTAATCATACATAGATCATACAAATCATGCTCAGTTACATTAAAACATACTTTAACACTCTACTTAGTTAGTTATACTATCATGTAAACCTAAAGTCACAATTTCATATTACTCAACATGTCAAATTTGCATCTTATACATTTCTAAGTGTATTATAGGTTCATACCTTACCATTTGGTCATTTTAAGCTGGACTCAATGTTCAGCAAGTCATTCAAACATCTATAACAATAATTCACTAAGCACATGCATATCATCCATCATACAACCAAAACTTTAACAATCATGAGTATTCAAGCTTAAATCCAATCAATCAAACAACCACAAACCCAATTCTTCTAACACGATTTTTGGGATGTGACACTCTAACTCATCCAAATATCTTCAAAACAAATAGTCTAATGCTTCTATTCTAGAAAATGCCAACTTTGAAAATAAGCAAGTATGACAATGAAATAGTGCCTCAAGTTTTGGCCACTATTTTAGCCACAAAATTCATCTTACCTTCAAATATGTCAACAATTTTTTAAAATATTCATTTAGTTCACCTAAATTATGAAAAGTTTGCAATTTGGTCACTAAATTTTATAAAATGATTAATATTTTGTTTTAACATTATTAAAACTTTCATATTCGGTGAAATTTTTAATTGATTGAGTTAGTCTAATAGCAAGTACTTGAATATTTATTAAATAATTTTTATCTTAATTAACTAGATTTATTTTCCAAAAAATAATCTTAAAAGGTATAATTAAAATAAAATAAAATCTAATATATATTTTTAATTTAAAAAATAATGAAGTCTTATTTCATCTTTTTATAAAATATAAATGCTTATTTAAGTATCATTTTACAAACATAACAATCATTTTACTTCTCAGGTTGCCATGTGTCCAAGTTGGGTAGGGGCATAACAATTGACCCCCTTCCCTAATCGAGAGGTAAGTTATAAAGTGGCCTACCTCAAGACCATCCACAAGTAGTTCTAGCAGGTGAAAGTTGTCATAAGAGGAGTAGTGGACGACTCAAAATACCAAAAGTTATCTTTGTGTGCGTTAAGGACGTCGTTGAAGCTGAAGAGCTGCTCTAAAGATTCTTGAATATTCACTGTAACGCCTTGATTTTTTTTTAAATCTTGTTTTCATGAGTTATGTTATAAATGAGTATTTGTTTCAGTGGTTAAGGGATTCGATTGAGTACTTGAGGTCTTCGGTTCAAGTCTCACTTTTAAAAATTTTGTTATTTTTGTTCCTAGCCTTATCCTTAGTGGTTTGACTTATATCATATTTTCAGTCAACTTATATCAGAATAAGTTTGTTGGTTCAAGTGGTAAGGTGTTAGCTTGTTTTAGAGTCTTGTGTTCAAACCCTTAAGTGAGTAAAAGATGATAATTTTTGCTTCTTAGTGTGTGTATCGGTTGTGTAGTAGGGGTTCGATGGGATTGAAATTATGTGGTTGTTAGATGGGAGTTGGGATATTATTTTGATTTAATCTTAATTCTTTTTCTTTTTCCCAAAATTACTTTTCTTCCTGACGTTTTCTCCTTTTCCTCTTTTCTGTAAATTTCTTTTGCTTCTTCCTTCAATTCTGTTCACATTCATTCGTTCATATTGTTGCGATTCAGATTTTTTGGTTATTCTTCGTTCAGTTAGGTAAGTACTGGTTTTGTTTTCTTTTAGTTTTTTGTGTTTGTAGTCTCTGTTTGGTTTAGAATTTTTCTTTTGAAGTGGCAAGTGGTGTTGTAGTTTGGAATTTAATTTCTGTGGATGTGTTGTTTAGGAGAAGATTATGAAGCAGTGGGTTCCTCTCCAACGGCATAATTTGTGTGTGTTTGTTGTTCATGGGCGGTAAGTATGCGTGTGCATTGTTTGGTTTTGAGAGTGTCAATTCATGGTTTATTTTTGTAAATTCGTAAATCGAGCTCTAAAGCTGTGTTTCAGAGGTTCTGAGAGGGCCAATTCATGGTTTATTCTTGAAAACTCATGGGCGGCATACTGTTTCTAGGTTTCAGAGGTCTCAGGGTTGTTTTCGCATCAAAATCAAGCCAAGTGTGTAATGATAAACTTGAAAAATGGCGATCGACGAAAGCCAAAATTGGGGTTGTTGACGCCACACTGCCATGTAGTAGGCCGTGTATGACACACAGCCGTGTATGACACACAGCCGTGTGCCAGTCTGTGTGGGCCACACGGGCTAGGCCATTTTGGGCATGTGGGCCCACACGAGCATGTAGTCCCAAATTTCAAAACTTTTCCCCAATATCGTACACGTCGCTCTGATTAACTATGGGCCTTCCGTAAGATCGATATGTATTGTTATAAGCCATAAAGCATAGAAACTGCTAATCTGTTAGTATGAATTTGACATAATCAACACTTTAATCTATCATTTAAAAATTAAAAAATCTAACTTCCTAAATTCTTATAGCATAATTTAAAACTAAATACTAATAAGATTAAAATTATATTTAAACTTTTTCTTCAATCTATCATTTTGGTCATCATCTTCTATCTTGATTTTCTTTTTTAATCTATCATCCTCGTCAGCGTCTACAACCAACATCAGACTTATGATGTAATTAATTACTTTATAGGTGCAAATTACTTAAACAATTATAAAATTATAAAAATATATATTAAACCACTAAATGTCTGGTGTAGTGGTAAAGCACATTGCATTCCCAATAGGAGAAGCCGGTTTGAACCTTGAAGATGACATTATTAGGAGGAGCAACCCTGAATATGGACTTTAAAATGGACTTGTAAAATAACAAAATTAATAATAATAATAATAATAATAATAATAATAAATATTAAAATTTATTTTTGTAAAATGGATATTTTTATAAAATTATAATTATAATATTCATTAGAAAAAAGTGATAAAGTAAAATTAAAATCAATAAAAACATTCAATTATAAAGTGAAATTTTCACATTAAACAATAAAATGAGAGGTGAAAGTGATTAAGGGTGAGTGATCTAGAATAAATTAGTATAATATGAATAATAAATTAAATAAATGCTTGATGAAAGAATAGCATAATTTTACCTTATTGATTAAAATGATGTTTCATCTCTAACTAGTGATATTGTCATTTGATTATAACTTAAAATTTTCTCTTCAAGTAATCATTACTTTAATTTTTATTATTTTTAGACACTTCAAATTTACCAATGCTAATAATTTCTATTTTTGCAATTTTATTTAGATGCTATCTGTTTCAAATGCTTAAGTGTCTAATGTTATTTATAATGATAAGTCTTAATTTTATTTGGTATATAACTATAACATTAATTAAATGATAATTAATTTAGAATAATATTTATTATTAAG
Source organism: Gossypium raimondii (assembly GCF_025698545.1). NCBI lineage: Eukaryota > Viridiplantae > Streptophyta > Magnoliopsida > Malvales > Malvaceae > Gossypium > Gossypium raimondii. The sequence goes on along the minus strand of NC_068566.1, from coordinate 38,801,838 downwards.
TAATATACTTAATTATGTAGTTCAAATTAATAAAATTTTATACAAAAATAAAATTATTATTGATTTGATTTTATCTATTATTAACAATTAATTCATGTTAATTAATTAATAAATTGCATTCATATTTGAACCCAACTATATAGTTGAAATGAATAAAAGTTGTATTATTTTTTAATAACAACTTTTTTCTATAAAAACTTAGTAATATAATTAATAATAAAGGATATTTCCATCGATTCAAAAGTTTCGCAAATTCATGTTTTTATATAATATATATAAATAAACATAATAGATTATGACACTCTTAAGATATGAGTGAAAAATTATATAATAAATATATTGATTTAAAGTTAGTCCAAAAATCAAATAATGTTTTGGTTGAAATAGTACAGTTAAATGTTTAAAATTAATTGTGTCATGGGTTCAAATCTTATTGAGATTAAGTTTTTACTGAATTATAAAATGTAAAAGACATCACACTCTTGTAATAATATAACTTACTTTGTACATAACACTGTATTTTAGTGAATTTTCAATTAAGTTAGTGCCTAATTAATAGTGACACCAACTCAATCGAAGGCATAGTATAATTATAGATACTAGACTATAGCACACCCATGATCTAAGTATGTAAGTGAAAACTATATGAATAATTTTTTAAATAATATAATAATCAAATATGGTAAAATTATTCTATCTATTTTTGATAACTTTAAATTGATATACAGGATATATAGGTGAGAAAATTAAAAATTTAAATAAAATATTGATTTAAATACATGTATATTTACTTACTGAATATGACAAAGGTGAGCACGCAGTAGTGAGTTCCAAATTTAATCTCGAGAACCATGTGATATCCCATCTCTAATTTGTCTCTTTCCCTATTAAACCCTAAAGTCAGCTAGCTAATTTTCCATAGCTTTATTGGTCGGTCTTTGCCCCTCTCTCTCTCTCTCTCTCTCTCTCTCTTTCTTTTTTTATGTAATATTAATCAATATTATAATGTACTTTTTCATTCTCTCTCTCTCTCTCTCTTGCCGTGCCCAAAGAACACCCTAAGGCTTAATCCACTCCTTCAGTTAATCTTTACAAACCGTATAAGCTTTGCTCTGTTTTTTCCTTAATCTGCTGCAGCAGCCATGGTTTTCTGCTTCCTCTTGCTATTTGCTTTAGGGTTTTTCTTATTTTCTTTCTTTGTCTATTTCATGCGAGAATCAAAGTCTTTTTACGCCAAGAAATCGGTTTTAATGTCTTCCAATACTGAGCCTCGTTCGTATCCTTTTCTTGGTAGTCTCATCTCTTTCTACAAGAACCAATATCGTCTCTTGGATTGGTACACTGAGCTTTTATCCGAGTCTCCGTGCCAGACTATAGTGGTGAGTCGACTTGGTGCACGTCGTACGGTTGTGACGGCGAACCCGGCTAACGTCGAGCACGTGCTCAAGACCAACTTCAATAATTTCCCTAAAGGCAAGCCATTCACTGAAATCCTCGGTGATCTTCTCGGTTGTGGGATATTTAATGTGGATGGGGAGTTGTGGAGCACTCAAAGGAAGCTAGCTAGCCATGAGTTTAACACCAAATCATTGAGAGAATTCTTGGTGAAATCGCTTCACGAAGAAGTTGAGAATCGGCTGTTACCATTGCTTGAAGAAGCAATGTTGACTGAGAAAGTTATTGATTTTCAAGATGTATTGAGACGATTTGCATTCGATACTGTCAGTAAAGTATCATTCGGTCAAGACCCTTGTTGCTTGGATCTTTCGAGACCAGTGCCACCTCTCGTGAAAGCTTTCGATAGCGCATCGGAGATCTGCGCCATGCGAGGGATGGCACCCGTGTTTCTTGTATGGAAAATGAAGAGAGCTTTTAACATTGGGTCAGAAAAGAAACTGAAACAAGCGGTTCAATTCGTCCATGGATGCGTTTTGGAGATCATCCGAAACAAAAAGAGGGCTCTTGAAGTTGAAACATCAGCTGAAACAGAAGATCTTTTGTCGAGGTTGTTGTCGGCTGGGCATGACGAGGAAGTTGTAAGAGATATGATGATTAGCTTCATCATGGCCGGAAGAGACACCACTTCCTCGGCATTGACTTGGCTCTTTTGGTTGCTTTCTAAGCATCCAAACGCCGAGAAAATGATGGTGAAAGAAGTGAAATCAATGGTTGGCAATGACGAAAAACGATTGGATTTCCAGCTGTTAAAGGAAATGAATTGCGTTAAAGCCTGTTTATGTGAGTCAATGAGGCTTTACCCGCCGGTAGCATGGGATTCAAAGCATGCAGTAAACGACGACGTTTTACCCGATGGGACTTTTGTCGGGAAAGGAGACAGGGTGACCTATTTCCCCTACGGAATGGGGAGGATGGAGGAGTTATGGGGCAAGGACCGGTTGGAGTTTAAACCGGACCGGTGGTTCGAGGAACCGGGTGCAGAGCATGGGTTGCTGAAGGCAGTAAGCGCTTTCAATTTCCCGGTGTTTCAGGCGGGTCCAAGAGTTTGCCTTGGGAAAGAAATGGCGTTCATTCAGATGAAGTATGTAGTAGCTTCAATATTGAGACGGTTCGAGATCAGAGTAGTATGCCAGGAAGAACCGGTTCTTGTTCCTCTCTTAACCGCTCATATGGCAGGTGGGCTGAAGGTGGTGGTAAGGAGAAGAGAATTGAAATAGCAAGACATTTATTTTCGATTTTTCGTATTTACAACCTTTCTTCATTGTCAACTATGATCCAAAATGGTTTAGATGGATGTAATTCAGTATATATTTTGTGCCTTCTTTTGTTTTCGACATAAATCTCAACAAAATAATAATAATAAGGGTAAATTACAAAAATAGTCACTTTTGTTTGCCTCAGGATATATTTTAGTCACTTATGTTTGAAATGTTATACGTTTTCACTTATGTTATTATTTTGTTAAGAAGTGATCACTCTACCGTTAAGCTCCGTTATTTCTCTAACAGTAATCCTATGTGGCAGTCCAACTAGATTTTAAGTGCCAATTTGGATTTCTAAATAGGATTAAAATAGATTTTAAATTAAATAAATTTAATTAATTAAAATTTTTAAAAAAATGTCCATCTCCTCTTTTTAATTTTTCTTCGTCTCTTCTTTTTTTAGGTTTTTTTTTTCATTTGACTGGAAAAACTATTATTAAGATCAAAATAGTTGAAATCAAATTGACTGCTTCATAAAGATGGATGGATTCAATGGATTCAAGCTAATTGTAATTTTTTTAGAAAAGGGTTGTTACTTTCACTGTTCTTGTTCCTAATCTTTATCTTTTCTAGTTTTTTCACAGTTCTTGAAAAATTGGTTGCTCAATCAAATTTTTCTAATCTGAATCAACTTGTATGTTCACAATCTCTTTGTGGGTATTCCATATTATTCTTTCTTACTGCTGATTTTGAGCAATATGTTACTGGAATATCTCAGCCGAATGTTATTGGTTGGGGGAGAAGACCTGCAGCTTTGCGTGCACTTAGTCACAAATTGAGCAAGTATGTTCATTCTTCTCTTCAGTAATTCACCATCTATGTCAGTGTAGGTAGATTATTGATCGATGGCAGTAACATATTTTATTCTTCAAGGGATTTGATGAGGCTGTTAATGGGTTTACTGATGAAGGATGGTCGATGCTGGAAAGTGATAGCGTTGATGACGTTACCCTCCTTGTGAACTTGTCTCTTGGAAATATGATGGACATAAATTTTTCTTATAGTAATGGATTTCCTTCAACGGGAAATGCGGTTCTATGTGCCAAAGCATCCATGTTATTGCAGGTCAGTTTCTAGATGTGTTACAAGCATATGAATTACATCAGAAGAGTTACAAATACTAAACAATGAAAAATTGTTTTTTTCTTCCTAATGTCGTGACGATGGCCTCGATACTAAATTTGTGGTATAATGAACCATCTTATAGCTTTCTCAGCGTTTACTCGTGTGTCAAACAAAATTTTATTTCTATAAACCACTTGCCGGCCATGGTATTGGGTTCTTCATCATCAAGATTCGTGTTCTGACTAAAAAAACCGAGCAGCAGTACTCCTCTCCCGATTGTATCCCTTCTAAAATTTGATAGAAATTAGTACTGGTCGTGCAAATGTTGCCTCAACTTAACCCATTTCAATTATAATTGTTCTCGTGATATAAAAGCTTATGTTTAAAGATTCAGAATTTTAAGTTGTAATCCTCTGTTTTTATAAATATATGAGGTTAAATAATGTTGCAGATTATTTTTCTTGAAAGGGATCGCAATGCCCTAATTAGTAGAAGCATTAGAAAGCACAAAACCTGTCGTAAGTAATTCCTACTTAGTCTCCCAGCAAAATATTTCCAATCCCTAAAGGTGGATTCCAGTGAACACAAAGACCTGGGAATGCATTAGTAGCAAGCATCGGCATAAACTCCTGAATTTGTTTATTCCTTACCTGTACCTCAGCATATGTACCATCCCCACATTATCAGTTTCTACTATTAGTTACCTGCAGCCCCTTTACGGACGATACTGACCTATCCTACATCTAATATGCCTGGAAATTCTATTTGGTTTTAAGTTGCCTTCACATGGAGCTGAAACAATGTGTTTCCACCGGCTCAACTTTGAATTCACACATTACCAACGAGCAGAGTATTTGTTTGTTTCCAAACTTTCCAATATAGAATTCCATATAGGAAGATCGAATCGGCATCATCAATCAAGCATTCTTTCACAGGTATGGAAAACGTTAAGGGAGTAGCACAACATGCTAGTATTAGAAAAGTAGTCTGAGTTGGCATGCTGAAATTTTATTTTATTTTTCTAAAGCAGACATTTATGGCAATGGATGACCGAGCTCTTTCACCGGATGTACAAGAGAAACTAGTAAGAGAGAACCCACCAAAAAGAGTTTACAAGATTAAAGGGGGTGATAATTGCCCATTCTTCTCAAAGCTTCTATTTGTCTCATAGAACACAACTATTTGTTCATTGTGTGGCTCTTAAATTGTCATATGTCGTTTTTGTATGTACAACTACCTTTTTGTAATTATATCTTTTCTTGCAGTAAAGAGAAAAGTTGTCATACACTTGCATACTAATATCCTTTTTATCAAATGATTATTATTTTAATAATAATGCTCCTGCAACTATCTTGTAAATGCCAAATACACGCAGAGATTCAGGTTCTATGTTTCAACAATTAAAACTCCACATGGTTGCGAGGGCAAGTAAACAGATGCTTACCTGCAATCCAGCAACTAAAACAACAGGCTTCAAAGTAATTTTCCAATAGTTGAATATATAACATATCCAATAGCCATTTCTCAAGTAATTGTTCAATAGTTTAACATTTCAAAAAAAAATGTTTCAAACACTCAATTAAGACAAAATGTATTGTTAACATGATTCAACAACCCTTCCAAAAGGATATATTATTTGTTCACAAAATAGATTTCCTTTTGAAAGTTAATTTGGCCCTAAAATTTGCTGTCAGGTTTGAGCTTTGTTGGGTTAAGGGTGGTTGGCTTGATGTGTTATCCATTGAAGTGGCTTGGTTTAAAATTTGCAGGCTCGATGATTGGCTTGCCATTTGGTTACCCTCAACAATCCCTTTGCAAGTCCTTGTATTATGGCCTGGTTTGCCATATTTGGTGCAATTAGCTTGCTGTCCTGTCTTGCTTAATTTTGATCCAGTCTTTCTTACTTCACCTATTTCCTTCCTCCTTGTTTGTTTGGGTCTTCCTGAGGGCCTTCTAATTATGGGAGGAAGAATGGGTTCCATGTCCTTTACATGTTCCCATTGCATAGGACCTATACACAAAAATTTAAAGATGTCAAACACATTTTATAAATAAGTAATATTTCATAAAGTTTTAGGTTTTTAGGGCTATTACCTTTTACAGGGTTAATCAAGTGGTCGTAAATATTCAACTGGTAGTGACAAGATAACATGTATTTACATAAGTTTGGGGCTCTGACAAGTAATTGCATGCAAGAAACAAGATGCTTACATGGGATTCCTGACAAATCCCATTTTCTACATGAACAGGAGTAGTTGAGAAGGTCAACCACATACTTGTTGCCTAATCCACAGTCTACCTCATACTTCTCATTTCCAGCATATGTCGGCCATATACTATAAACAAAGTAACATTTTAAAGTTAAAAACTTTTCCATCCAAGCAACAGAATTCAAGCTAAGTAAAAAAGAGTTAGCAAAACTTACTTATTGGATTGACTAACAATTTCAGACAACTTCTTCTGTATCCTTGGACATAAAGGTCCAGAATACTTCTCAGTAGCCTCTTTCATAGAAACCAACCTAGTCATGACTTTCTTCTAATTATTTCCAACATCGTTAGGATGGGTTTATCTCTAGATTCTAAAATGAACTACAAGGAGAGCAAGTCTTTAAATAACTCCAACAACAATTATACAACATGAAGTGATAAATAGTCAGATTTAAAAAATAATTTTAACCTTGTTGAAACATTCACTGTTGTTGTTCAGTAGTAGATCAGATTTGCATCTGGTTGAGAAGTGGGCTCTTGACCAAGTTTTTGGATCCTTGTCACGCAGCCAAGCCTTAGCAGATTCTGACAGTGACCTCATTTCAGACATTGCTTCTTCAAATTGTCTTGGAAAAGTTACTTTAGCAGCTTTCCAGTAAGTAAGACGCATAACTTGGCCTCTAAATCCTTCTATATTTTTAAAATTATTGTAAAGATGTCTGGCACAATTTCTTGCTTCAGCATTAGGGAACAACTAAGAAATCGCTTCTATTAAACCCTGTAAAACAATTAAAACAACATGCTAAGCAATCATTTTTATATAAACCATTTAGCGTATACTATGACTTTATAGTACCTTTTGTTTGTCAGACATGAAGCATATATTGGAGGAGTTGTCGATCTCCAAATCCCTCTGTAACAACTCGAGGAACCAAAACCATGATTGTTTGTTTTCACTCTCAACTATAGCAAAAGCCACTGGATATATACAATCATTGGCATCAACCCCAACAGCAGTAAGCAAATGTCCACCATAATATCCCTTCAGCCAACACCCATCTAACCCTATAATTCTCCTACAACCAGTTAACCAACCTGATTTGCATGCTTCAAGGCATATATAAAGCCTCTGAAATAGCCTACAGTCTAATTTACAGATGGTTGTTGTACCAAGATTGCTTCTCCTTAACTCAAGTAAATAATCATATATATTGACATATTGGGCTTTGTGATTCCCTTGAACTAGTTCTAGAGCCCTAATCTTAGCCCTCATACATTTAGTCCGAGACACTATTGTTCCAAAATCCACCCTAATATCATTTTGTAAGGATGTTAAGGAATAATTGGGATCAACTTGAAATTTGTGTAAATAATGTCTAGCCATCCATTTTGAAGTAATATTCTTATTTTTCATTACCTTGCTACACTTATGGTGGTTGACTAATGTCTTAATTTGCCAACTCCCATCCATTGGATCCTTTGGATTTAACTTGGATGCCCATAACGTCCATGGACAACTAGGTGCACAGACTGCTTTCACCCTAAGCTTGTCATTCCTAGTTAGTTTGGTTACTACCCTATTTATCCTCCCATACTGTTTAACTACATCTTTTAAAATGTCTCTACTAGGGAAAACCAAACCCTTTATCAATATAGGGTTCCTCATATCAGTTTTAGGATTGAATAGAGGTACTTTTTATTCCTATATTTATCATAATCCACGTCATTATTCAAATCATCATCACTGTTACTATCAAAATCATCTTCTAAACTCCAAAAACTTGAACCCAGTAAGTGGTCTAACTCCTTCTGTATCATTTCACCTACTAGTTCAACCTCTGGTTGATCTACCCTATCACCATCAGACTCAAAAGAATCAAAATAAGAAGTACCTGACTCATAAGCTTTATATGAACTATCATCTGAGTCAGACGTTTCTCCTCCAAAATCTCCCCCTAAAGTATTTTGTTCAACTTCAAACCCTAAACCAAAAAAGAAAAATAAAACATTATATTAGTATCAAAAAATTGCATAATTCAAACCTGAAAAAATATTATCTCAACTTCAGTTCAATTTCAAACAACATCAGTAATGAATTTATGAACATTTTAGGACATTCGGACAGCAGTCAATATTCACATTTGGACAACATTAAAATAGATGTTGAATAAATAAATGGCCAGTGAATAGATGTTTAAATCCTCGCCTATCACGGGAAGTTGAATAAATAAAAACTATACAGTAGAAAGTGTAGAAGATAAATCAGTTTATCTCAGTAATTATGCTATGGGATTCTTTATAGAGAAGCTGTGGGGTATATGCTCAAAAACTAGCTTTAAGATGGAGAAGAAAAAGAATTGTGGATGATTTGTTTTTCAAATGCCAGCTTCACCACATAGTTACATGATGTATACATGCATATGCACTCATGAACTCACATATATTAAAGCTAAATCCCACTGTGTTCATGGTCTAATCTAATCCCTTTTAAATTGTGGTGTTCCTGTCTGCATATATGGTTATATATGGTTACCTTGTTAACACTCCATCCCTGCCCTGCTTCCTTTTTCTTATGGTTTGCCTATTCAGAAACGAGAGACAACATAAGAGGAAGCACTTTATTAAGTGAAATTTTGCTTCATTCTTATTTAATAGATTTATAATTGTTTTTGGTTTTGTTCAGTAGACAGGTCGAAGAAACAAAAATACTCCCTTACTGTTTACCATTTCTTCTTTCCACTAGAAATATATTGAGAGTATATGTCCATGCTTGGGCTATATAAGTTATTTAGTGGTTGCCAGTTGGGGAGCTATGTTTACTCTCTTCACCTGTTTTTTGGGGTTTTCTTCTTAACCCTTCACCGCAAAAGAATTTTTATGCAATATTATTTTTCCAATTTATCACGTTTTATGGAACATTTAGGGTTCATGAAAACATACATGTTCACAAACAATTTCAAAAAGTCGAAGAAAATATCAAGAATTTCAATTTAGGGTTTTCATTAAATAATAAAAAATTCAATTTTTTGTTTTTCAGTATTGAATAAAAGAGACAGAGGAATGCAAAGAAGACATACCTGGACTCTCCATTGAATCCATCTTTATGAAGTAGTCAATTTGATTTCAACTATTTTGATCTTAATAATAGTTTTTCCAGTCAAATGAAAAAAAAACCTAAAAAAAGAAGAGACGAAGAAAAATTAAAAAGAGGAGATGAACAGTTTAAGTTAAAGTTTAGGTTTAAAAATTTTAATTAATTAAATTTATTTAATTTAAAATATATTTTCATCACATTTAGAAATCCAAATTGGCACTTAAAATCTAGTTGGACTGCCACATAGGATTACTGTTAGAGAGATAACAGAACTTAACGGTAGAGTGATCACTTTGTAACAAAATAATAACATAAGTGACTAAAACGTAACATTTCAAACATAAGTGACTAAAATGTAACCTGGGGCAAACAAAAGTGACTATTTTTATAGTTTACCCTAATAATAATAATAATAGCCTTCAATTTTCTTCGCCTTTTTTACCCGCAAACGATTCTGTTTGCTCAAATTCCCCATGCCATCTTGGTGCTTACGTGTAATTCACGTCAATAATTTTATTTTTAAAATTATAGATTTTATAAAGATATAAAATTTATTTAAAATTAAAATTAAAAAACTATTTTTTTTAATTTTAACTTCAAATCTGCAAAACTCGTTTTTTTTCATTTAATATCAAATCTATAGAAAAAAAATTAAAAACGGTCGACAGATAAACAATTTTGTACATCAAGCCCATCATTTAAATCTCTCTTTTCAGCCCCTTCTCCATTCTCTCAATCATGTTTCTCTAATTCCTGTTAGACAAAACACGTTATCGAACAAAATAAATAAATATAAATAAAAATATATAAAATAAAATATATAAATAGAATGATTTATATTTAATCTGTCAAATATAAAAAATAATCAAAACCGTAACAAAAGTTGAAATCAAAACAGAATAGAGATTTTACTAAACATTGAGGCCTGTTAAAAACAGTTTCCTTAAAGTAGATTCGACCGCTCCTACGGCACTTGTAGAAACGTTGGTCGAATATTTCCCAGGATACAATAACAACAATGATCAAAACAGTAGCACCTCTGCAGCGATCAACGAACAAACGTTGCATTTTTCTATCACCAGAACGTTGAAAAATATGGAGAAGAAAAAGAAGAGTTTTGAGAGCAAAAGAATTTCGGTGTAAGAGAGTATGAGAGTAGGAAAAATTATACAAAATACAAAGCCTTTTATAGGCATTTAGAAAGGTGGAATTTTTAGAAATATCCACAAAATCTGCCATTAAGGAGCCAACAAATCAATTTGATTTAAAAATTAAATCAAATTGATTGGAATCAAATAAATAAGATAATGTCCTTATATAAACAGATTATGTCTGCTGAGGAAAAATAATTTCGTGTTGGACTAAAATATCCACAGGCCCATTTGGGCTCGACCGGTCCAAACATTTCGCATCACCTACGTCGTGCAACTGTGCTCCAACCCCATCGGGTTTGGACCTGTATCCCCCTATACACAAGATAGGGTTTCAAACTTAGTCATTCAATCACCTTTTAAGAGGGTTCCCATATATATACACATCTCGCACTTGGTATTTAACCAATGTGGGATCTAAGCCTTTACTTTTCCTCAACAAATATTTTCAAGTAGCTTACTTTGAGTATCAATTTCTCATTCATCACTCAACCATTTTGAGCATATGATATACCGTTGTAAAGGTCTCATGGAGTAGAATATGAAACCATAATTTTATGATTCAACTCTCCACCTTTACCTATTGAGAATATGCCTCAAAGTTCCCATAAAATGTAACTTTTCCAACAATCCCCCACATGAATGAAAATTTAATAGTTTTATCAAAAGCATTGACTCGATATGGTGATAGAATCTACAATTGATAGTTGCATAGGATAGGTAGGTATCCACCCTTGAACCTTCCATTGTGAAAGTATATTTACTTTACTAGATAACTAGTAGACGTGATGTCCTTGAACTGTTCTGTCTTTTGTGTAAACGATGATATAGCTCACACAACTACCTCCCTGGCAAGGTTTTAGTTCTCATGGGTATGTTCATATAGCCATGAACATCTCCTGGTTTTGTAAGAGTTTAAGAGAAGTATGCCCCAATAGTCTCCTTGAAACGGCCCCACTTCACTCTCACATAGAAGACTTATGTTGTTCGGCTCACCAAAACACACAATGGTAATTAAAAGCATTGCTTAACCTCTTTATTTTTAGTCACTGTTTACATCATAGGAACGGACTTGGGATAAGAACCCCCACAATGACCTCACAAGGTCTATGCAATTAGGTTCTCCCTTTAAACCTAAATCTTGGGATCTCCAAACAACTAAATTGGGTTTTCCTTCACATAGCGCCTTCAATTTTCATGGGCTTTAGTCCTATTCCTTTCGATGTTTTATCAACCTAATCTCAATTTAAACCTTTAGTTAGTGGATCTGCAATGTTATATTTTGATTTTACAAAATCAATAGAGATAACTCTATTTAAGATTAGTTATTTAACAATATTGTGTCGACAACGCATATGTCTCGACTTACCATTATACATTGCATTCTGTGCTATACCAATTGTTGCTTGGTTATCACAATATATGCATATTGTGGGCACAGGCTTTGGCCAGTCAAGAATATCCTCCAAAAAGTTTTGAAGCCATTCTACCACTTCTCCTAGAGCTACAAACTTAGATTCCATTGCGGATCTAGTTATAATCGTTTGTCTTAAGGATTTTCATGACATAGCTCCTCCTCTCAATATAAAGACATATCCACTTGTGCCTTTGGTATCTTGAATATCAGATATCCAACTGGTATCTGAGAATCCCTCTAAAATAGTAGGATCTGTGGAATAATGTAATCCATAGTCCCGAGTATATCTTAGATATCTCAGTATCCTCACAATTTCTTTCCAGTGGTTTTCCCCTGGATTGCTTGTGAATCTGCTTAAACTACTCTTGGTGAAAGCAATATCTGGTCTAGTATAGCTCATAAGGTACATTAGACTGGCTATGTCCCTGGCATATTCCACTTGGTTAATGCTTTCACCTTTATTTTTAGACAGACATTGGCTCGTATCTATTGGATTTCTGGCAATACCGGAATCATCATTACTAAATTTCCCAAGAATCTTGTCCACATAGTGTGACTAAGTCAATATGAGACCTTCAGATGACCTTTTAATTTGGATACCCAAAATTACATCAGCTAGTCCCATATCTTTAATGTTGTATCTTAAATTTAACATGTCTGTGGTACGTTTTACCATTTCATTGTTACTTCCAACAATAAGTATGTCATCAACATATAAGCATAGGATTATATATCCAACATCGGTAGTTTTGACATACACACCTTTCTCACACTCATTAATCTTGAAGCCATTTTTCATCATAACATTATCAAACTTTTCATGCCATTGTTTTGGTGCTTGCTTAAGTCCATATAAAGACTTCACTAATTTACAAACTTTCATTTCTTGTCCTAGAACGACATGACCCTCAGGTTGTACCATGTAGATTTCTTCATCAAGATCTCCATTTAGGAAAGCTGTTTTAAAATTCATTTGATGTACTTCTAGATTCATTTTGTCTATAACCTTTTATAACCAATCTAGCATTGTACTTACCAATTGTTCCATCTACTTTTATTTTCCGTTTGAAAATCCATTTAGAATTTAATGGTTTAATTCCCAGAGGAAGATCCACTAATTCTCATTTATGATTTTGCATGATAGAATCAATTTCACTTTTAATAGCATCTTTCCATGAGAAGCTTTCGAATGATCGTATACCATCATTATACATTTGAGGTTCAGCCTTTAGCATAAAGGTTAGAAAATTCGATCCAAAAGATTTTTTTACCCTTGCTTGTTTACTCCTCCTTGGCTCCATTTCAGTTTTAGCCTCGTCAGGACTATTTTTATCTATAGCTCTAAAGTTTATTTTGTTGAACTTGAATCAACTTTTCTAGCTTTACAAGGGAAGATATTCTCAAAGAGTGAAACATTCTTTGATTCCAATATGGTATTCTTGTGAATGTCAGGATTTCTCGATTCATACACAAGAAACCTATATGCATTGTTATGATCTGCATAGCCAATAAAAATACAATCCATCGTTTTATGACCTATTTTCATTTGTTTTGGTAACAGAGCCATTACCTTTGCAAGACACCCTCACACTTTCAAGTGGTTGTAGGAAGATTTTTTTTATCTTTCCATAACTCATATGGTGTCTTGTCCATTTTCTTACGGGGAGCCTTATTTAAAAGGTAATTAGTTGATAGAATAGCTTCCCCTCACATGTTTTGTGATAACCCAAACCTTCCTAGCAATGCGTTCATCATTTATTTTAGAGTCTGATTTTTTTGCTCGGCTACTCCATTTGATTGAAGAGGGTATGGTGGTGTCACTTCATGAATAATATCATGTTGTGCTCAGTATTCACCAAATGGTTCAACATATTCACCACCACGATCACTTCTTACCATCTTAATCTTTTCATTAAGTTGGTTTTCAACTTCCTGCTTATAAAGAATAAATTTCTCTATAGCTTCGTCTTTGCTCTTAAGCAAATACACGTAGCAATATTTTGTGTTATCATCAATGAAGGTAATAAAATATTTATTCCCTCCTCTCATTTGAATAAACTTTAAGTTACAAACATCGCTATGTATTAGATCAAGTGGTTCTGTGCTTTTTTTAACAATTTGAAATGAAAACATTATTAATTTTGTCTCAACACAAGTTTCACATTTATGTTTATAATTAATGTGAAATGAAGGAATGTGCTCCAAGTTAGTTAATCTACATAAAGTATCATAATTAACATGTCCGAGCCTACCATGTCGTAAATCAAATTACTCAAGCATATAAACAGAGGAAGAAGCGACATTTTTATTCATTGTCTTTGCTTTTACAGAGGTTGCATTAAGTTTTCACACGTTATTTAATACATATCCCCTTCCCACATACATTCCCCACTTAGACAAAACTAGCTTCTGGGATTCAAACATCATCTTAAAGCCGTGTACACTAAGGAGTGTCCCAGAAACAAGGTTCTTGTGTATGTTAGGCACATACAACACATTTTGAAGCTTGAGTTCTTTGCCATAAGTCATCTTCAAAACCACAATACCATTCCCTTTGATCTTGGGAGTTGTAGCATTGCCCATATAGAGCTTGTCCCCATTTTCACAAGGTTCCAACTCAGAAAAGGAGTCTCCGCCACAGCAGATATGACATGTAGCACTTGTATCAAGCCATCATTCTCTTGAATTTGAATAAACCATGTTGACTTCAGAAATCACAGCACATAAGCCCATATCTTCCACAATATTGATGGGAGTTTCCATTTTCTGTCAAGAAACAGAATCAGAATTAGAAAATTATCAACTTTTGTTAGATGACAAGAATCTAATAAAACTTGAAACAAAAGTTTATATGGTCTAATAAAAAATACAATAAAACAATGCACCAGGTAGGTAACTTTAAAAGAAAGGTGGTGCACTCGGCACGCTTAAATACCAAGTCTTTCAAAAAACCAATCCTAGACATGCATTCTCATATTGTCTTTTTATTTTCATCGTTGATAAATTTCCTTTTTAATTCACAATTTAAAGCCACAATTAGGCCAAAAAATAAACATAAAATTTCCCTTTGATTTTGTTAAACGGCAGAATTAAAATTCTGAAACAAAATCAAAATCAATTTTGTTAATCGACACGACTAAATCCCGAAACAAAATCATGTAACTAAATCAAAATAAATTATGTTAAACAGCAGAAATAAATCTCGAAACAAAACTATTTGATTAAGTCTTCATTTGGAAACAAATTAGTATTGAATAAAATCTTCTTAAACGACGGGAATAAATCTCGAAATAGATTTTATTTAAATTAATTCTAATTTGGAAATAAAATTAAAATCGAATAAAATCTTGTTAATCGGCGGGAATAAATCCCGAAACAGATTTTATTTAATTTTAATTTCTCGTTTTGAAAATAAACTCAAAAAAGAATAAAATTCATTGAACGGCGAGAATAAATCCCTGAACAGATTTTGCTTTAATTTAAAAACTTGTTTTAGAAATAAAATAAACTTGGAATAAAATCCGTTGAAGCAGGAATAAATCCTAAAATAGATTTTATTGACTTTTAGAAAATAAAAAATATATTTTATTAATTTTCTTTTTATTAATTTATTTATTTTCACCTTAGTGTCTCGTCCATCTCGATTAGAGAATTGCAAATATTAGAGTCTATCTTAAGATTATTGGACAAAACACGTTAGCAAACAAATAAATAAATATAAACAAACATATATAAAATAAAATATATAAATAGAATGATTTATATTTAATTTTTCAAATACGAAAAACAATCAAAACCGTAACAAAAGTTGAAATCGAAAGGGAGAATAGAGAGTTTACTAAATGTTGAGGCCTGTTAAAAATAATTTCTTTAAGACAGTTTTAATCGCTCCTACGATACTTGGAGAAACATTGGTCGAATGTCTCCTAGGATACAACAACAACAACAATGATCAAAGCAATAGCACCTCTGTAGTGATCAACGAATGAATGTTGCATTTTTCTATCATCGGAACATTGAAAAATATGGATAAGAAAAATAAGAGTTTTGAGAGCAAAAGAATTTCGGTGTGAGAGAGTATGAAAGTAGGAAAAATTTTACAGAATACAAAGCCTTTCATATGCATTTAGAAATGTGAAATTTTTGGAAATATCCACAAAATCTTCCATTAAGGAGCCAACAAATCAATTTGATTTAAAATTGATTGGAATTAAATAATTAAGATAATGTCATTATATAAACAAACTATGTCTGCTAAGGAAAAATAATTTTGTGTTGGACTAAAATATTCACTGGCCCATTTGGGTCTGACTGGTTTGGACATTTCGCGTCGACCACTTCGTGCGAATGCGCCCCAATCCCGTCTGGTTTGGACCTGCACCCCTCCTACACACGAGACAATGTTTCAAGCTTAGTCATTCAATCACCTTTCAAGAGGGTTCCCATATATATACACATCTCACACTTGGTATTTAACCAATGTGGGATCTAAGCTTTTACTTTTCCTCAACAAATATTTCTAAGTAGCTTACTTTGAGCATCAATTTCTCATTCATCACTCAACCATTTTGAGCATATGATATGAAACCATAATTTTATGATTCAACTCTCCACCTTTACCTATTGAGAATATGCCTCAAAATTCCCATAAAATATATATTTTTTCAACAATTCTTTCATGGAAAGATGTTCCAAATATAGAGCATATTCAAATATGACAAAACAAATTCAAAGAAAAGCAATGAGAATGGTTTGGTTCATGAGCCGTTGAAGAGTAGTCAAAGATGGTCTATTTCTCCTGCCATTGAGGAGCAAAGAGTGATGGTCTATTTCCTGTGCCATGAAAGAGTAGTCAAAGATGGTATGTTTTCTGTGTTGTTGAGGAGTAGGCAGTAGTGGCTTGTTTCTTGCGCCACTGTTAAGGAGAATGAAATATGCAAATGACCTTAGATCCCTAAAATCTCAGGGTTTTCTCCTTTTTTTCCTTTATTTGTTTTTACTTTGATTTAAATGGAATTATGCACCTAATATAACACCCCTAGCCCACCCGGTCGCCGGATCCGAGCTACATGATATTACATTTATTGTTGGAGTAGATTTATTTAGAAAACATATTTTTCATCAATTCAACAAATTAATTTTAATAACACGATTATCAAACCATTACATCAATACATATTTTGAACTGGGATTTATACGAGCTTATGAAAGCACTCTTATTAACCTGAGACCATTGGAAGACCAAAATGTAATATTTTCAAAAGATTTCAAGTTGATGTCGTGACATCAAGGGTTCGATGTCTTGACCTCCAAGATAGTAAACAAGCTTAACTACTCCAAGACCAAATTGAAAAAATTTTCAAACTATACCAATTAGATATCGCAACCTTGGGGTTCAACGTTGCAACTTCAAAGGTTAGCATCGCGACATCCAAAGGGTGGTGTCATGCAACACTTAGACATCACCATTTAACCTAAAACTAAAGAAAATTAGGACTAAATCGAGGGAATTAGTGAATCGCAGGACCCTATCGGGTAAATCAAAAATTTTAGTAGCTAAATTTCAAATAGTTGTATCTCAACCCTGGTTCGATTAGGATATAATCAGTCGGCTTTGAAGTGGGAGACATAATAATTAAGATTGAGTAGTGGTAATGGTCTATGGAGGCTATGCTGAGGGATTATATATATAGGGGTGGGTATGTGTGTGTGTGTGTGTGTGTGTAAATGGAATTCCTCTTAATTCTACTTCCAAAACCTTTTTCTCTAAACATCGTATTCTTCAGTCGCCTTGAAGAAGAAGACGATATAGTTGAAGAAAATTCTGCATGTTGCAGCCATCGTGCGGATTTGAGTCTATAAGTAGAAAGATTGGGAACTGGTAAGTTTCCTTAACCCTCTGAATTTTTAGATTGAAGAAAGGAAGTAGAGTAAGAAAACTCAAAGTTTCTGGTAATTGTGAAATGGGTCTTAAGGGTTGAACACCTTTAGATTAACCGATGCATGGTTGTTATGCTTAACTACCAGAAGGAAGGATGCACTGGCGTTCGAAGAAGTTAAGCTTAGGAGGCGAGAAAGCAAGATGAGTTTCTGTACTCCAACTCAAAAGCACTAAGTATGTTGAAAGTTTGCATGAGTTATGAGCAGCTGCCTTGTTAGTTCAGTAGGCATGATCAATGATGTTCCATTATTAAATTTCATGTACTACATATGAACTTTGGTAAGGGGTTTTTGTCGAGATTATATGAAGTTAAGAAGGGAAAACTGGGGGACTCTGTTAGATATTGCCATACAATTGTGCTGAGTGCAAACTGTAATATGTAAAGCTTCGCGCCTTGTGAAAGGGACATTGGGGTGTTCAAGCATCAAGGTACAGGACATCGAATGGAGGAATGGATGGAAAGCGACGTGGAGAGTGAATAAAAGATAATGGCTAGGCCTTGAGACCGCTTGGAGGCTATTTGCCTAAAATGAGTAAAACCATAGCTGAAAGATGCTATGGCATCAGGATAAAAATGAGTAAGATTATAGCTGAAAGACGCTATAGCATCATGACGGGAATTAGTAAGACCATGATTGAAAAATGCTATGGTATCATATGAAAGCACATCAAAATGGCTAAATAAGAATAAAATCATAATTAAAAGACATAACGGCATCCTTCTATAGTCCGCCGAGACGGTAAACATGGGGTTATATTATGTAAGGCCATAGCTGAAAGATGCTACGACATCATAGTTAGTCCACAAGGACACTAGACAAAGGAAGGTATGTCGGGACACTAAACATGGGAAAGTCCGCCAAGAGACTAAACAAAGGGAGGTTTGTCGAGACACTAGACAAAATAAGGTCTGTTAGGACACTAAATATGGGGAAGTCCGTTGGGACACTAGACAAGGGGAAGCCAAGGTTATGTCTCAACCCAAATAAGGTGGAAAGAAAAGAAGCTCCCTAGGAAAAAGGGGTATTCGTAGTATACGCACAAACCAGTCTGCTAGGAAAGTTACGGATTCCATGCAAAGTAAACAAGTATGAGAAAGTACGCAGTTGTGTACATGTAATGGAAATAGGGGTTAGCCGAAGGGTTTAACAAGCCAAACTAGGTTCTCTTAAGAGGAAGTGGATGCCAAAGCCGAATGGCCAACAAAGCCACCCAAATATACGGGAAAGTAGTAGATAAATCTAGTCCAGAGAGGGCATGGATTTCGTTGAGCTCCTAAGACTGGAGTTGTATGCATTGGAAGCCTTCTTTAGGGACACTGTGACAAGGGTAAGGACCACGGCAATAATAGTGAGCCCTAGTGCTCCGAGGCTGTGAAGACATGAAATTTACGAGGAAGACTGTAGTAGTTGTAATGCCCTAAACTCGACCTAATTCACCGGGTTCAAATATTGAGTGTTACTAAACGATACAAACATTTAACCAAAAATAGTTTACAATTTTTCATTTATTTTAAAACTGTTATTTGTAGTTTCATAAGAAAAACTCAAAATTTGGAAATTTAAAATGAAATATATGTTAAATAACTTATTACATCATATTTGATACAGATCTTTACAAGTTAGAAAATATTTCAAGACAGACTTAAATACATTTCAAGGCTATGCCACATATCCACTGTATACATAATAGCCCACTCCTCTACCAACTTGGCGTACTCCTAATGTTGTCTCTTCAGGCAAAGTCTCTTTTCAACATACCTGAAAAACAATAACAAACTTTATAAGTTTGAGTACTTAGCGAACTCACTATGACTATACATTTATAGGCGTTTTGCAATCTTGTATGAATTGCTATGAGTCAACCATATTCTGCACCACTTGCTTCGACTGATACCATCACAGTGTTATCATTCCTTTATACACCAGTTATCACACCCTTATTATGCTCAATCTTTCATATCTAATAACTGGAGAATCCTTCCAAAAGTTTCATAATTCTCTTGTCCCATAATACTTTCTTAACAGAATATACCCTTAGAAACCACTTCCAATCAACCCATACATTAACCCATACTCTCATTTCAAACAATTTCTCACTGACATTATCTTGGGCGGATACATACATATGGCAGATACCTTATAGAATTTCATACTATTGGTTCACACTTAAGCTTACCTTGATCCAGTTCTGTACCCATGTCCATACAGATAATTCACTGTGTATATCATCCAAATGTACTTCATATCATACTTTATAAAAATCTCATAATCTAAAATAACATTAATTCAGATTCAGAATAATTTTAGAAAAAGATATAATACCGCTTACTTTTCATATTCACATTTCATTATGGTAGATACTTTCGTATTCATATTTAATTATGAAGAATACCTTTAGGACTTTATTCAACTTTTATTCCAGAGCATATTAACACCTTATATTGGTCATACTTAATACAGATTTACTAGAATTTACTCATATCTTTCCATGAAGACAAATATTTAGATCCATAGCTTACCAAATTTTCCAAACAATTCACTCTATATAGACTTAGCAGAATACACCATACAAGTAATCATATTGAGTACGCCACCAAGGCGTTCCACTTAGAATTTGTCATAAAGGCATTCCTTTCAGATTTCGCCACAAAAGCTATTCTTTCATAGTTTGCCACAAAAGCTATTCTTAGTTGTCATGTTTACGATATGGATTTGCCTAAACTCACATTACGTGAGGTTTTCCCATCATCGTCTTGGGACACGCAAAGAACCTCATTGGGTAATCACCATTCCATGGATCTTATTCAGAGGGTGTCATGGCCATGGACTTTTCCTTCAAAGTTCATATTAGAGTTCGTGTTTTCAGTCCCGACAAACTCCATCAGACATCACCGTGATGAACAAACACAAACTCTCTTAACTAACTCTTCATGCATTGACACAATCTAAATTCAACCTTTTACTTCACTGACACACACCCAATCAGAAAACTCACATCTCATAGCATACATTTCAGACATATACATACTCAATCATACATCAATGTTTCAATACTCGTACCAATCATCCCATACTATACTTGTCATGACTTTGGATCCATATTTCAATAAATTTCCTACAGATGACTCATAATATGAATAGTATGCATGCAGGAATCAACATAGAACTCACATGATTCTCACTTACTGCAGTTCAAAGCTCCAAATTCAGATATCTATCATGAACCAGTAGCAACTACTGCTTAGAATCATAATTTCACCATTAATACTCTTGTACATACAAATTACTTATCATTTCAATCGCTAACAATCCCATGCAGAAACCTTATACTTAAAGTCTCGTTATTCAATTACCTAATACAAATTTACTCATTCATCCCTTAACATGCAGAATTGAAATACTTATCATGATACGAAGATCATAAAAGAACCTTAGCCTCTAGATCACCGAAGTAGGATACATTCAGATTAAAGAAAGGTTTCAGTATATATCACTTAAGGAAGAGGAAGAAGAAGAAAGATATGTTCTAATAGAATCAGTAGATTATCAACAATGGTTAAATGGCCAGTCAATAATAATCAACAAAAAATCAATGTCGATCAACGTCCGGCCAATGGTGAACATTATGATCGGTTGACACATTCTGATTAGCGTGACATACAACCGTTTTTTAACATAGTTAAAAAAAAAAGCTAAAAATGGGGTAACAGAAACAAAAGTGGGAAAACAGTAGGGTTTGAACTGAGCATTAAGTGAATGATATATGCTCCCGCTCCAGTACCGCTATTTCCCTCCGATTTTTTCTAGTTGTTAGAAAAGCGAAGAGGGATAATTTGTTCATTCATTAGTCCCTACACTTTACATCCACGTTAATGTTTTTGAAGTCTGACTGAAACTTACCTTTCGTTTGGCTTGCAAAGGAAAAGAAAGAAAATAAAAAATCGAAGCACCCTCTCAACTTCCAGTGTTTTTCTTTTTAACTTTTCTGAGTTCAGAGCAGCTATGGACTGCAGAAGCTCTATTTTTGTAGGCAATCAGTCAATTTCATTTTATCTAAATTATTTATCATTTATTGGAAGGTTAGCTCTTATCAAACTGCTGTTTTTGTTCTAGGAAATTGCTTCATTTACAACTCTAATGCGGACTTTAGGTGAAGAAATTGGATATTTAATCCCTTAAGTCTTTGGCAAAAAAAGCAGGCAGTTCTTATTTTCAACGGAAAACTGTGGGCACAAATCGACAAAACTAAAGCTTAGTTAATGTAACAATAATTATTCATAATATATAATTGCCGGCTTATCTTTTATTTCAATCCCCCTTTTTTGTGTGTGGTCATATTCAGGGATTTTGAATTTTAAGTAGTGGGTTTCGACCATTTTGGTCACTCCCAAAAGAGATAGCTGAGAAAATGAGGAGCTTGAGCTTCTTATCTATGGAATATCTTTTCCTATTAATGTCGATCTTATCGCAGTGTTTGAAATTTGGTTCAGGAACTGCAGCAGTGGTTCATGCTGGGAATGGCGATGGCGTCCAGCCATTGTCCAAGATTGCCATCCATAAAGCAGTCTATGCACTTCATGAAAATGCTTCTGTTAAAGCACACCCGCTTGTTCTTGGGACGAAGGTAAAATCTAGCTCGGTCTTTATAGTTTTACTTTCTGCTCTAGATGTTCTATTTCAAATTTTCAATCTAATACAAATTTAGCTCTTTTAAGTTTGAATCTGCTTTCATTAAGATTCAAGAGTAGCAAAGTTAACTTGTTACAAGAGATGTTGAGATCTATACTAAATGCACTGATTGATGAATGCCAATCTTCTCGACCCACTCTCCTTTCCCAAGTTCTATTTGGAATAGTTTGATTTTGAACCTAAGACCTCAATCAAAATCACAACTTCATTTTACCAACTGGTTGCCACACCCTTACTAACTCAACTAATGCAAGAATTTCTGATGTTTTATGGGGTGATAGTTTTGCTATTCGGATTGTCTTATGTGTCTCACATGAGCATGTTCAATTCTTTTAAAAGTTTTTCCATGCATTATGTGAGTGTTTGGAGTGTCATATCCTTATTCACATGCCTGAATATGTGTGAGACATGAGTGTTCAACATGGGTACTTCAAGAAGAATGAAGAGTTGGAGCAACATAGGCGATAATTTTAGATTCATGGTTTGCTCAAAATCTGAAGCATGGTGTTCTAACTTCTAAGCAGCTGAGAATTGCTTATAACTTGGTTTGCTTTTAGGGGGGAGATTCTGATTGGGTAACTGTAGAAATTGAATGTCCGAAACCTTCTGAGGATGATTGGATTGCTGTCTTCTCTCCAGCAAATTTCAGGTAATTTTCAAACTTGTTCATCATATTCTTCTCTTTTAATAAATTCATATAAGAGATTTTCTTCTATTCATCTGCAAATTCTAGATTTGTAGACTAAAGGAATTCATTAATGGCAGCTCGTCTATCTGTCAACCAAGTGATGATATGGAACAGTTTCCTCGTATATGTTCAGCCCCAATAAAGGTATGTATTATTGCTATGTAGCATTCTTTGTTCTTCAGCCTAATATTGAGACCATACACCTTAAACAATCTGTGGTTTCCAGTACAAATATGCCAATGATTCCGATGCTGATTACAAAAAGACTGGCAAATCTTCATTAAAGTTCCAATTGATCAATCAACGGGAAGATTTTTCGTTTGCATTATTTTCTGGCGGGTTATCCGATGTATGCCTTACGCATGTGAACTTCCTTGTGACTTGGCTTTAGCAGATTTCACCCGTTCTTTGACTGATCATTTCTTGCAGCCAAAACTGGTGGCTGTTTCAAATGTTATAAGTTTTGCTAACCCAAAGGCACCACTTTATCCACGGCTTTCACAAGGGAAATCTTGGAATGAAGTAAGTTTATTTCTTCCTGTCGATTTTCATGATTTTTGGACTTTGATATCAAGTCAAGGTAAAAACCAATCCATGTCCTACGGCCTGCACTGACTAATCATCTCTTTATCCATGTCTGACCTTGATTCCCTTACAAATTTATATAGATGACAGTGACTTGGACTAGTGGCTATAATGTTATCGAAGCTGTACCTTTCGTTGAGTGGGGTATGAAAGGAGAATCCCAAACTCGATCTCCTGCAGGAACATTGACATTTCATCAAAATGATATGTGTGGTATAATACATCTTTCCTTGACTGTGGAAGTGAAAGATTTGTAAACTTATTGGTAGAATTCACATGGACATAGATCGAAACTATATAATATATAACGAAGTTTAAGTGAAGCTTATATTTAGTTTATATTCTTAGTTTGGAATGTTTCAAGTGGTATTCAGAATCTAACAACATTCTGATGATAAAATGCAGCTCCACCAGCCCGAACAGTTGGTTGGCGCGATCCTGGTTTCATTCATACAAGTTTCCTAAAGGATTTGTGGCCAAGCTCTGTGTATGTACCACAATTAACATCTTTTCTCAGAGAAATGATGAATGAGCAATGTGTTCCCAATACTGTGTTTATTTTTGCTTTTAGGTACACTTATAAGCTTGGCCATAAGTTGGTAGATGGTTCTTATGTCTGGAGCAAGAGCTACTCTTTCAAATCTTCACCATATCCAGGGCAGGATTCGTTACAGCGAGTTGTAATATTTGGAGATATGGGAAAGGTAATAAATCTGGCATGCCTTCTAGTAAGTAGGAAAACGAAGAACAATCAATTTACATTTTCTTACCAAAGCCTTGGTTTTATACAATCTTTCTTCTTGAAGTACCATGTTGACATCTGTATTCAACACATATTCAGACATGGGTGAAAGCACAATCCTCCAAATATATGAACTTAGAAAAAAAAATTGAGCGTACCAGTACTGCATTTGTCCTGCAATATAGTAACAAAACCTCTATCCCCTGGGTACAAATGCTTCTCAACTAACCACATTCAACTTTCAATTGTTGCTTCCTAACCTCCCATTGTAATCAAAGAACTCATTCAATGTATAAAACTCAAATATCATCATTTCAACTGTATTGCATGTTATTTGGCACTTAATTGCAGCATAGTGCATAAAATATGAAGAGATTTTATAATTGTTTTAACACGTTTCAGGCCGAACGAGATGGTTCAAACGAATACAGTAATTATCAGCCAGGATCACTTAACACCACGGATCAACTAATCAAGGACTTGAAAAACATTGACATAGTTTTTCATATAGGGGACATTACATATGCAAATGGGTATATCTCACAGTGGGACCAGTTCACATCACAGGTTGAGCGCATTGCATCAACTGTGCCATATATGATTGCAAGGTTTGCAATGCTCAATTAGCATGAACTCTTTGTAACACTTGAGAATTACTTTGCAGTTATTAACAAAGTGCTTATATTGGATCCTAACTAAGATTACTTCTTTTCGTATAGCGGCAATCATGAACGCGATGCTCCCAACTCTGGGTCGTTCTACGACGGAAACGATTCTGGTGGTGAATGTGGTGTCATAGCTGAGACCATGTTTTATGTTCCTGCTGAGAACAGAGCTAAGTTTTGGTAAGTAATTTACCAGAAATACAATATAAATTGTTAATGGAAGCTAAGTTTGTACGCAACATCAAGATTCGAGACCATCTTTCGTGTATGCATGTTGTAGTCTCCTGAAAGGAATCTGTTTAAATCAGATTACCGGTTCTTTACAGGTATTCAACAGACTATGGCATGTTCCATTTCTGTATAGCTGACAGTGAACATGATTGGAGGGAAGGTTCTGAGCAGTACAAGTTCATAGAGAAGTGCCTAGCGTCGGCAGACCGGAGAAAGCAGCCCTGGTTGATATTTGTTGCTCATCGTGTTCTTGGTTATTCCTCAAGTTATTGGAAAGATGCCTCATTTGGAGAGCCCATGGGAAGGGAAAGCTTGCAAGGACTTTGGCAGAAGTACAAAGTCGACATTGCATTTTTTGGACATATCCATAACTATGAAAGAACTTGCCCGGTTTACCAGGTATGGCCAAAACCTATCATCATGGCATTTAATCAAAATATAAGTCTGAAAGTCACCCGATAGGGTCCAATAAGTTTGGCTAAGTTGGAATGTTGGAGTTCGAATCTGAGACCAGATCCTTTATACCCGGCCTTCAGTCTCCTTCTGAGATTCAAAGTTCAAAGTTTTCAACCTTCTTACAGTTCTAATGTTTCTAAAAATGCAGGGGCAGTGCATGCATGTGGGAAAATCACACTATTCAGGTACTGTAAATGGAACGATTCACGTAGTGGTTGGTGGGGGAGGGAGCCATTTATCAGCGTTTGGTCCTACCCAGACTTCATGGAGTCTATACAAAGATTCAGATTTTGGTTTCGTGAAGTTGACTGCATACAATCATTCATCTCTCCTCTTTGAATACAAGAAAAGCAGTGATGGAAATGTGTATGATTCTTTCACCATTTCCAGGGACTACCGAGATGTCTTGGCCTGTGTTCATGATGGCTGCGAACCAACCACTTTGGGTTCTTGAAACCACCCACTGTAGAGGTGTATATGGATCCGATCGGGTCGGATGGTAACTTTGAATTTTTTTTGCCTAAAGCTCGGTCCAGGTTAAGGCTAGGTCAGCCCTCTATCCCGGATGATGACTATAAACAATATATTCTCAAATTTATTAATACATCAAATCAATTTAATATAAGTATGTAACTTTGGTTGTAATCAAATGTACACATAAATTTTCATTTTTTAGTTAATTACATACATTTAAATAAATAAACATCAATTTATTTTTATATTAGATTATTAAATAAAATAAATAAATATGTCAATTTATTTTAATTAAATTAATATAATTATTTATGTATTTAATATGTAAATATAAAATAATAATATATTGATAGTCATATTTTGATTTGTGAAAATTAAATCAAGTAAAAATTAAATATAAAAACAAAATTAAAATTCATTATCCATATTGCATATTGAATTCAACCTAACATTGCATATTAAATTCATAACTTTATTTTATTTTTATGATATTTTAATAATTTTAAATATAAAATAACAGATTTTACCTCATGACACAATTTCATTAACGATAAAAAATTTAATTGATTGAAATTTTGACATTCATAAACCTATATTTAATCTTTCAAAAATTATTTAATAAATTTAGAACATTGGGACCCAAATAATGGACAAAGTTACTTTAAAAATAAATATATAATGCAAACATAATAACAAGTAATGAATTGAAGTTTGATTGTGGAAAAAATTGAATTGCATAAGATTCCTTGGCTGTAAAAGTTGCATATAAATGCATGCATGAGTGACCAAAGCATAATCATTTACAAAATCGATGCTAATGGTGAAAAAGGGGAAAAACAAGTTATCAGTGCTCCATAAGACAGTTGTACCTGAGTTGATTTAACTTCCATAGTTTGCCTTCTGCAAAAATACCTTTTGTCCTTTTAAGCTTTCACCCAAGTTTGAAGCCTTCAATGG
Organism: Gossypium raimondii; assembly: GCF_025698545.1. Classification (NCBI taxonomy): domain Eukaryota; kingdom Viridiplantae; phylum Streptophyta; class Magnoliopsida; order Malvales; family Malvaceae; genus Gossypium; species Gossypium raimondii. Next base: position 38,774,751 of record NC_068566.1, on the reverse strand, counting down.
AGGAAGACTACCTGGTCTTGTGGGCTTTGGCCAATTTCTTCTTTCTTTTCTTTACGGCTTTTGGCACTTTTGTCTTTCGAGCCTCCCTCTTCTCCTCTTTGACTTTCTTTTTATTCTCTTTTCTAGCAGCTTTCTTGTCAACTTGTGCCGACCTGTCAGATAACGGACCCTTATCTTCTGAGCCACTCAAGTTCTCTTCATCCCCATCTGTTTCAGAACCAGATGGGGACTCAGCTTCAGACTCGCTCTCCTGAGAATTAGAATGGCCAGATGGATTTCCCATAGACCCTTCTACAGGTCTTGTGTTGGTATCCCCTTGCTGCTTCTCCACTGGTGAAGATTGATCTTTAGGGAGAGCCTCCTTTAGTCCTGTAATTGTCTTATAATATAAGTCTCCGGTGTCCTTGCCACTGGTTATCCGTATTACATCCTCCTCAACATTCTTGACATGATCCAATGTCTTGGGAATATAAGTCTGAAGAAAAGGAACAAAATAACCATGAAGTTAATATTCACCAAAATAATTTAGACAACCGGATCTTCTATCTTTTATTGCAAGTATGATGCATTCCCTTTCAGAATATAGATTTAACCCCTCAAAACCGAAATTTTCAATCTGTAATATAGCCCAGTTTGAGAAATATAATAACTTGATTTTTGATACATCCCGAAAGCAAATTAGAACATTTATCACTCCTTGGAGATGAACAAAATCTTGATATTGTAATGATTTAACTGCAAAAAGCAGATCATAAATTCTCAAAATATTCTGTATGCAAACAGGGAGCTTCTAGAGCAAGCATTAATAGCTGAAGACACTACAGAAAGTCTTTTGTGGACTTCAATGTCGAATGACATTAAAAGAATCTTAGCAGAAGATCTAAAAAAAGCTGGTAATAAACTGAAGCAGGAGGGCTGACATAAAGTCCTTTGTTAAGAAAAGGAGGAACTTAGATACGCTCCATAGAACAGTAGGCTTTATTATATTATCATTCAACAAACCTGAACAAACACAGAATCTGCAATTTCATCCTCCACAGACATGTCTCCTCTTGCTAAAATCTTCTGCTGCACCTGAAATAAGATATCAGTGTAGAAGCGTGAAAATGGAGATCATTCTAAATTTATAGGAAAAGTATGAACTCAGATATAAAAGGCAAACCTCTTCCAAATAACTATCCACAGAGCCATCCGTGATAGTTGGATCCACTATGAAGTCGAATAACTCTCGAATTGTCATGACAGCTACACCATGTTTTCTAAAGAAATCCTGCACCAGGCAATGACTGATTAACTCTTACAGTCACCCTGTTACTCAATGTTACAATCTCACCTCCAATAAATAGATATTAATCATACAAAAAGAAAAAGTGATAAACAAAAAATTTCTAAAGAGAGAAAATAAACTTACAGAAACATGAATACAATCTTCACGTAAGAAATCCAGGGCATGTGGGTGGTCAAGATCAACCGCTTGAGAGACGTCAATTATGTATAAGTGACCCTGTAAAGTCGAAAATTTTCAAATGAACTAAAGTTAACTTAGAGATCCCTTTTTCCTCTTTGCCTATAGTTTTTGCTAAGAAGATACCCAGAACAAAGCACAAAGAAAATTGTTTTCAGTTGCAAGGAATTGAACAAAGTTAGCCATCACCTCATAATATAGTATGTTATATTCACTGAGATCTCCATGCACTAGTTTGCATTTCTGGTATAATGTCCGCATTGCAACTATCATCTGGGGAAAATAGCCAAGAAGCCAGCATTTAGAGAAAAGAAAGAAAACTACAGTAATATAACTTATAAACTTTTGAGTAGCTCAAAATAATGTGACCGTAGCTTAACATAAGGACACACCTCCACATAACATTCACGCAACTTGTCTAAAGATAATGCCGCATCTTTAAGACGAGGCGCAGCCCAACCAGCTTTTCCTGTAACATAGTTTTAGCAGTTAGTACCCAAAACTCGTACAAAAGCATTAAAAAATGTAAAACCATTCTCTATGTCCTGATTATTCAAGAGAATTAAAGCAATAATAATTAAAAACTCACACTACCTATGAATTCCATGACCAGCACATGAAGTCTCAAAAGTAATGGAGTTGGGCATCTAATTCCTGCAGCCTTAAGCCTGCAACTCAAAACAAACATCTCCACTCATGAAAAAGCAAGCAAAATGATGCACACATAATTAGTCATGTATATCTGTTCACAGAATCAAAGGTAAACGGGAAATAATTAAAATTTTGTTTTACCTCATAAGATTCCTCATTTCTTTCTCAGCCCATGTCTTCACCATCTTTCTAGGATTGTGCTTACAATAACCATATCTGAACCGGTAATCACCTTGTACATATCGATCTCGATCCCTTGAGTTATTATCAGAAACCAATTGATTACAATTTTTAACATGCAAAAATTTTGGCATGAAAACACGGAATCTAATATTGTAGAAAAATAAAATACAACAGCAGATCTCACAAAGTGATATGCTACATCAAATATGGAATAGAAGACCACAAGTGCAAGATAACATCTATGATGAAATCAAGAACATTCATCCGAAAACAATACCATCAAATGGAAAGGAACAATTATGCTTACATCCAGTGCCCTCATCTCACCAATTCTTCACTAATTCTTAACAGATTAAAAGGGGGAATGTTCTATAATGTTGGGACAAAACTGAAAAGGTTTGAAGTCTAATTATCTCATCAAAACACCACTTACTTGAAAACCAAAACAGAAGTTTTATATACTTTGATTGCTAGTTCCTGACCATCAGATTTTGTTGCATGATATACATTTGCCTGTTCAAAGAACAAACTAAATATCACGTGATTTCATCAAACAATGATTTTACAAACTGAAGCATGAAAAATTAACATCTAACAATAACATCACATTACATACTTCTTTTCCAGTTGAAATGCAACCATTGATATCATGAAACACACCGCGGTTAAGCATTTTAAACAGAACCATACGAGTTCTTGGATCAATAGCCTGCAGAACAACTTCATGATGAGCTCAATCTTCCAAAACACTAGTAACTAATAAGAAAAAATCATCAAAATCTTCAGAGCAATCAATTACGTGTATTTCACCTGCTCAACAGTTGCACGATCAGCTTTCTCAGTAGTTTTAGTTTTACCAATGGCCATTTCACGAACACTTTCACGAATTGCAGTTGTAACCGTGTTCGACATTCCAACATTTATCCTCCCTTCCCACTCCTACACCATTCATTCAGTAATCCAATTGGAAGAAACAAAAAAAACAATAATAATAAGCTTAAATGATCGTGACAATGTATTTTTACCTCTAAAGGGGAAGCTCGAATATGATTAGAGAACTTCTGGTTACGGTTGGAGAGAGGTTGAAGAGCGGACGAATTAGGCCTAGAGTGAACACCGCCGTGAGCGTTAGGCCGCCTCGACGCAAGCGTGAAAGAACTATCGATGGACTCGTCATCGACCTTGGAATCCAAATAATCCAATGCCTCGACGATTTCAGAATCGGATGACCACGACAAGTCTTCTTCCTCATCTTCATAATCCGCTGCATCGTTCGGTGCGGCTTCTGGTTTCTCTTCCAATTTAGACATCCCCGTCGATATAGCTTTTACACTTCCAGAGGAAACGGGAAGATTATTGGCGGCAATCGGTTACGGCTTAAAAACCCTAAAAATGGAGGAATGAATTCCCTCTTTACTTAAATGAGCTGACCGGCCCATGCGAAATCTTCGAGCGGGACTTTTCGGTTCGGCTTTTCTATCCAGACATTTAAAAAAAAAACACCTTAAACAATCCCTCGGAGTTAATGTGTTTCCTTCTTGTACATAATTTTGATTGGTATAATAATAAATTTAGTATTTAATATTTACATATTTTGTTATTTTGGCATTAATTCTAAAAAATTCAACAAATTTGATCTCAACATTTATACATTTACATAAAAATGAGATAAATTTGTTATATTAGGATCAAATTTTAAATACTTATTTCAAAAATCATTTATTTTTTAGGATTTTTTATTTTTTAAAAATATTTGTTGACGTGAGAAACATTAGCATGATATGATATACACATACATGCCATGCATCTTCGTCCAATTGCTCCAACAGCCAAGTTAAAAAAACTTAATGGTCATACCTGGTCAATGTTAACGGAAGGCTTAATTGATTAATTGTTTCTTTTTAAGAGCTCAATTGATTAATTTTTCATCATTAAAGGCTTAGTTGAGTGCAAAATTTTTCATGAGGACTTAATTAAATTTTAAATTTGTTGTTGAGGGGCTTTTTTACTATTAAGCCATTAATAAATGATAAATTTATTGACACGTTTGTACTCAAAGCTACCAAAAATAAAACTTACTTAAAAAACATAATTAGTAGGAACCACAAGTAGGGTTGAATCCAAAAAATCTATAATAATTTTATTCCTTCAACTAAAACAAATAAAATAAAGAAAACTTCAAAATTAAAATTAAGATTTGGAAAAAGCAAATAAAGCAATAATTAAAATTTTAGAAAAATCAATGAGATAAAATTATAGTCAAAGTAAATTCACTGTTTGATTAAAGGTTTGATTATTGATGCAAAGATAAATTTCAATGTTTTTTAATAAATTAGTTATAGATACCAATGATCACTTAGTAACTTAATTTCTTCATACTTTCTTGATAATCAAGATAATTGTCATTAATTATTTCCTTATTGACAAACAACCCTATAACAATCGTTTAGGAATTTAATTTATCAATATCCTTAAGAACGAAAGAGACTCAACTGTAACTAAGAAATGCATAATCAAGGTTTATTTAAGTTAGACCGCATACTCACACTACACAAATAATCATATAGTTAGAAATCAATCAATCGACTAATTATTTAATTGACAAAGTAATTATTTTAAACTATCAAATATTGACTGAATATTTAACAAACTGAACAATTGTAATTAAATCAAGACATGTAAACACCATACAGCAAAGAAAGATTCAAAGCAATTTGATCTCACAAACTTGTATAATCAAATTCCAAATATTACTTCAACTAGAAAAAAAGAGTTTAACAAGCCATAAAGAAAATAAAATGCAAAATCAAATAAAGTTCAAAGCGAAGATGTCTTCATCCCCTAGTAGTGTATATTTATAGGGTAGAAATAATTTAATGGAGAAAATACAAAATTGTTCTTGAATACATGAAGCAAATTTTTTCTAGGTTTTTTGGTAATTTTCGTGTCAAATTTTCATACCGTTTTTGGGTGCCTTTCTAGCATTTTTGGGCTTGAGTCATACAATAACTTTAGCTAGTAGTTATATTATGGGCCCAAACAGAGGCCTATACCTCAAGTTATGGCTAAAATATTAAAATTGTACTATATTAAAAATCTAAATTATAAAAACTTATCAAAAATAAAGTTTAAGTTCCTTTTTCTCAAATTATTCCTACAACAATAAAAAAATATAAGTATAAATAATGTAATGAAAAACATAAATAGAATAATTCAAGAAAAATCACAAATAATTTAAAAATTAGATACTTTAACAATTATACTTTAACTTCTTAAAATATTATAATTTAATTTTCACCCACTAAAAGTTTTCTAAATTCGTCCCAACCCTAATAATGACATTTACCTTTGGCAATTCAATAAGCTAAAAATTAAATTTAATAATATTTGATTCTTTACACAATAATGCTATAAAAAAGTAATTAAAAACGTCAAGAAATAACATTGGGTATATAAGCCCTCTACTTTTCAAAAAGTCAATTAAGTTCCTATACTTTTTCACTCAATTAAACTCTTGAACTTCAAAATTACAATTAATTAAGCCTTATAATTATTAAAGTTAACGATCAACCGTAAAAGGGTCATTGTTATTTTTTGGAGTTGTTTTACCACATGATACTCTAGGATTGTACCACAAGACAAAATATGATGTTTTATACTTAAAATCATAAAAATATTTAAAATAATAATAAAAATTACAAATTACAAAAACTATAAAAATATATAAAAGTGCAAAAATAATTAAAAATATTATAAAATATAAAAAGTGTAAAAATTTATAAAATTATAAAATTACATGAATTATGAAAAAGTAATTTAAAATTACAAAAATATTAAACTTTAATAAAATTTAAAAATATTATTAAAAGCATAAAAATTATAAAACAAACTAAAACATATGAATATATATATATATATATATATATATATATATATAAACAATTTTTTGCACACTAACCATCATTTATCCCTTGAAGTTATCTATTGTGTTCACATATTATTGTGAACCTCCTCAAAGCTTGCACCTTCATTGTCCATTGTTAGTGGTAGATTTTGAAATGCAAATTAAGGTAGAAAAATAGGTTAAGAACTCAAGTGACAACCGAGGTTGTATATAAAGATGTAAATTTTAAATTTTTTTGTAATTTTATATCATTTTTTTTGTATTTTTGTATTATTTATTTGAGTTATTTTGAATAATTTGTAATAATTATTTTAATTTTATATAATTTTCTAAAAAATTATGATTATTTACACTTTTATATATTTTTAATATTTTAATAATTTTCTATATTTGAAAATTTTCCAAATTTTTAAATTTTTATTTTTAATTCATATAATTTTTATAATTTTTATTTTAATAGTTTTTAAAATTTTTGAGTCATTTATAATATTTTTAATTTTTCACTTTTATATATTTTTGTAATTTTTAGGCTTATCAATAAAAAAATCCCTCAGTATAAAAAAAATTAATTAAGCCCTCAACAAAATTTAGCACCCAATTGATCCCTTAAAAGATGAAAATTTAATCAATCAAGCCCCTCCATTAGCGTAGACCAAAATTGACTGTTATGTTTCGTTGATTAGGCTGATAGAGCAATCGTACAACACATAGTAGTTATGTGTACATCATACTGACATGACATTTTATTACATCACCAAGTATATTTTAAAAAATAAAAATCATAAAAAATATTTTTTTTTAAAAATTATTTAAAAATCACATCTAGAATAAACTTGGACAAAAAACTGTCTAGATTCATTTAAACCTAAACAAATGCTTGTTCAAGTTCATCCTAATTGTGATTTTTTAAATAGTTACTATAAAATTACAAAATATTTATGTATAAATTATGGGAAACTTATTAAAATTAATATAAAAATAAGTTATAAAAATTTATTAAATTTAATAAAAAAGTTTAACAATTATTAAAAGCCACACCTAGAATGAACTTGGACAGTGGTTGTCCAGACGTATTTGAGCCCAGACAATTTGTTGTCCAAGTTCATTCCAAGCTTGATTTTTAATAAATTTTAAATATTTTTTCATTTTAAAATAAATTTAATAATTTCTTATAATTATTAATAATTTTTTTACCAAAAATTTTTAAAAAATTTTCTATAATTTTTTAATAATTATTTAAAAAATTACATCTAGGATGCACCTGGACAGATAGGTCTCCAGGTGCATCATTGATAGGGGCAATGAACAAATATTGTTTTGACACGATAGGATTTGGATTTGACTTAAAAAAAAGAAGATAAACAGATTTATGAAAACAAAGAAAACTAAAAGAACAAATTTAAGAACAAATAATAAATATTCAAAACAATAAATAAATAAACAAAAAATTAAAAGTGGAAGATGGATTGAATAAACCAAATATATGGATAGAAGATAGTTGTCCAACCGAACCCTCTGAAATATAAGCATCAATAAATTCAATTAATGGCTCTAATTTGCCCAATAAAAAATAATCATTAGCAAATTGAATGATAAAGAATGAATTTCTACGACTCATTGAAGAAAATCGAGAAGAAAAATATCTTCTAAAAATCACAAGAAAGCAATCTTGCACGAAAGAAAATGACTCTCGGAGTTGAAAATTTTATTAATGAATGAAACTCCTAAACAAGAAACTTTCAAGTATGATGAAACTCTAATTAATCTAAAAATAAGTAGTTTTAGTAAAACTAAACTTTCATATTGACTAAAAATATAAAACTCCTAACCAACTTTAAACACTTAAAATATCCTAAATTTTGGAATAAATAAATAATAAAATAATAAAACCTAAAAAATAAAATATTAGACTCATATATAATAAAAATTAAGCCTAAAAATCAAACCCAAATTTAAACTCAAATTAAAGTCAAAAACTCATAATTTTTCGTAATAATCCCGTCTAACAATTCTGCTTGTGCAGTCTTCAATAAAATGATTATAACTTGAGCTCCCAGACTTGGAATCGAGTGATCCAAAGTGTGTTTCAAAGCTATGCAGACATCTCAATCCAGAAATGCTTAGATCCCATCCAAAACTTCATCCCAAGTCGATTGATATTCCAAAATTAAAAAGTGGCAGCTTTGTTGAATTAACTTTAATAATTTTCATCCTATCTGTGCATGTATCAATCTTAGATGTGATTTTAAAATAATTTTTTTAAAATAATTTTTTAGGATTTTTTAATTTTTAAAAATATTTGATGATGTAACATTTTGCCACATTAACATGATGTACACGTGATTGCCACATGCATCGTCTGATTGATCTATCAGCCATGTCAGTGAAACTTAAAGGTCAAACCTGGTAAAAGATAATCGAGGGGCTTAATTGATTCATTTTTCATCCTTTAAGGGCTCAATTGGATGCTAAATTTTGTTGAGGGCTTAACTGGTTTTTTATTTTTAATATTTTTATAATTTATTTATAGTTTTTTAAGTATAAAGCATCATATTCTGCCACATAGCATAATCCTAATGTGCCATGTGGCAAAAACAATCGCCAAAATGGCAGCAATTGGCCTTTAATGATAAAATGATTTAATTGATTGTAATTTTGAAGTTTAGAGACTCAATTGAGTGAAAAAAGTATAGGGGCTTAATTGATTTTTTGAAAATTATTAGGAGTGTATATATCCTTTTTTTTTGCCGATAGCAGTGACTAATCCCATTGCCATGAGTGTTCTCCAAATAGATAAACGGCTGACGATGAAATGTGCTCCATTCTCATGAGCGAGGATTAAACCCTTAACCACATGATTAAGGGATGAAGTAAATAATTACCACTACACATAATTACTTATATATTCCTTTAACCTAACATAAGCATAACAAAAAAGGGAAACAAAATATTAACGGACAAAAATTTAGATAAACATGAAATACTTCAAATAAGATCGGCAAAGCACACAAAAATACAAAATAAATGTAGGAATTGCCCACTCTTACCAAAAACCTGTACAGTTTTACACGGAATATGCAACAGTACCAAATAAGCAAGGCGAATGATGGAAACTGATGGGGCAACCAACTGGAGGGAGCCTACTTAACCATTACTCGTACCAAAACAGTTGAAAGATATAAAGACAAAACCAATCAAACAATGGCAAATCCGTGTTTATTTATGCAAAAATGATGTAAACACCAAATCTTAATGATTCTTTTTTTATACGGATAGTAGCTTTAATTGCTAAAACTCAACGTGGCAACCACAGCAATTAGGTGACTTGCTGACAGCTGAGAATAAAACTTCAAAATAAAACCAAAAATCATTTTTTCTTCCTCGCGCAGTATGATTTGAAGATTGATAACATAATAACAACCCCACAATTACTTTGCAAGCAGGATGTTATATAGTGCCCGTCAAGTGCTAAAAAGGGCAAAAAAGCTAAGGAAGAAAATGCCACCCTAAGTATCTCAATCCCCTGCCCCTCAAATCACTCCTTCGGTTCAGTTTTCTAGTACTGCAGCCTCAAACAGCCCCCAATTTGGCAGAGCAGCTAGAATGATGAAGTTCCCTGGAAAGAAACTACTCCCTCTGCTTGTTTTCATCCTTGCATGCCTTTCTATACTCAGACTTGTTAAAATTGCCATCAATACTTCACATTCTTCATCTCCAGCTGCTGCTTTCTCGTCGTCTGTGGAACAGAAAGTTCCATCAAATGCAGCAGGGGTACACATAGGTTCACATAAAACCTCCCTCAATGCAACTCTTCTAGCCCCCAAGGAGTTCATGTTTCTTTCCGATCTCATTAGGCGTAAAGCACCTTGTAACCTTCTTATTTTTGGTCTTCAACCCCAATACCTCAACCTCTCATCAATTAATGCAGGTGGCATCACTATTTTTCTGGAGGATGACCCTTACAAGATAAGTGAAATCAATGCTGATTCTAATGGGACTCATATTTATGAGGTTGAGTACAAGGTACCAGCTAAGAAGGCATACGAACTGCTCAAGCATGCAAGGGAAAGTCCTGCTTGTGTTCCTGCCACTAGTTTGCTCCAACAATCAACTTGCAAATTGGCATTGAGAAGTTTACCAAAACAAGTGTATCAGCTTAAATGGGATGTGGTGGTGGTAGACGGACCAATTGGGGACGCACCAGAAGCACCAGGCAGGATGTCCACTATCTACACTGCAAGCATGTTAGCCAGAGCTGGGACGACGACTCATGTTCTCGTACACGACGTTCATCGGACGATTGAAAAATGGTTTTCTTGGGAATTCCTGTGTGAAGAGAACTTGGTTTCTTCTAAAGGAAAGTTCTGGAACTTTAGCATCTCCAATCACTCAAATTCTACAAGGTTTTGCTCTTCTGATACGGTTCGGATAGTGAACTAGCCTTCCTTTTCTGCAGCAACAGAACAATCAGTAGCATCATTGCTACGGGTTGGGCATCCTAAAATTTGGGAACAAGATAACATCACATTGTGCATTATAAAACATATATTTGTCAGATATTATATATAAATAACATATTTATCCCCTACTTAGTTATTGCTGGAATTCAGGCTCGAACGGGCATGATATATTAACCTTCAGCATTATGAGGGTGCAAATACCTGAATTAGATATTTCTTTCATGTGTCATGCGTGTAAATGAACACTACATGCTCCAGGTCAGTCAAAATGGGAGAATGTGACTGCCTTGTTGCATAGTCTGTTCGTATCAGTGTAAATTTAGAAGCAATAGATGCACTTAGTGGGTACTAAAAGCTATTTTCACTATCTTGTATGCCCTGAAATATCATGGTAGATTGAAAAACACAAGGGAATAAGACTTGTGCATTTTTATTTTCCAAATTGAGGGGCAGAAATGAAATAACATAATCACAAATTAAACTACCCTGTAAAAGAGTATTGGAAAAGGAGAAAGCAGAGAAAACTCTCACAATTCTTACTTAACTCTAAAACCTGCCACTCAAACAGCAAAAGAAAATACAAAAAATTCAATTAATTTGAAGTCCTATCAATCTCAAACTGATACAGAAAACCATTTTTCTATAAAAGAAAAGATGCATGCTAAGCCCTGTGAAATTTAAGGAATCTTTCTTAGTTGAACATGTACCCCAAAAGCAGTTAATGGCAATAGCAACTGCAGGTTGAACTACGAATCACACATACCAACACAGCCATACAGTGACGCCATAATTCTTAAAAAATAAGAAATGGGTATTTTTCATGTTAAAATACTTCATTTATTTACAACCATATTATTAAAAAAATAGTAACATTTGATAATCCAATTTAATCTTAATTAATTAAAATGTTTGAAGCTAAAATTTCAATAAATTAAATGTTATTTGTAATAGTTTCAATAAATTTTGGTTATTAAATAATTTTTTCAAAAATTAAGTGGTTAAAACTATAATTTTTTCAGGTAAATTATAAAAATAGTCATCCAATTATTTGTTTGTTTCTATTTTGGTCACTTTTGTTTAAAATTTTCTATTTTAGTCATTAATATTATTTACATTTAACGGTATCATCCAATGTTTTCAAATTCTATCAATTTAGTCCTAATTCTAAAAATTCAACAAATTTAGCCCCAAACTTTACAATTTTTTCAATTTAGTTTTACTTCTTAAAATTGAAAAATAATAAATAATAAAACTTTAAAAATTAAAAAGATATACATTTAAAAGTTCATTTTTTCAATAAAAGTACATAAGATTTTATAAAAATACATGCAAATACATGAAGTTTTTTTATTAAAATAATACTTTTATAAATAATTTTTTAAAAACCCACAAACAAAACTTAAACCAGGTTCAAAATTTTCCTTTTTTTAGTTTATTTTAAAAATAATAAATTTTATTATACATCCGACCTTGCTCCTTGGTCTTCATCAAATTTGTCGAGCGTTGGGTACTACCTTCACCCACAACCACCAGTATCAATAACCTTAATCTGAACTCCTCGATTTTCACATCCTTCATCATCATGCGATCAAACTAGGATTCAGTTGTGTAGCTACTAGCATGCCCTTTCACCTACTAGATCTCCAAGACCTATCTCCACCTATATATTCCTAATCAAATCATGCTCAACCTTAAGCATAACCTCAAATGCAATAAACATTCTAGACAACAACCTAAAAACATGGTTTCTCACCCTTTTCAACTTTTGGTTATAGTTTTTTACTTAACCTGAACATGGTGGTAGTTAATGTTAAAAAAAAAAAGTTGAATTTGCATAAATCTTCATGATTTTTTCCCTTAAATTGTTTTATTTATAAGATTATAATTTTAATAACTAAATTTATGTTAGAACATGAGAAAAATATATATTCATTTATTTATAAATATTTGACCAAAGAATTAAAAAGTCATTAAAAATAATTCAAAAATCAATAGTGCCCTAGTTGAAAAGTACAATAAACTAGGCCCTCCAAATTATCATTTCCGTTAAGGCCTTTGATGGCTCATTAAATGCTGATGTGACAGGTGATATGATGTTTAACATGAAAATTTTGATGACATGGTGGTTAACGTGGAGGATTTAATTAATTTTTTTAATTATTTTACAAATTTTTAATTGATTTTTTAAAATTATTTTAAAATGTTTATAAATTTGAAAAGTATGGAGAGTCTATAAAAATAAAACTATTAAATATTATAAAATATTATTAATATGTTATTAAAATGAAAATATTAAATATATATTATAAACTTCTCTAGAAATGAGAGAAAATTATGTAAAAATAATTAAAACGATAAAAAATCTACAATTATAAAATCTTATTGAAAGTTTAAAAAGTTGTAAAATTAATATGTATATATATATATATATGCAAGAAAATTATAATTTTTTTATGTTGAAGGTTTGAATTAGATTTTAATGGGGAGTTTGAAGTGTGATGGTAATGAGACTTGAACGACTTGTCGAGTAAAAGGTCCAAGAAATAATGGATTTAGTGTTTGGTGGTTTAAAGTGAGTGATGGGTAATAATTTTGGTTGAGGAAAGGTGATCAATGCACGTTGATAAAGATGATTTACGATATGATGTAGGATAGCACGTGGAAGAAAGATGAGTAGTAATTTTTATTAAAAAATTTTAAAAATTATTAGAAAATACTAAAATATTACAATTTTATTAGAAAAATTATAAAATAAATATATGAGTTATTAGAAATTATTAAATGCCCTTTTTATAATTTTTAAAAATTTTATATAATCCCTAAAAATCAATTAAGACCTCTTAAAATAATTTTAAAAATCAATTAAGTCCTTATAAAATAATAAAAAATTAATTAATCTCTCTATGTCAGCCATCACGTCATCAAAAATTTCATGTCAGATGAAAATGACAATTCGGAGGACCCAATTGATTGTTGTTCTTGAATTAAGGGTTCAATTGATGACACTTTTCAATTAGGGCCCAATTGATTTTCAAATTATTTTAGAAGGGTCTTCGAATTATTTTATAAGGGTCGGTTTAGTACTTTAGCTTAAATATTTTATATTTTTATGTATTTTATTATTATAAAATCTTATGTATTTTAATCGAAAAATGAAATTTTAAATAATTTTTTAAAGTTATTTTAAGTTTTTTAAAGAATCAAAACTAAATGCATGTAACATGTAAAGTTGAAGGTTAAATTTATTGAATTTTTTACATTTAAGATTAAATAGATAGAATCTATAAACATTGGAGGGCTAAATTTATTATTATGTTAATAAAAGGCTGCTATTAGTGGTTTACCCTAAAATATTAAATTTAGATAATATTAATGACTAAAATAAAATTTTAAACCTAGGTGACAAAAAAAACATACTATTTCAATAGTTTACCCTTTATTTTCTTTTAGTTTAAAAATTGCAATAGCAAGTGGACAATCCCATGCATGTGTTATCTAATATGTGTCATGACACTTTTCTTTTTGTCTTTAATGTTAATTCCCAAAGTGATATTTTCAATAGTTGAGCGGTGAAAACCATATTTACTGAATAACATAATAGTAAGTAATAAAGTTATAGTAAAAATATTAAAAGTGTACATGATAAATATTTGAGAATATAAAGGATTTCTTTTTGGTAAATGTAGATAAAATAATAAAATTTTTATGAAGAATTGTGGGAAAATATAAATACCCGGTTCTAAATTTATTGATTACATACAATAATTTTATAATACCAAAGTATAGCTATACTTTAATGTTTGTGATGGGATTGAAAATTTTATTAATATGTTGCCTCGTAAATATTTTTAATTTATGTTTTTAGAATATATTAAAATTTTAAAAAAATTAGTAAAGGAGTTATATATTATCTTTATGATATATATTATAATTTATAATTTAAAAATAATTAGTAAATTTTATGTTTTAAATTTATTACGTCAAATTAGTTAATAAAATTTTATTATAATATTCATATTCTAAATAATTCACATGTAAATGCATATAATAAAATTTAAAATAAAGAGAGATTATATATTTATTTTATATAAATTTAAAATCTATATAAGATATTAATGTAAATGACAAGAAAAGTTAATTTTCCAAATTAGCTCACAAGTATAAATATCATTAAATTGCAAACCTTTTAAAATAAAATTAATAATTCAATTTTATAATTACAAATTGAGAGCAACAACAAGAAGAAGTAAAGTAGATAAATAATTGTAAAATGGTAATGCATATAAATAGTACTAATAGCAAACCATTGATAAAATAGGTAAAATTAACACGTGATTACTCAATTATTTGAGTTGTTTGATTTAAGCATAATTGTAAAACTCACCCTTAAAGTTTCTAGGTTTTTCAATTGAACCCTCAATACTTTTTTGGTCATTCTCATCCACAACTTAGCAAAAATTTTCAAATAATGTCAAATTTGACGAAAACTATCGGACAACATTTTTGTGCCATATGGTATGACACCTCAATGGTTGACGTCACGCCACTCAGCCATTGAGATGTCATGCCGTGTGGCACAGAAATGTTGATCATTAGTTGATTGACAAATTTAGCATAATTTAAAAATTTTCACAACGTTATGGATGAAAATGACAAAAAAAAAATATTGAGGGCTCAACTGAAAAACCTAGAAACGTTAAGGATGATTTTTTAGAATTTTACCATTGATATAACCATCAAACTATCATGACAATGTAACAATATTTATAAAATGTTATATAGTATATTCACATGTTTCTTGGTAATATTTAAATGATATAATGAATTTATAAAAGAAGAAGAAGAAGAAGAAAATAATATTTTAAAAATAAACTATATTTTTGAAAGCCTTTATTTAGCATTCGTACAATCACTTTAACTTTGAAAAACATTGCAACTTAATGAATAGCATTGGTATAATAATTAATATTTTAATAGTTTGGTAATTGGATTCATTTATGAAAATTTTAAATAAAGTTAAAATATATTTGTAAAATTTCGAATGTTTATTTAAATTTCATCTCAACATAATTTAATTTAAATAGTACAACTAATATAGAATTGCTGTCACTTAATCCACAACCAAATATTAGTAAAATAAAATATTACAAAGTGATGAAATTATGAATTTCTAACTAAAATATAAATTTTCGAAAAGTTAAGTGGTAAAAATTATAGTTTTTATTTTTACTTAAAAATTATAAAAGTGCTCCGGCAATGGTGTTTCACATTGTTATGTTACCTAATCGTTGGCATCTAAGTGCAAGGGTGACCAATATTTTTACTGCCATTAATATTGATGTCTAAATTGATAATTTTAATAATTTGGTCACTGAATTCTAACTTCTCAAATAATTTAATGATAAATAATTTTAACCCTCTAATTTATGGTAGCTTTCGTAATTACAATATAAATAATTATAAAATAGAAATATATGGTTAATAATATAATTGTTAATTAACATTGACATTATTACCAGTGTGGAGGATGTGGGTTCAGGTGCACTGCAGCGTATTATCCTCCTATTTAAGGGTTGGGGAGGAGTTATGGATAGTTCTAGACATTGTATCAAAAAGAACATATATCATAAAAACCTAAGATGAGATTAATGTTAGAAAAAATATTAATAATATAATAAAATGCTGATGAATAGTAATAAATGTTTAATAAGATAATAGTAACCAACAACTTTTACTAATAGCATAAGAATCAATTATTGATTACATACCATATTTTGTAATACCAAAATTTAAATTATACTTCAAGTTTTGCAATATAATATCCATTGAGTTAATTTATTAACAGAGGCGAATATAGGGGGTGCCCGGCCCCCTAAATTGGAAAATTGTTATTTAAGTTATTAATTTTTTAAAATTTTAAATTAATAAAAGTAAAATTTTACTTTGGCCTCTAAAATTATAAAATTTGATTTAACTCTTTAAAAATTATAAAGATATAGACTATAAAAATTAAAATTTCATTCGCCCTTAAACAATTGTTCGGCTCACTGCTGTTTATTAGGTTGCATATTTTACAATTAAAATTTTACAAATATGTTAACTTAAAATTAGTTTTCAACTTGTATACTTTTAGATGTTAAATGTTTTATTAAATTTATTACTAAAAAATTTGCATAAATGATAGATGGCTTAATAATTCTAAAGATAAATAATTATAAATTAATAGTATAAGGTGTTTAACATAATAGTAAATGATAGCTTTTTGTAATCATAGAGATAAACAATTGTAATAAGTAATTTATACTACAGGAGTAAAAATATTATAGACAAAATAATAGTAATAATAGAATAATAAAGTTTATATTTATAGTTGTAAAAAGTTATATAGCTTATAAAAGTATATATTTTTATAAATATCATTCCCTTATTAATACCTAATCGAAAACAAAATTTAACTTATTACCTAATTGAAATTACATAATTTTAATTAATAAAATATTATAATATTCCCATTTTAAATAATTCATGTCCACAATTAAAGATAAAAATATAAAAATGAAGAAATATTATATATTTATTTTAGGGTAAACTACCAAAATAGTCACTTATGTTTGAAATATTACATTTTAATCACTTGTATTATTGTGTTGTAATATTTTAGTCAATGAAATGGTAATTGTCGTTAAAGGTGTAACAGAAAGTTTATGTGACACGTTAAATAATCATTTCAAACAAAAATTTTAGGTTAAATTATACAATTGGTCCCTATATTTTTTATTTTAAGCAACCTACTTTTTTTTTTTATGTTCTTTTAACGTTCCTTTTATTTTCTTCATTTTCCATTCTCTTTAACTTCTCTCTTTGTTTTCACTCTTCTTCATTTCCTTTAATGTAGTTTTCTATATTTTCTATTTGTTAAAACTAGTCCACAAGTTCACCTTACTCAAAAAATTAAATTGTTCAAAAATAAAAGTATAGGGACTAATTTTAACAAATAGAAAACATAAAAACCTACGTTGAAAGAAATGGAGAAAGGAGGAAAATAGAGGAAGAAGCATAATAGAATGGAAAATAAAGAAAAAAATGGAAAGTTAAAAGAACATAAAAAAAAAACAAATGAAATTGCTCAACACGAAAAAAATATAAAGATTGATAGTATAAATTAACCTAAATTTTGTTTAAAATTATAATTTAACGTACTACGTTAACTTACCATTACATCGTTAATGGCAATTAACGGCTCGATGACTAAAATGTTACAACGTGATAACATAAGTAACTAAAAATAACATTTCAAACATATGTGACTAAATGTAACTTTGAGATAAACAAAAGTAACTATTTTAATAGTTTACCTTTTATTTTATATTCATATTAAGATTGAATTTTTGTCTATGTTTTGTTTATGCTTTGAATTTAAATATTAAAATTATATTAATATAATATAATAAAATTATTTTAATTATATTTCATTAAAATTATTGAATTATATTATCATATAATGATTTGATAATATCACTGAGCACATGACATAAAACTAGTATTATAAATATACATATATCTTTTACCACACACTACGATCACATATCCTCCTCTTAACTCGTGAATCTATGTATCATATAATTTTTCATATAGATTATAATTCTGCCTCCTTGTCTATTTGTATGCATGCGGATTCTCATTTGTAGGAACAGTAAATTAATCAAGGATAATAGCAAAGAGCAGTCATATATACATGGATGAAAACTTGAATCTGAGGTAAATTCTTTTATTTCATATGATGGTGCTGTTTTTTATTAGTATACACTTCAATTCCACCCGTAATTAAGTTTCAGTGATAAAAATAATGGAGAAACAACCATAGCTCAACATTCTAAGCTATGCAGCAAGCAGAAACCAGATTTATTATTATTATTATTTTAAAAAAGAAGAAGGAAATTTCTTGATTGATCCAAAAAGGAATGAAATGAAATCAAGCACCGAGTTTACCTAAAGAAAGTTGTTGCATTTAACCTTCAAATTTATGAGTTACTTATGGGGATGAAGTTTCTACCGATGCTAGTTCCCAGCTTTCCTCAAGTATGCTAATAAACCAAATCCAGCAACAACTGCAGCCCCGGCTGCAACAGTGCTATATGCGGCAGACCATGCATCAGAGTTTGCATAATCCATGCTTCCAGAATCAGAACCCCTCCGACGAGTTTTTGTTCCTGAATAATCTAAATGCAGTTTCAAACCCTGCAAAAAATAGTTGACTCAGTTGTCTCAACTTAGGAGATAACTCCAATGAAGTTTTTCACTGCTACAAAATATGATGCTAACTTTACAACTCTCATTGACACGATTGGGGACATAAAATAATAAAAACTGCAAGAGCTATTAGAACTTTCAAGGTTTCCAATCTTATTAAGAAAAAAAAATAAACTGTTGAGGGGAGGCCAACTCCTTCCAGACGATTCTTCGAAGTGACATCTATCGGAGTTGATGGACCAGTATTGTCCCTGGTCGAGGTTGTCTCTGAAGAGCACAATTACCTGAGACTACTTGAAGAGATGGCAGATTCAACAGAGCAGGAGCACCTCATCGGATCAGGCCATGCGTCACCCCATCTCTTCAAGCACCCTAAGACGCTCGGGCTCTCTGCACTGTTGGAAAACAAATCCCCATCCAGGGACAACAGTGACCCATTGAAGGTCCATCAGGAGCCACTCAGAAGACTTCTCAGGAAGGAATTAGTCTCCCCTTCAAATATTTAAATGCAGAGAGATCTAAGTCGAACACTAATGTTAATCAGCAAGTAGCTCATTCAGCGACTTGATTTCAACATGGACATCTATTGAACCTTATGACTTTCAGTTTCACAAGTTTTCTTAACTCATATAATCCTTCCATATCTACTCCGGAGTGTCTTTAATTTATAATGCATACGTAGGAAACTATAATTGTTAGGGAACCCTAGTCCACGGTAAAATGCTTGATCAGGTGTAAATCCATATAAATTTTTGAGTCAAATCATACCTTCCAACCAACTAACTTTGCATGTTCCACAGCCGCTGCAAGATCACTGTCTGATGCCAATACAACTTTGTCATGGTCTTCATCTTCATACTGCATAATATGGCCACCAATTAGCATAAATTTTGGAGAAATAAGAATTAAACACCAAAGTAAATCAACATAAAGCAAAAGGACCCCCCCCCGGCCCAAAAAAAAAATCTCCTTTAAAAACCTACCAGAATTTGAGGCAGGTTGTTTCTATCTATGTCGTCCTCTAGCCTCTGGAGGACTGCCGTTATTAGATCTGTCAATCTCCGTGTCTCTGTATACAGCAGCAACAAATGATAATCTTATTAGATACAACTTACAGAGAGGAGCAAATGCAAGGTGTTACAGAAGAATTAGATCCCTCCACTAACAAGCTCAGCGATTGTGGTAAATGCAATTGCCTGCCTACTGAAAAGGTGCTATGGTTGTAGCACCAATAACCAAATCTATATCACACTAGATACAATGCATAAGATCAGATCTTGGACCCAAAAATTTATTCTTGAAGCTAGTGCCATTCACGAAGTAACTTGGCCAAGAGAGATTTTGGTTAGGCTGCAAAAATTTAACAAGTGAAAATACAAGCAAAACAAGAACATGTGCCTCATGCAAAACAACATGTGCCTCATGCAAAACAAAAGACCATATATATTCATGAAGGTGCCTAGTTCGTGAATAGAATCAGCAACATACCACAAGTAAACCTATGCATTCGGCCCCTTTTATCTTGTATTTTAAAGCCAAATGTATTTGGCATATTGGATGAAGGATAGGGAAGAGATCTCCCTGTCTCTGCTCCATCACTGAAACATCACCATCAATCAATAAGTTAATAGACAGTACTGGAACAAATCACAGCTATATAATCAAAGAAACATCAACAAAGCATACCTCCGACTCTGAGTCTCATCATCCTCTTCAGTGGGAGGTAAGGCCATTGCAGAATCCCAAAACTTCTGCATCATTGTTGTGGTAGCCTCATTATTGACTCCAGAAGTACTCCCAACCTAGTTTTGAAGAACATGATAAGACCATAACAAGTTGTGTTAAATGCTTTTGAATAATATCCCTACATACAGCACTTATCCTGTAAAACTACATTAAGAACATCATGATCTTAAAACGATACTGACTTGACTTAAAGTGGCAACAGCAGCATGAGTAATATGGATTACATCAAAAACAGCAACTATCTCTCCATCTGCATCCAGCCACAGAAACTTAATTAGAACTAGTTCAATGCACATACAACACCATATTCTTTGCAAAGTGGTAACTCATATCACCTCTATCTACCACAGGGAGGTGTAAAAATTTCCCATCATGCATGGTATGCAAAGCATCAACAATTGGTGTGTCAATTGTTGCACATTCTGGGTTGGGAGTCATGACCTATATGTCAAATCAAAAGCAAAATGATGAGCGTATTATAGAGGTTAAATATGATGATTTAGCACAAATGTTTATAAGGTCAATATATAATAAGGGAAAAAAAGGATCAAAGAGAGGCAAATACCTTCTCTACAAGAGTAGTCTCTGGAGGCAGATTCTGTGCTATTACCCGCATCAATATATCCTTCGAACTGTCAGACATTCAAAGGCATAAGTTCGAGCATATGCCAACAACTGTAACAAATGAAAGTAATATAAAAATATAGATAACACTCTTCCAGCACTCCCTCAGCCACACATAGAACGATGCTGAATTGCAATTTGATTCAAAAGACTCACGTTAAAATCCCTCGTGGCTTGTTTTCAACTGTCACGACTGCAGAGTTTAATCGAGATTCAAGCATCTTTTTTGCAGCTGCTAAAACCGTGTCATCTGGTGAAACTGTTACAATCCTGGTAGATAGGCAGCATGTTAAGCTAAGCTACAGATAATATAGTGTGTGAGCAAAATATCAACAGTGTTTGCATAAAGGACCAAATAGATATAACAAAAAGAAAGTATTACCTACTTTGGATTGTCTGTTATAATCGTAGACAGTGAGGGCCTGAACATACGCTCTCGAAGTGTCTCAATGAATGTACTATGACCTGCATATCATCCCAAAAGATAGCAGAGATTTATAACAGGTCTACTGTCTACTGAAAGCAAAACTAAAAACGGAAAATGCATAATACAAGGGCCAAAAGTAAGACTAAAAGGCACCCAAAAAAACACATTATCTACCAACCCGAGAAAGATGTTCCCCAATTTTTTTCTACACCTTCAACAGCAGCAGCAATAGCTTTTCCCTTTTCAGCTGCCCTTTCCATTCGAGCAATAGCATCATACAAGCACTTAGCTATATCAAGCAAAGCAATGACTTCCCCATTCTCTACAACGGGCAAGTGTCTAAACTTCCCTGTTTAGAATGATATAACAACAACATGAGAGGTAAGATCTAAGAAAATATATCACATAAAAGGGTAGATGTCCATAAAAAAAAGGTCAACCTTGCACCATCTTCTGGAGTGCCTCCACTGCAAGTGTATCAGAAAGAACAAATACAGGGTTCTTGGTCATTACTTTGGAAACTGGTGTCTCCTCCAGATTAAGCTCCCGAGCTATCACTCTTGTTGCTATGTCCTTCAGTCATGAAGAAACAGAACCAATAAATAAGAGACACATCATAGTTGTAATAATTCAGTGAAGGTCTAAAGGCAGCAAGAGGGGGAGAGGGGGGGGGGCAATAATAAATAAGCAGAAAAGCATTCCTCATGCAAATGATATAGTATCAGAGTCAAATCTAAAATGCCTGAGAGAGCATGGCCTAAGATATAATATCAGAGTGAAGAAATAATTCATGCAGTTTGTCTCCAGTACACCTGTTTTGAGATTTAAACTTAAAGGAATTGGCTACAGTTCACAAGGAAATCAGTAATACCTTGTCCGTGAGGATCCCACAAAGTAATGCATTAGAGTCAGTAAGCAATAAAGCATCAACTCTACGAGCAGCCATCCTACGGCAAGCTTCATAAATGCTTGTACTATCAGGTACCGTCAGGGCCTTTGACAGCCGCAACTTCTTCACAGTACGCTCTCCAGCTAGTCCCCTTTCCAAAAGCATGTTGATACAATAAGTTCCATTACTAGTTCTTCCAAGATGAAATTTTATATTAGCTGGAAATTTAGAATCCGAACCGTTTCCATCACTAATTTGAAAGAAGGGACACATTAAAAACATGAATTTTCACATATTATTACTGACACTTTGAGTTTTCTTCGAGTAGAAAGATAAAAACAAAATATATTGACACAGTCCATTGTCTTTGCAAGATGATAACTGCTAGCAGCTTCTACTCTTTCAGACATAAAATTTCAAAGAAAAGGTCAAGTTTCGAGAGTGTGGACTATTTTAAAGGTTCATGTTTAAAGCAACGCAATTAAAGAGAAATACATACTGTTTCAAGTTCAATCCTTCAATTTAAAAACCTATGTTAGACACATATTTGACACCTCAAAGTGTGCAAATCCAAATCCTTATTAATATGAGAATATGACACTCCAAATAAAGGCCAAACTGAACGCTCCTACGTCGGACGTGTTGCCAAGCAGCAAAGGCAATGATGCCAACGCATATAAAAGCTAAAGAGGAAAAAGAAGATCATGGTTGCTAATGATTTTCAAATCCCATAATATTGAATATGCCTGTCAAAACCCCTTTCCTTTATATAGAGAGAAAAAGGCAACATTCAAGAGCTAACAGACCGACACCTAAAGACCAAACTACAAAATTATTTTCTTCTCCAATAATTGCGGTTTTTTAAAATTTTACTTACACAAAACTTCAATAATTCTTTAATATTCAAATGAATATGTTTTAAAAATGATTAAAAAAAAAGAAAATAAATTTCAAATGAAAAAACTTACATAGGACGAGACGATTGTAAGAATTTTCGGCTAGAGTCGGAACCTCCATTCTCCGGTGTTTTTTTCCTTGACGATGACAAGTTTACAATTGATGAACTTCGCCTAGTCGAACCGCTTTGACTTGCCATCTCAATCCCTGCTAAATACGTAAAATTTTCATATTTATCATATAAAAGACATATCGAATAAAAACAAAATAAGAAAATAAATTAACAACTTACCTTAATCAGAAACTTATTTTGAATCCTGTGTCGAATCCAGAGGTTGCACTTATATTGCTAAACCTTTTAAAATCCCAGCTCGATTTTTTTTTTATTTAAGAAGTTAGAAGAGGTTTAGCGGGAAAATCAAGCGACCCGGAGAAGGAAAAGAAGATGACTCTTTAGCTTCAAAAACAAAAACGCCGGAATTGTTTCGATTTTCGAGATTTTGACGAAAAGATAAAGATGGAATAATCGTCGGTCGGGAAATCTTTCGGGAAAATTTGGATTTTCCCGGAAAATACACCGACCGGATAGACGAGAGAAAAACAAAGAATTGAGACTAAGAGGTGAGAAATGGGAAAGCGAATGAAAATTTGGGAAATAGAAACCCAAGTAGATTCTTCCACGTGGGATGCTCTTTTAACTCTAATTCCTCCAATTAAACGGGATTTTGCGAGTTTTACAATTTTAGCCAAGGTGGTTTGAATTTTTTATTATAAGTCACAAAATAGTAATTACAGTTCTTACATTTACACCAATTTTCTATAATAAAAATCTAATAAACACAAAAATAATAGTGAAATTTTATGCTCTTAAATAATGAGAATTAAAATAATTTTATATTTTATATTTATTTTACCTTATCAAAATATAATTAACAATACTTAATCTTTCTATTATTTCAAATTAAAAAATTACATAATTTTTACTTTCAAATTTATTGTTTTAGAAAAGAATAGAATGAAAAGCAAAAGATTAGGATTATTAGTATTAAGTATTTCTTTTACTAATTGACAATTTGATTTTTAAGAAAACCTTAATATCTTCCATTCCATTCCAATTTTCTCTTAAAAAATAGAAATTAAATATGATAATAAAGAATACCTAAAATTTTTACCCTAACACTTCAATTACATGGTAAAAAGAAAAAGAAGGAAAATATTGAGTGTTACTAGTTTTATTTTAATAAGGTAAAATAAATACAAAATCTAAGGCTTAGAGCCATTTATTTTGATCTAATGTTAAGATCATTTTGGTGCTCATTTTAAAAGTTCTCACTATAATTTCCACCAATAAATATATTAATTAGAATTTTATATAAAAATCAATTGGAGTGATAAAGTTAAATATTTAAAATTTATTATACCACGACCTCAAATCTTATTATAATTGGATATTTTTATTTTATATAAATATATAAAAGACAATAAAAGTATAGATGTAATAAAACTTATTCATCATAATCAATATTTTTATTAATATATACACCATTATTTAAAGTGTGTGATTGAGTTGATATCACAAGTCAACTCGAAATCAGCTTGGTCAAGAAAATTACAACCTTACATATTTTAAATAAGTTATACTATTACGAGCTAAACCCATGCCCCCAACATCTATAAATATTTTCTTTACCACTTCAACCAAAATTTTTTAACATTGTTATACATTTCAATGTTGTTACAAATTTGTTTTACTCACATTATTTGTATATATTGATTATGTCGTTGATTAAGTAGGTGTCACAAGCTAACTCGATACTACCATTATAAATAATTAGAGTGCATTTGATACTCTTAATCTAATGTATTTATCTATTTCAATTTCTTTTTACTCATAATTTAAATTATTTTTATTTTAAGTTAAATACGTATTACATATGTGTTGTTATTATTAATCTCACAACTTACGTTTAATATTCTTAATCTATTTATCTATTTAAATTTCTCTTTACTCACAATATAAACTATTTTTATTTTCATAGAATACATATCGTATGTATTATTACTAGATTTAAACCTTACATAATATTATTTATTATATTATTTTTAAATACATAATTTCTAGTAATAAAACTTTTAATAATATATAAACCAAAACTTGTATGCGTAAATGATCAAAATTTTAAATAATTTTGCTTTTTGCCCTTTCATTTTCTACATATAAAATTAAAATGGTATTTGGAAATGTCATTCAACATGCGAGCCTATCTTAGTTGACTTGTTATCAATTTTTAATTTAATTGAAAAGTAAGACAATAAAAATCTTTAGACTTTATCTATTTAAAATAAATTTATATATTTGTATTATATTTAATTAATATCTAATTTTAATTTACATTCGAATAAGCCTTCACTACTACAAATTAAAAGAAAAGTAATAATAATTTAAATAAAAGAAAAGAGAATAATAATCCAACAAGTTAAGCCTAAAATTATCGAAAGGGATGAATTGGTATTTACGAATTCTCCACAAAATTCTTTAAGGACGTGTTTGGAAAGCCACTTAGAAATATGATTTGGTTGTTATTGCTAATAACTACATCTTTTTTGCATGTTTGGGTAACCCGATAATTAGTAGGTCACATTGAATTAAGTATAATTGGAACATTTCATTTCACTCTCCCATTCTTGGAGGCAAGATGAGTGTAACACCTCTAACCTGAACCCGTCGCCGGAATAGGGTTACGGAGCATTACCGGAGTTTACAGAACAAATAGACAGAAATTTCAAACATTTCACATCATTCAACCATATCAAACACACATTAAATATGTTAAGACCACATATATAAAACACATCAAAATATATCAAACACAAACCATTCAAATGGCTTGTCCCAACAAGACCTTTATATACCAACATTGGCCAAAATATCCAATACATGCCATTATAATCGGAATTAATTTATTGAAAGTACCAAAAGAGCCGATGGATAGTGTGAAATAGCTCCGACCAGTATCTAACCCAAATGAGCTTCCGAATTACTATAAAACATGGAAAATAACACAGAGTAAGCATTTAAACTTAGTAAGTTCATATAAGACAGAATTTAACTTACCATATTTCCACAAAATAGGTAAGTAAATATAGCATATCTCAATCAATTTGGCCAAAAGCCTAAACACATGATCACCAACATATTAGCCATGAAAATCACATATAAAATCCAACACACATGGTGGAATTCATCAAATAATCATATTTCATGTATTTCGTGTATACACCGGTAATAGTTCATATCAAACTCATATGATTTCATAACAAAATTGTGCCTGTTGAACCATTTAGAATATCGTTGGATACACGGGTGGTACACACGAGGTGTACTGAACTGTAATCCGTCAATTCATATTCATGTATGCTCATACGAGCTGTAAACGGGAATCTTCTCCGAGCTGAATAAAGGGAAGCTCATGCGAGCTAAGTAACTGGAAGCTCATGTGAGCTGTATAATGGGAAGCTCATACGAGTTGTGGTGTGTCTGCAACACATACAAGACCCAACCAAATCAATAACCCTAATGACATGTCATTTATATCCTATGAATTTCATAAGGTTCAAACGGGATTCAGTAATTGTCGGATATGTGATCGGTATTTATACATAGCAATTATACAAATCACATACATATGATTCAATTAAAACACATAAATACTCAATTTAATTACACGAACCTTGATGAATTTATGTAAATATAAAGGCGACTAATCCAATATTTTTCCTTTGCCTCAATTTAACTCCGTACTAGGTCTAACCGGATTTAATTAAGCAAAACAAGCTTGCTAATATCTCAAGCTTCCATGGCTAGGTTTTCTCTTTTCTTTTCTTTTTTTATTTGGTGGTAATAGATTTTTTTAATTTTATTTAATATCACTTTAATTGATAATTTCCAAAATTAAACTTAACGTTTCATGAAATTTCCAATGATGACTATTCATGCTTAACCACCGAACATTTTAATGGTCTATTTACTATATAAGGACCTCTAATTTAAAATTTTATAGCTATTTAATACTTTTAGCTATTAGAACTCAACTTTTGCACTCAATGCAATTTAGTCATTTTCATCAAATCAGGTATGGAAACGGTAAAATTTCTTAATGAAATTTTAAATTGTATTTCTATCATACAATAGATCATATAATAATAAAAATAAATTTTTTCGACTTCGAATTTGTGGTCCTGAAACCACTGTTCCGATTTCACTGAAAACGGGCTATTACAACTCTCCCCCTTAAAGGAATTTTTGGCCTCGAAAATCTTACCAGAAAAGAGGTTTGGATATTGCTTTCTCATAATTTCCTCGGGTTCCCAGGTAGCTTCTTCTATTCCATGTCTCTACCAAAGAACTTTTACTAAAGCTACATTTTTATTTCTCAATTCTTTCACCTCTCATGCCAGAATTCTGATCGGTTCTTCATTGTATGTCATGTCAGACTGAATTTTTACATTCGTCAGGGAGATAACATGTGAAGGGTCAGATCGGTACTGTCGCAACATAGACACATGAAAGACATTGTGAATCTTTTTTAGTTCTGACCTGTAAAGCTAATCGATACGTAACAGGTCCGATTCTCTCAGTAATATCATACGGTCTGATAAATCGCGAACTCAGCTTTCCTTTACGACCAAACCAAAGAATTTTCTTCTAGGATGATACTTTCAAAAATACTTTGTCTTCGATTTGGAACTCTATATCTTTACATTTCAAAACTGCATACGATTTTTGACGATCTGAAGCTTCTTTTAAGCTATCTCGGATCACTTTCACTTTTTCCTCAATCTCGCAAATCAAATCAACCCTATGTATCTTTTTCTCACTGAGCTCAGTCCAATTCAATGGAGTTCGGCATTTGCAACCATACAGAGCCTCATACGGTGCCATTTTTATTCTTGATTGAAAACTATTATTATATGCAAATTTGACTAACGACAAATATTTCTCCTAGTTGTCTTCGAATTCTAAAATATAGCAACGAAGCATATCTTCAAGAATTTAAATCACACACTCGGACTGACCATCATTCTGAAGGTGAAATGCAGTGCTAAAATGCAATCATGTACTTAAGCTTCCTATAACTTTTTCAAGAATTGAAATGTAAACCGCAGATCTCTATTTGAAATAATAGAAACTAGCACTCTGTGTAATCTGACAATCTTTGAAACATATAAATCTGCTAATCTGTCAAGTGAGAAGTCTATACGTACTGGAATAAAATGTGCAGGCTTTATCAAACAATTGATGATAATCCAAATGACATCTTTCTTTTTCGGAGATAAGGGCAACCCTGATGCAAAATCTATAGTAACTCTATCCCATTTCCACTCTAGTATCATCACTGGTTGTAACAGTATTGAAGGTACCTGATGTTTAGCTTTAACTTGTTGACATGCCAAACATTTTGATACAAAATTAGAAATATCACGTTTCATTCCCAGCCACCAGTACATTTGTCTCAAATCATTATACATTTTATTACTCCCTGGATGAACAGACAAGCTACCACTATGAGCTTCGTGCAAAATTTTCTGTACAAGCTCTGGATTCTTCGTACACAAACTCTACCTTTAAATACCAAACAATCATCGGGTCTTATCTGAAATTTTGAATTAGATGTCGATTCACATTGTACCCATTTAGCTAACATCTCACTATCACAAATCTGAGATTTACAGATCTATTGTAAAAATATCGGTCCTGCTTTTAACTCAACTAAGATCGAGCCATCATCAGTTATTGACAATCGGGTATTCATCGTTCACAGAACAAATAAGGATTTTCTACTTAAAGCATCAACAACTACGTTTGTTGTTCTCGGATGATAATAAATGATCAACTCATAATCTTTCAACAACTCAAGCCACCTGCGTTGTCTCATATTTAGATCTTTTTGCGACATCAGATACTTTCAACTTTTGTGATCAGTAAATACATGACATTTTTCACCGAACAAATATTGTTGCCAAATTTTCAACGCAAAAACAATAGTTGCCAACTCTACGTCATGTGTCAGATAATTCTTTTCATGTGGCTTTAACTGTCTGGAAGCATAAGTTATTACTTTACCTTCTTACATCAAAACACAGCCTAAACCGTTCAATGACGCATCACTAAAAATCATAAATTCCTTACCTGATTCAGGCTGAACCAGAATTGGTGCTTTGGTCAACAGGGCTTTCAACTGATTAAAATTTTGCTGACATTTATTAGACCATTTAAATTTCATATCTTTTTGTAATAGTCGTGTCATCGGTGTAGCTATCATCGAAAACCCTTTTACAAATCTCCGGTAATAACCAGCTAATCCCAGAAAACTTCTAACTTCAGATATGTTTCTCAGTGGTTTCCAGTTAACAATCACTAAAATTTTATTCGGTTTAACTCTGATGCCTTCAGTCGATACTATGTGCCCCAGAAAAATAACTTCACGAAGCCAAAATTTACATTTGCTAAATTTAGCAAACAATTGTTTATCTTGCAAAGTTTGCAGAACAATTCTCAAAGGCTCGGCATGTTCAGTCTCATCTTGGGAATATATCAGAATATCATCAATAAATACCACAACAAATCTATTTAATATAGTCTGAAAATTCTATTCATCAAATCTATAAATACTGTAGGTGCGTTAGTTAAACCAAACGACATCACAAGAAATTCATAATGTCCGTACTTGGTTTCGAATGCTATTTTTGGTACATCTGAATCTTTCACTCGTAACTGATAATAGCCAGAACAAAGATTTATCTTCTAGAACACTGTGGCACCTTTCAACTGATCAAACAAATCATTAATGTAAGGTAGTGGATATTTATTCTTAATTGTAACTTTGTTGAGTTGACGGTAGTCAATGCATAATCTCATCGATCTGTCCTTTTTCTTAACAAATAGAACCGGTGCACCCCAAGGTGAAAAACTAGGTCGAGCAAAACCCCTATTAGTTAACTCTTGCAACTGTGCTTTCAACTCTTTTAACTTAGTAGGACTAATTATTTATGGTGCTATCAATATCAGTGTTGTTCCTAGTACAATTCTATAGCAAATTCAACTTCTTTGACTAGCGGTAATCTAGGTAACTCCTCTGGAAACACGTCAGGATACTTGCAAACCACTGGCACTGATTCAAAATTCGACTCAGACATTTTAGTATTCAATATATAAGAAAGGTAAGCATTACAACCTTTTCTCACATATTTCTGTGCTGACATAGCTGATATCAAAATAGGCAACCCATTCAATTTATCTGATTTAATATGAAACATCTCACCATTCTGACATTTCAATATGATATGTTTTTGTCTACAATTTACTATAACATCATGCAGAGTTAGTCAATCCTTGCCCAATATCACATCAAATTTATCAAACGGTAATAGCATCAAATCAACCGAAAAATAGTAACTCCGAATCATTAATGGACAGTTCTTACAAATCTTATCAACTAACACGTACTGGCCTAGAGGATTTGATACTTTAACCACGAATTCAGTGGACTCAACAGGTTAATTTTTACTAGACACTAAATTCATGCAAACATATGAATGAGTCAATCTAGGATCAATTAAAGCAGTTACATCAGTATCAATAAGAGAGAAAATACTGGTAATAACATCTGACGTAGAAGCATCTTCACGCGCACGAATAGCATAAGCCCTAGCTAGTGCTTGTGCCTCAGACCTTACAGTAGAATCTTTCATCACACTACGACTACCGCTCATATTTCAAGGATTACAAGGTGGTCTACCTCTCATAGCTGTGTTACTCGGCCTCGAAGTTTGAATATTATCTTTTTCAGATTTCTTCGGGCAATCTCTAAGATAGTGGTCAAAGGAACCACATCTGAAACATGATCCACTCTTCATTCGACACTCACTAAAATGTAATTTGTTACAGTGCTTGCACTTGGGTCTGATGTTTCTAGCATTACCCACACTCGCTACAGATGTAGCTGAGATTTAAGACTGAAATGTCAGGTGTCTTTGTCTCTATCGGAGTATCCCACAGAATTAGTAGAACGATCATGATATTTTTTTGATTTCTTTGATATTGACTAATATGACTTTCCCGTCAATCTCTTACTTGAATTTCTAGCTTCAGTCTCAGCTTGTCTTTTCTCTTTACTCAGCTTTTTAGCTTTATATGCCCAATCAACTAGTAAAATAAATTCTTTCAACTCGAGGATCCCAACTAATAGTTTTATATCTTCGTTTAAGCCATCTTCGAAATGCTTACACATTACAATTTCAGTTGGAATATATTCTCTAGCATATTTACTCAATCGAACAAATTCTAGTTCATATTCGGACATTGTCATATGACCCTGTTTAAGCTCCAAGAATTTTTTACGTTTCTGGTCGAGAAACCTCTGACTGATGTATTTCTTTCAGAACTCAATTTGAAAGAATTCCCAAGTAATCTTCTCTTTCGGCACAACAGAAGTTAATGTATTCCATCACTGGTAAGCTGAATCTTTTAACAGAGATACTGCACACTTAAGACATTTAGCCGAACAAATTCTAGTTCATATTCGGACATTGTCATATGACCCTATTTAAGCTCCAAGAATTCTTTACGTTTCTGGTCGAGAAATCTCTGACTGATATATTTCTTTTGAAACTCAGTTTGAAAGAATTCCCAAGTAATCCTCTCTTTTGGCACAACAGAAGTTAATGTATTCCACCATTGGTAATCTGAATCTTTTGACAGAGATATTGCACACTTAAGACATTCAACCAATGAACAAGATAATTAATCAAGAACTATAATAGTATTTTGTAACCAGAACTCAGCTCTTTTGGGATCATCCTTAGCTGTAGCTCGAAATTCTTTAGCACCGTACTTACGGATCTTATCAACATGAGACTTACTAATTCTGATACGTTATATACCTTGAGAAATAATGGGAGCTGATTGAGGAACAGGAGGGGGTGAAGGTTGTTGAGCAACCAGATTCATCCATACAAACTCGGTGAACCATTCATTCATTATCTGGAAGAAGGCCTCTTTAACCTCTCCTCCCCGGCCCTCAGATACGGGCCTTGTACCACTCGAAGCTACTTCTTGAACGAAGGCTTGAGCGTTACTCTCTACTTCATCGGAATCAGCTCGGTTGGATGTCATTGCTATATAAAAATATGTTTTAAAATGGTCAGGAAATATCACACTATCACATGTTATATAATGTCATGTATAGCTAGATTCGTGTATGCTACGTTAGACCGAGAATCGATTAAACCGTAGCTCTAAAAATAATAAATGTAACACCTCTAACCCGAATTCGTTACCGGAACAGGGTTACAGAGCATTACTAGAGTTTACAGAACAAATAGAGATAAATTTCAAACATTTCACATCATTCAACCATATCAAACACACATTAAATATGTTAAGGCCACATATATAAAACACATCAACATATATCAAACACAAACCATTCAAATGGCTTGTCTCAACAAAACATTTATATACCAACATTGGAGAAAATATCCTATACATGCCATTATAACTGGAATTAATTTACTGAAAGTACCAAAAGAGCCGATGGATAGTGTGAAATAGCTCCGACCAACTTCCAACCCAAATGAGCTTCCGAATTACTATAAAACATGGAAAATAACACAGAGTAAGCATTTAAGCTTAGTAAGTTCGTATAATACAGAATTTAACTTATCATATTTCTACAAAATAGGTAAGTAAACATAGCATATCTCAATCAATTTGGCCAAAAGCCTAAACACATGATCACCAACATATTAGCCATGAAAATCTCATATAAAATCCAACAAACATGGTGGAATTCATCAAATAATCATATTTAATGTATTTTGTATATATACCGGTAATAGTTCATATCAAACTCATATGATTTCATAACAGAACTGTGCCTGTTGAACCATTTAGAATATCATTGGATACAGGGGTAGTACACACGAGGTGTACTGAACTGTAATCCATCAATTCTTATTCATGTCTGCTCATACGAGTGTAAACGGGAAGCTCCTCCGAGCTTAATAAAGGGAAGCACATGTGAGCTGTATAACGGGAAGCTCATACGAGCTGTGGTGTGTCTGCAACACATGTAGGACCCCAACCAAATCAGTAACCCTAATGACATGTCATTTGTATCCTACGAATTTCATAAGGTTCAAACGAGACTCAGTAATTTTCGGATATATGTGATCGATATTTATACATAGCAATTATACAAATCACATACATATGATTCAATTAAAACACATAAATACTCAATTTAATACACGAACCTTGACGGGTTTATATAGATACGAAGGCAACTAATCTGATATTTTTCCTTTGCCTCGATCTAACTTCGTACTAGGTAAGCTTGCTAATATCTCAAGCTTCCATGGCTAGGTTTTATCTTTTTTTTATTTGGTGGTAGATGATGATAATAGAATTTTTTTATTTTATTTAATATCACTTTAATTGATAATTTTCAAAATTAACCTTAATGTTTCATGAAATTTCCAATGATGACTATTCATGTTTAACCATTAAACATTTTAATGTTCTATTTACTATATAAGGACTTCCAATTTAAAATTCTATAGCTATTTAACACCTTTAGCTATTAGAACTTAACTTTTGCACTTAATGCAATTTAGTCCTTTTCATCAAATTAGGTATGTGAACGGTAAAATTTCTTAACGAAATTTTAAACTGTATTTCTATCATACAGTAGATCATATAATAATAAAAATAAATTTTTCTGACTTCGAATTTGTGGTCCCGAAACCACTATTCCGATTTCACTGAAAACGAGTTGTTACAATGAGAATTTGAATAATTATGGTAGCAATTATAAAGTATTACACTCAAATCGAATTACCCAATGTCTTCCAAGTATACTCGTCCATTATTGAAGTTTTAAAAATTATTTTTATACAATAAAAATAGTATTTGAATTTTAGGATGTATATATTTAATATAATTATATTTTATTTTCTTGATCTCATTTAAATAATCTAAAACTTCTATTTACGGGAGATAATTTCTTAAACATTTTGACCTACTAAATAATTAACTAAATTATATAGTATATATCATAAATTGTTTATACTAAAGTTAATTAAATTACATATTTATTATTAATTATTTATAATTGTTCAAGGACCAATCAATATATGTTTAATGTTAGAGAAAGAATAGCCCAACAAATATGAGATGCCCCAAAATTCTTGATACAGTAAGTGACACTATTTGGGGATCAAATATTGCGAAATCTCGAAGAAATTCGAAAATGAGGCAAATACAGAGATTCGTAAGAAATTAAATTGATTTAGAGTTGAAAATCAATGAAGAAAATTGTGGATGTGAAAATGTGAAAGGACCAAATTGAAAAGCTGAAAAAGTATGAGGATTAAAGTGTAAATTAAAAAAATAGAGAAATTATGGATTAATAATTATCTTTTAACATTATGATTACATGGGATCTATATTTGTATCAAGAAAGTGAGTTTGAGTTGATAAAATAAAAAGTATAGGGACCCAATTATAAATTTTGCATTCCTAAAAAGGTTTTGGATGCAAATTTTGCATGACTAAAAAGTATTATGGGTCTTAATTGTGTTTTGTGAACCCTAAGTGCGTTAAGTGTTATATATGGCGATAAAAGAGTGAAATGATAAGAGAAAGAGACTCAATGTGCAAATTCTCCATTAAAGGGCATTTTAGACTTTTTAAGGGTTATAATGAGGATTTTAGAATTTATTAAATATATTTAGAGATGAAAAAAAAATGTGTCGCCATAGGTTTTAGAATTTTCATACTCGTGAAAAATGTGTGTCACTCATTAAATGTTTAGGCTGACTTTAACTAATTAAATAAAAATGAAAAGATGAAAAGTTTTATTTCCTTTTAATCTTTTTCCTCCTCTTGTGCTATCCCCCCTCTTTGGAGAAGAGAAAATTTTCTTTTCCCACTTTCTCATCTTTTTCTCAAATCTCACCAAGACTTTCCACTACCCGTCTTGTTTTCTTGTAAAAATCATGTATAAAACCTATTTTCACACTTGTTCTCATCATCATCTTCTTCATGGGAAGTAAGGGATTTCATGAGCTAGTGAGAGAAAACTCAAGTTAGTGTGAGATAGTAAAGAACAAATTTGAAAATTGCATTTTGTCACCTCTAACATGATTATTCAAGGTTAGTAGGCATGATTTTTAATGAGCATGATTTTAGGTATTATGTATGTTATGTGTTTATGAAGAAAAGGAATTGATAATTGGGAAGTGGAGCTCTATGCCGAAAAAGAGAAGTCTTGGACTAGTGAAGTAGGGAAACTTGTTGATTTTATTTTTTTAAAGTGAGGTAAGTACTCAAGGAACCATCGTTACTTTTTATAAAATAATATTGATAATCCTTATAATTTAAATGGTTAAATGCTAGAATGAGGTTAAATATTAATGACCAT
Organism: Gossypium raimondii; assembly: GCF_025698545.1. Lineage (NCBI taxonomy): Eukaryota > Viridiplantae > Streptophyta > Magnoliopsida > Malvales > Malvaceae > Gossypium > Gossypium raimondii. The sequence continues at coordinate 38,738,770 of NC_068566.1, read as the reverse complement.
AAGAGAATGAAATGGTTTATACGGAATGAAAGTAGAGACTACTATGAACATGCCATAGTCTTAGACTTAAATAGGTGAATATTAAGTTTTAATGCGTCATGATAAGCATTAAGACAATAATTGGCTTGAACTATAGTAAATAAAAATTTAAGTTGGTAATTTTTTAAGAGAAGGGTAAGTTATGACATAAAATTGGCCATTAAGTGATTTTGTGTTCAAAAGTTAAAATGGGTTTCCAATGCATCTACTAGTGTAATAACAAAAAAACGACTAATGAAATATTTTATGAAACGTAAAGTGTAATGACAATTTCTAACTAAATGAATGACTAATATCTTATTAACCTTTTATGAATATATATTATAAAAGTTTGAGTATATGTAAAATCATGTGTAGCAAGGCATAACTAATAATGTTGCGAAACTTTTATTGAACATCAGGGTATGAGAGTATAAACTCTTAGATTAAAATGTGAATGGTCGTCTATTAGGTTCTTTTTTGTTAACATGACATGTGGATACTACATCTAAATGTATCAAGTGGAACTGGTTATGCATATGTACATAAATGAATGTATGAATATGTATGAAATAGTCTATATGTGCTAATGATTGTACATAAATGAAATTGAATTGCAACTTATGTAACAATCCGATCTTGACCCTAATCAGACAAAGTGGTTTCGGGACCACAAATCCAAGTCAAAAAAATATTTTAAAATTATTTTTGATATTTGCAGTATGTGAATTACTATGTGTAAAAATTTTGTATAAAAATTTGATCGTTTGAGTGCACAATTTGATAAAAAGGGCTTAATCGCGTAAAATAAAAATTTAAGGGTTAAATTTAAAAGAACCTAGTTGTTGTTGTCTTTTAAAAATAAGGGTTATAAATGGAAATTAGGCCATTTAATAGTTAGTAGGCTGCAATGGTCTAAATTACCCTTAAGTTATATGTTTTATAATTAATTAAATTAAGGTTAAAGTAGTCAAGTAATTAAAATATATATTAGTTAAATAACTTAAGAAAAGATGATTTTATCATCTTCTCCAAGCGAATGTTAAGCAAAAGAAGCTCAACTATGGCTTTCTAAATTTCGCCATATCCTTGCTTAATTAAAGGTTCGTTTTGTTCGGTTTTGAAAATTTTTACGTTTTGAGATCGTTGCTTTGTGTACTACAAGACCCATGCTTTAATTTTAGAATTTGGTGTTGATTTTGTGATATGCCATTGATGAATGCTTGAGCTTTGTGATAGTTGATGATGAAATATGAAAGATATGTGAAAGATTAACGTGTTTTGTCTTTGAATTTTTGGTGAAATTGAGTAATTAGGGCTAAATTGTGAAATTAAAATTTTGAGGGACTAAAATGTGAAATAAATGAAATTTGTGGACTTGTATGAGCACTAGGGACATTCAGCCCTTGTATAGTATGGGCAAATTTTGTGTTTTATGTAATAGGGACTAAATTGCAAAAAAATGTAAATATTAGGGGTAAAATGGTAATTTTCCCATTCATGTGTTTTTGGACTAAATTGAATGTAATAATATTTAATTTATCTCATTTTGAATATATTTAGATTAAGAACCAAAGAAATCGAGTTAGATCGAGGAAAAGTTAAAGTAAATCGACTAATCGTCTGGTTTCGATTTTACCTTGTGAGGTAAGTCTATTAGCTATTTAATGTCATAAAAATCAGTATATAGGTATGTATATGTGCTGTATTTTGATGAATTATAATTTAAAATATGTTGGTTGAAATAATTAAAAGTATGAGTGAATTATATGCATTATTGTTACATGTTGAATCATAGGTACATACTTATATGGTCATTTGAATTTAGTTAAAGTATGAAGGTATATAAGGATATACAATTATAAATGTTATCAAATTTAGTTGGAGTATAAAAGTTTTATATTTTTATATGTACAAGTTTTGAATTTATACATGTATATACAAGTATAAAGTATTGGTTTAATAAAAGGTATATATATATGTGTGTGTGTGTGTGTGTGTGTGTACTTAAGATTCAGAAATAAACATAGGTTTATATTGGTATAAAACTTTGTATTGGATCTATAATATGCAAATATACATGTATATGTCCTTGTATTGAATTGGTATGCCATTTATACAAGTTTATATGAGGTTCAATTATGCAAACATGCATATATATAGATATATATGTTCTATAATGAGTTTAAGTATGAAATTTATATATGTATAAGGGAGGTTCGATTATGTATGTATATTCATGTAAAAATTCTTGAATGGAATTGAAGATATGAAATTATTAGTTTGGAATATCATAAGGTGTTGAATGCATGATATTAGGTAGTAGGCTTTAATGTATTAAGTTATATATATATATATATATGTTCGGATGTATAATTAAGTTATTGAGTGAATTTGATGTCCGAACTTTATATACCTATGTGGATTAAAGATATAGTTTATAAATTATTGAGTTGAATTTTATGTGGATAATATATACAAATATGAGATATAACTTCGTGAATTGAGATTTTAGGCTCGATTGCCTATCGGGTTTATTGCCGTGAAACATTTCGGACTTTACGTCTAGCGGGCTTAATCTGGGTGAAATAATTTTAGACTTTACGTCTAGCGTGCTTAATGCTTGGGTGAAACAATATCGACTTTTCGTCTATCGGGCTTAATCCGGTGAAATAATTTCAGACTTTCGTCTAGCCGGCTTAATGCCCGGGTGAAACAATATCGGACTTTACGTCTAGCAGGCTTAATGCCAGTGAAACATTTCAGACTATATGTCTAGCAGGCTAAGTGCCGGTGTACTGAATCAGGCTTTAAGTCTAGCAGGCTAAGTGCCAGTGAATCTGTTTAAAGAATGTGATTAAGTGTACAGTTATATGATTTTGCTTATCTTTAATTGATGAGCATATATACCTTCGGCTAAGTGTGTTTAATGAATATGTACATATTCGGTCTATGCATTTGTAAAAATATACATACATGCTTTCGATTTATGCAGTCGATAAATGTATACATATAAATATTCGGTATATGTATTTGATAAGTATCTACATATGCATTTGGTCACATGTATTAGATTTGTATTTGGTTATAAGTTTATTATGAGTATACATACAGTTGGATATTATATGTGTATAACATACATATATGCTCGGTTATATTCATTTGGTTGTAATATTGTTTGGTATAAATATATATATTCAATTAAACACATTTAAACAGTACATATATTTGACTATAAATAAAAGCGGTCGAGTACAGTAAATGTATAAATATTAATTATATGTGTTAATTGTAATCTCAGTAAATTAAATTTAAAAGTATTTCTATATATATATTTCATTATGCAATAGACTTACTAAGCTATAAAAGCTTACTTTGTTTGTTTATGTCTTTCTGTTTTATATACTTAAAGATCAAGCTTCAAGCTCGGGGATCGTCAGCAAGATCATCACTCTATCTATTGTCTCGGTATTAAACTGTTTAAATTTTAATTATGGCATGTACAGGCTAGATAAATGTTCTGGAAAGTCATACTTTGATATATTGTATATGAAATTAATAGTCATACGAAAATTACTTATATTCTTATGTTTTAACTGGATTGTAATTTTAAAGAGAAGTTTAAAATTTTACATGTTTAATATTAGACCTAGCAATTTATATGTAACCGTTAAAATTATTGAACTATACTGAATGTCTGTTCTAAGTTCTGTTTTGATTAGTAATGCCTTTTAACCCTAATTCGATGACGGATACGGGTTAGGGGTGTTACAACTTAAACTTGCCCTTACAAACTTAGAGAAGTTGTTATGATACAATTGACATGCCATAGGGATTAGTTGATGCACTTTTTGAATGAAGATATGTCATTGAATGAAGATATGATGTATTGTCTCATGGCATGGTGCATCTTGTGTGGGAAAAATTGGTTTGAAAACAATGAAATTAAGCACAACGAAAATTTTAAAATTTTCATTAAAACAGACTAGTTGTGATGTTTATAACAATAAACCTATTACCTAGATTATACATGTGTTTTTGGATGAAGCTGACTAAGTCATTTCTAGCTTTCAACCACTCGATCTTCTTCATTGTCCTCGACCTCAATTTGTTAAAGTGTGAGCTTTATTCGCAAATCGATGAAAACTTTTAGTGAAACTTTAAGGCTAGGAACCAAAAATGAATTCTATCAAAATATAGAATTTATTCTAAAAATAACTCAACTATATTTTGCTAGAATGTCAACATCAAGAAATGTGTTATTTTCCTTGTCCCTTAGTCTCTATTTATAAAGAAAATAAAAACAATCTCAGTAGAACAAAAAATAACTAAATAATGATATTTTAATAGGAAAACACAACTACTGCTAGGAGTGTGGTACAATAGGCGATGACAACTCCCTATGGATCTTAGGGCTTGTCGCCCCTTCCTTTTAAACCATGTCTATTAAGCCTCATCATGCATCGGATCAATTATATTTGTTATCTGGTCCTTAAACCAACTCATATTGTAATGCCCCGAAAATTACTATAGTAAGAAAGTAAAATAATATCCTTGATATAATAAAATAAGGAAATAAAGTGATAAAAAGGGTAATATTGAGTTATGTCAACATTGGGAAGTATATTATGACATATTAATTCAAGAAAGGATTAAATTGCAAAAGTGAGAAAATTTTTGTTGCCCAAGAGTAAATACTCAAAATTTGAGGGGTTGAAGTGTAAATACAAAAAATTTGAGGGACCAATAGTGTAAATATTTTAAGGGTGGAATAATCTAGAAACTAAGGAAAAGGGATGAATTAGGACCAAATTGAAAAGGTGAAGAATTTTGAGGGACTAAATTGTAATTTTACCAAATTAAGTGATGACTCAAGGATGGAATTTCAAAAGATTATAAAGAGCAAAATGGCCAAATAGAGAGAGAGAGAGAATTCTAAAAGGTAATGGTGATGTTTGTGATATTTTTAATTAATTAATTAGATAAATGTTATTTAATTAATATTTTTATTAATATTTTTAGTATTATTTTATTATTAAATGATTAATATAAAAGGGAGGAATCCATGCAACCAACGTTAGAAGAGAAGAGAAGAGAAGAAAGAAAGTTTTGCTTTCTTTACAATTTGGTCCTTTCACCAAAAATTCACTATTTTCACTTAGAAATCAAAAGAATTTCCATAGTTTCCAAGAGAAAAAAATAATAAGGAGACAATGGGGAGCTAGAATGTCAAGTTAGATTCAAGAAATAGAAGCTGGAGGAGAGAGAAAATCAAGTTAAAGATTGAAATCAATAGCACAAGGTAAGAACATCAAGATTTCAATATATTTTTAAGTTTGTTATTGTTGAAAAGTATGGAAATGATGTTATAGTAGAGTTTTATTAAATAAATTCTTATGTTCTTGATATATTAGTGAAGAGAAATAAGTGAAAATGATGGGAAATATTATAGAAAGGGAATTAGGGAGTTATAAACTTAGTAATCAATATCTTGCACTAAAACAGTTTTGAACAGTAGCAGTAGGTTAAATTTGAAAAATCACCATAAATTGTGGAAATTGAATTAGAGGATGAAAAAATATGAAATTAAATATTATTAAGTCTAGTTTCTCATAGAAGAAACGGTGTAAGTAATGAAATTGTAAATCATGAGATATAATAAATTTTGTGGGACAAAGTCAGAATGAATTCGAGTTCCCTGTTCTGACTTTGGAAAATCATCAAAAATTTAATAAAAATAATTATAGGCTTAAATTTATATGTTTAAAATTATGAATGAGTCTATTTTCAATAGAAACAAACGGAAACATCATCCAAATTCTGTACAAAGAGATAATTAATTGTTAGTGAAGAGGGGTCGGAACTGTCAAATAGTGAAATAGGGGAAAATTTAAAGAATAAACTGTACTTATTGGATGAACAAAAAATTCTAAAAATATTATGGTAAGAAGATATGTGAGTCTAGTTTCATAAGAATTTAGCGGATCTTAATTTGGAGTTCCGTAGCTCAAGATATAAATAATTTATTGACTATGACTCAAGTGGATAGCTTTGAATTAATATATAACTAAATTGTGGAATTATAGATAATGTTACATATAAACATATTATACATTAAGGATGTGGAATGGAGAGGAGGAGGAGGAAAATAAATGATTATTCAACTAGCATGAGTTCTCATTATAAACGACCAATTTGCATGTTTTAGGTTCAATGACTAAATTGAATAAAAGTAATATTTTAAGGGTAAATTGGTAAAATGTCAAAAAGTGACCAAATTGCATGAAATGAATTGTTTTATTATTTAAATTAATAAATTGAATGAAATATTAATTTATATCAAGATTAGGTGGAAATTCGAGGAAAATAGAAAATTACCAAAATGTCCCTGAATTTTGGTATTTCTGCAATTTAGCCTGGTAAGTTGGTGTAACTTGAATTATATTCTTAGATGATTGAAATATATATATTGGATTAAGAAATTGATTTGAATTGTGAACATGAGAAATTTTGAATTGAATGAAATGGAAATGAAGCTTTGAATTACATGAGTAAATATCGGGTCTCGTAGGCCCTATTTGTTATGAATATAATATTTCGAGGATATGTTGTAAAGAATTATAAAAGCACGTTAATAATTTAAAATTTTTAATTCGGATGAAATTTTGTAACTCGGTTTAATACGTTTGCAAATGTATGTCTTCTAGTAATGCCTCGTACCCTATTCCGACGTCGAATACGGGTAAGGGGTGTTACAATGTGACATCGCTAGATTCGGTCATAATGTTTAGACCGAGTTTGGGGTGTTACACATATAATTTATCCAATCCCGATAAACATATTTCCTATGCTCCAAAATACTATTTATTCATTAAATTAAATTATTTTCTAAACCCAATTCTAATTTTGTTAAATCTTGACAACTTTACTTATTAGAACCTATGAGTAAATTAATTTAATTAACTTATTTTCATAAAATTATGACACTTAATTAATTTAATATCAATTTCAAACTTCAATTATTTGATTATAAATTAAATAATAATTCGAAGCAATTAATTAAGCCCCGAGTCATCTCTTGTTGATAGAAAGAAAACATATTCATTGCGGATAATGATACATGCGATCTATTTTTCTTAGTTTGTTGTTTCACATTTTTTCATTTCATCACTTAATGCAAACCATCAAGATTATACTAAGCTAACGGAGAGACCGATTGAGCATATATAATTAAGGCTCAAATAATTTGTAATTAAGTTCTGACTATTCGTCTATTAATTACAATATTATTTAGTCATGGAGTCGTTCCACTAAAATACCATGACTAAGCTTTCCCTACTATATACCAGTACAAAAGCTATTTCATTAGATGCTCATCTAATGATCATGTCATATGTGTGTTACCCTCATAGGATGTCTTTAATATTTTTAAGAAACAAATAGTAATTAAATAATTTGTTTTAGGAAAATTGACTGTGGCCACATTAGTTTTTATCTGTCATGTAATGTCGATGAGAGGATATCATTTACCTTTTATTGGGCTATAAATTCCACTATTGTAAGTGAAGCTATGTCATGTAGATGTTGTATACCCAGTGTACCATCTTTCGACTCTATTACCAATTGAATTTGGGCTATCAATACATCAAAGTATACGAGTCACGCACACATAGTCCACCAGTTACTCTGGATTTAGGTAAGTCATACTATGAATTTAATAAGTGAATAAGCCCATAAATGAATCTAGAATTTAATTTACTTGGATCTTATCCAATGTACTGTCAGTCCAGACAGTTACATCTATATCTCGATCTTCTGAGAGTCATCTGCTCTAATACCCAAGATAACATATCTCTCCAATTGGACTTGATAGATGACATACTAGTCTTTCAATCGACTTGCTCAATTTCGATTAGACTAAAGGCTTGTTTATATTATCTACTAATACGAGATGTTTTCTTACATTATGATCCGACCACATAATGCAACTTAGTATTAGTTAAATGTTAAACAATCAATGAACTAATATTTGCTTTCATTTTTCTTTGCGTGCAAAACCCTTTGAGGACAATATACAAAAGATATTAATGATAATGATGGAGTTTTATTAAACCAATTTGTTTGAAAAATTACAAGTACATAGATGCAATCGTTACACTAAAGACACTAGATTCCAACACCTCGGGCCCTATATGTTGGTGTTTGGTTGGAAGAATACTTAGTGATATATATGTTTGGAGTTGGGATGGTTATTGAGTATCTTAGTCTACTTCTACTCGTATTTACTAATGGCTACATACTATAAAAAGAATGAAATTTTAAAGTGTTTGAAAATTGGACTAAACATGAAATGAAATGAATCTTAAGGATTAAAATGACTTGCTAGTATACTTTTTGAAGTAAAATTCAATGTTGAGTCTTAAGGCCATATAGAATGGAAAAAATGAAGAATGAATCACATAAATCAATTTAGCTAAAGGAATCTTGATTTGTGAATGCATAAATGAGAATTAGAACCACGCTTTACATAATTTTTCATATTGTAAATTGGTAATGTGGATTAACCTCTCATAATATTTCAAAGAATTAATATCTTCCTTGTTTACTTACTAAGCATTTTTGCTTAACATGTTGTGGTTCCTTGTGCATAGATTGATGGTGGATCAAGAAGCCATGACCGCTTTAGAAGATTCCTGGTCTCCTCCGGATGTACTAACGTCTAGAGTGTAATTCCTACAACCAAATAAAAGTGTTAGGCGGTTTTCGCAAGTATACGAGTTAAGTTGCAATATAGTTTATACAATGAAGTATGGAAGTAGCCCGAGGATCGTACCCAAGAGAAGCTAATACTAAATTAATTCTAGCTTCGACATTAATAGATCTAATTAGTATTTTAACTAAATAATATTACGATAAACCATAAAGTGAAGAAAAAATATATTGTATAAAAATAAATAAATTGCATTAAAATAAAAAAAGGGGGAAACTAATTTGCTGACTTAATAAATTCTAAGAATGGAAGACTAACTCACTTCGGCTGTCGTAACTAATTCCTATTTCAGGTTATACTCAATCAACTAGTCGTTAACCTAGCAAGATTTCTTGATTTTCAACTAAACTAACGAGTCGACAAGGACTACTGATCTCTCAACCTCATAGCCTAAACCAAATTGGGATAAGGTGTTCATAGATAGGCAATACCAATTTTGGGTTCATTCCACCTAGATGGCTTTTAGGGTTGTCAAGCCTAGGGTTTTGAGTTCTTCCTATCCCAGTTTTAGGGACTAAATTGAATGAATTAAAAAATTTACATGATTTGATAATTGCTTGTGAATTGGCTGGAATATGATAGTATGTTGTGTTTTGTGATAATTTGTAGCTAACAAAAACATCGAACCGTGGAGAGGGAAAGGAAAAACAAAAGTGGTTAACGAGTAGTCGAAAATTCTAGTTTGTACATTTATAATTTAAATTCATATAAATTTCTTGCATTTTTATGTTACATGTATACAAATCTCAAGGTAAGTATCTAGTAATGATATAAGCTATTGGTTTGAGCTTGAATGTGAACCCTCGAAATAGATGAATAAAATGAATAAATTGGAAAATAACATGAATTACTTGAACTATGATATTTATTATAGGATTTGAGTGAAAACATAAGTTGAATGATATGAATTGCCTATAATATGTTAACGAAATGAGTTGTGATGCTGAATATGTTTGGTAAATGATAATTGTACTTAATTGTAATAAAATTGAATAATGATACGCTATTAACTAGTCGGCTGAGTCGAAGATAATTGGCATGCCATAGGACTGGATTAAGTATGAGATTATGCACTTATGCGCTAGGATGCAGTTCGTGTGCCAGATATGCATTTTGTATGCCATGATCTGGTGCCAATTTGCTATGTTGGTTGGACGATTCGAGTATTCATCCAAGTTCGAGTCAAGTTAATAGGGGTTGTATAATGTAACTTGGTGAGTGATAAGAATGTGTATAAAATGATACTATTTGAATGATTTGTACTTAAATGTGAAAGAAATGTTGAAATAACACAACTTAGTATACAAATAAAATGAAATTAAGCCACGGGGCCCAAAAACGGATTCAAACGAGTCAGTAGACTCTAGAAACTAGTGAATAATGTGATATTAAGAAGTGAATTATGTATCATAGAATTTATGTAATATGTGGAAAATATTTACTTTTGAATGCTTAATGATAAGATAGGATTGGGATGAAATAACATTTGGTTATATGCATATCTAAGCACAAAGACTGATGATTCTAAGTATGGTATTTAAAAATGTAAATTAGTAGGATGTTATCTACATATAGATATACATGAATGGTATTGAAATGTTTTGCTAATGCTTATGTTATATGCTTTGAATTATAAATGTACCAGTAAGCCTATTGCTCAGTGTACGGTTTGTTTCACCGTGCGCAGGTTTAGGTATCTCTTGAAGCCTCGGGAATTGAAGCTAGCATCCAGACGACTGTTTTCGACTCAACAAAGTTTGTAAAGTACCCCTTCAATTACAAATGGCATGTACCTCTTGTTTAAGTCGATTTGTATCGACAATGGTCAAATTTGGAAATTGGTTGTTTAATGTTATTCTAAATTATCACTTTGGTATGCTTTGCCTCATATGTTGATGTAAATGTGTTGTTTGGTCGTGGTTTAGATTATACAGGTCTTTTAAACTTGTTTCAAACTGGTCCTTTTTGGAAGCAGTGAGTTACATCGCAGCGACGAACCTCTAACGTCGCAATAAGAAACAAAGCAAAATCCATGTGGCGACATCGTTTATCAAGGTCACGACGAGCACCAAACAAAGAGTTGCGTTGCGACGAGGAATCCCCTGACGTCGCGAAGTCAACTCAAGATTTTAAAATCTTTAAAATTTGGTCCTATTTTGACCTCGGGTTAGTAAAAGAGCTCTCAAAAGCTCGTAAAAGACCCAAAAATGATTATGTATAGTTGAATACACTTGATTTAGTTATATTTGAATGTTTAACGGTTTGGAAAATGGATGTAAATTGACCGTAATTGCTTTGACAACGAATGTGGCACCTTGTAACTTGGACTCGATGACTGGGTCGACTAACAGGGTGTTACAAAAGCTACTTAATCAGTGCTCGTCTAATGATCTTATCAAGTGTGTTACCCTTATAAGATATCCTTAATCTCTTTGGAATAAATTCGTTCTCCTAATATGATCCTATTTTATCTCATAGTGATCATTACATATTCTTTCATGAAAAGTCAATTACTATCAAATAGTAATCAAGTCATTTATCATAAAGACAAACAACTAGTGACCACGTTTACTTTTCATCTATCATGTAATGTCTATGAGAGGATATTGTTTACCCATTACTTGGACTATTAATTCTACTATAACAAAGTGTTGATCCACCAATCGAATCATGGGGTTTTTTATGAACAATGACAATAGACCGAGGGCCAAAGCAAACTACGAAGTGTGGCAGTTAGATACTTTTCTAACATATATGACCAACTTGCTACTTATCTGATGAACTTCGTAACTTCCTTCAATCATTATCTTTCCCATCCATTCCATTTCCACTTCAAGCTTAACTTGAAGTTTCTTTTATGGAAGATGAAACTACGAATGCTACATTTGAAATACATCCATCCAAAACCCCCAGAATTGATGGAAAACTAGGCTTCTTCTACCAACAATACTGAGATATAGTATGTCCGCTTACTATCCAAGCATGCCTTGGATTTCTTAATTTGGGATTTTTACCCAAAGAATTCAATAAAACTCTTATAGACCTCAGACCTAACAATGAAGTCTCAAAGATTACCAGCCTATCAATCTTTGCAATGTCATATACAAGACATGCTTGAAGGTATTAGTCAACAATCTAAAATCGATCATGACCAAGGTTATATCGCAATATCAAAATGCTTTTATCTAGGATCGAAACATCATGGATAATATTATTCTTGGCAGTGAACTAACTCATACCATTCGGAGCAAACGATAAGGCAAATGCATTTTAGCTTCACTTAAAGTAGATATGTGCAAAGCATATGATGGAGTTAGTTGAGACTTCTTGCTAGATATACTGGAACATATGGGATTCAACGCTCATTGGAGGCAACTCATATGTCAATGAATCCGTACAATATCTTATCAAGTACTGCTCAATGGACATATAGCGATACCTTTTTCCCGCACAGAGATCTAGCCAGGGGGACCTGCTATCCCCATATCTCCCCATACTATATCAAAATGTCCTCTCCTTATGCTATTGCAGGCCGACTGTTCATCACAAGTTCCAGGCATTCGAATCCACAGAAACTATGCACTACTGAACCATATTCTATTTGCCAATGGTTCGTATTTCTTCTTTAATGCCACTATCCGATCAGCCAGAGCATTAAAGGACATACTGAATACATATTGTAAATTCTCAGGGTTGTCAATCAATCACACCAAGTCTGAGATCTTCTTTAGCAAATATGGTAAAGTAAATCACAAAAAATATTTCTATCCCATATTGGAATGCATGCAACAGAAGCTTACTGGGTGGAAACCAAAACTTTTATCTCCTTCGGGTAAACTAGTATTAATCAAATCCACGTTGGCAACTACACCGATTTACTCTTTATTATGTACCAAGACACCCAAGATAATCCAGGGACTTTTGGTGGGTACAAGATACCAACTATAAAAGTTACATATGTACAGTTGGAATGACTTATGTTGGCCCAAACAAAAAGGGGGACTGAGTATCTCTAAAGCTGACATATTGAATGACGAACTACTATGCAAACAAGCATGGCAATTACTCACAAGACCTCATTCATTAACTAAATATTACTCTAACAAAAATTTCTTAGAGGTATAGACACGAGCACTTGAGTTCTGGACTTGGAAAAACATCCTCAAAGGTCGAGAAATATGTCTCCAAGGATTAGACATCTAGATATGGACAGGACGCAATGTATCCATCTTCAACAACGGAATGGCCCTCCGCCAATACCCAAACCAACAAGTGCCAGAATCCCCACCATTGAAATTACTGACTCTTCTCATGGACACTGGAAGACTCCTCTCATTAATGAACGATTAGGTGCTGAATGGAGTACAAAACTCAACTCTTGGAGTTTCTCCATCCTTGCATGACATGACAGGTATGTCTGGAAACACAATTTTTCTACACAAAAATGGCGGACTGAAATGAGGCCGCCTTTTAATATCAATTGGAAAGCCCTATGGAAGATCAAAATCCCTCCAAAGTTACTGCTCTTTCTCTAGAAACTGTGGCTCAACATTTTACCTCTTCGAAAGGAATTACGGAGTGCCATATCCCTGTTAACCTCCTTCGCATCATCTGCTTTGAACAACCGGAAGATGTAGACCATCTATTCAGAACATGTTCGTTGACTAGAACCATTTGGTTCGGTACCCCATAGTCCATTTGAATAAATGCTATGGAGATATCAGACATTCGAGAATGGATTTCTGTATGGATCAACGATTACGACAGAAAGGACTTGGGATACAAAGTTGTGATTCATGGCTGGATCATAACCCTCTGGCACATATGAAAGCATTGAAATGCAGTATTTCTCTAATAATACACCGAACCCACTATCAGTGATACAAAAAAAAAAAAAATCCAAAAGTGCCACTGGGAATACTATATATTGCTACACATGAACGCCTCTATTGTAGCGCAATAGATGAATCGAGTTCCAGCCCCTCATCATTCTGTTCAACTCATTGGCACAAGAACGCTCCCTACTTTATGCTGGTCATATCCATAGTGCGGAACAGAAACACATCAACCTATGAAGTGGCAACGACGCTAATGGGCTACGCACCTTTCCCCTTATTTTTTGCGGCTTATTACACGAATACATCGAAAGTTCACTGCAAACTACTTTTGGTTCGAGAGATACTGCTAAAACTCAATGTGCTGTGCATACAATACGTCACTCCGAAAGTACATGGGATAAGTTCTTCCTTGAGTAAATACAGGTTCACTGGAAATTTCAACTATGGATGGAGCAACAACGCCACACTCTAACATCAACAGTGCATTGCTTGGCTGCTCGGCCGGCCACCACCCACTGCACGAAGTTCTGGGCACCTTAGTTCTTTCTTGTTTTTGTTACTTACCACAAAAAAGGGAAAAAAAAACACTACGAATGGTCATTAATAATAAATAAATTTTAAAAATCTAAAATCGTATATTCTAACATTATTTCAAATATAAAAATTAACAATTAATTAATTAAAATACTTCTACTTTAAGTTACCCAAGACAATCGTAGCCGTCGGCACTAGAAAACAAACGGCAGAGGAAACTCACATGTTTTCACGCACGTGTCCGACACCCGAGAATGATCCAATGTGGTTGCTCCCCACCGATCTCCTTTACTATCCCATCTTAGCACCCTTCATTTTCATTTCTTTTTCCAGAACTTTTCTCGTCCTCTTTCTACGTTCCCCTTTCTTCTTCCTTTTCAAGAAACGAAAAAGGAAAGATCAAATCAATGGCAGATTGGGGTCCTGTTTTAGTAGCGACGGTGCTGTTCGTATTACTGTGTCCTGGTCTGTTGTTTCAGATACCTGGTAAGAATAAGGTTGTCGAGTTCGGGAACATGCAAACCAGTGGAGCTTCGGTTCTCGTTCACGCTATTATCTACTTTGGTCTCATTACCATATTCTGTCTCGCCATTGGTGTTCATATCTATGCTTCCCAATGATCTTTAGCTGTTGCTTGCTGCACTTTTCACTTTCTCATTTTTAATGGGTTTCTTTTGCTATTGATTTTGCTTGATCTGTTATAATTGAAGCTGTGTTTTAATAGACTCTTTTAGGGATTAACTTATCTATTTTGGTCGATCTGGGAAATGCATTTGAGTTTGTAATTGTATTGATGAGATGAACCATAATTTTCTTTGAGTTTTTTTAATTGCATTCTTTTTGCTTAGTTCTGGATGCTTATCGTACTGCCTGTTTAGAAACGATGTGGGATTTGGTCTTTATTAGATAAAAGCATAAAACTGATGGCTGAAGGTGTAGATTGAATTCAGATTACATTTCTCTTAGAATTACACTCGTAGGCCTGCATTGTAAAGGTATAGTTGGAATAAATTTGAACTTAAGTATAAGTAAAAATTATTCAAAAAAATTAGACATTTTTAAAATATTGAAATTAATTTATGAGCAACTCATATATTAAAGTATGGATGGTGAAAAGATAATACTCCTTGCTTGAAAGCTTCTTAGCAAATCTAGCTTAGTTATTAGCAATAAAAGTAGCGTAGATATCCTGTATTAAGTTTTTTTTTTACTAAAATGAGTCATATTTGTACATTAAATTAAAATTAAAGAAAATTGATCTTTCTAATAAAAGTTTTAATTATTTTTATTGTATATTTCAATATGAGATAAATATAGTACATCTTTTGTTACTGTCTATTTATTTTGTTAATCATGTCACTTTCTAATGGTATTTTTTATCCAACATATACAATTAATTTGTTGGAAGTAAAATATTGACTTTTAATAGAGGGACTTCAGGATACTCCTAGGGTTATTAGCAAATCCAACTGTTTAATTCACAATTCAATTTTTTAGTGGTTGATTGAGTCTAATTGAGATTGTTTAGTTCGTAATTATATATTTAACTTTAAATAGTATTGGAGTTTGGAAAATTTCCACACTATTTTGAGCTCTAACTTAAATTATTAAGGTTCTTGTGTTTTCTTTTTTAATAGTAATTGATGATTGAGATTAAAATCGTTTTGGAAGTTAAATTTCAGTAACGGAAAAATAGGATGAGTTTTTTTTTTTTTTTAATGGTAGATAAAAAAAATTGGAACCAATTTTACAAAATTATTCTAGTACCATCACATATAAGTCAAATATTCAATCGTAATTGTTCCACAATGGCTGTAGGAGTCTCTTGGAATGCTCTCGGATTATAAGGGAAAACTCTTATCATCTTAGTCGGTGTATGCGCAGCCACATTGGCTTCTCTAGGACTTTGTTGTATGACTACCTCACTGTCTCCTATATAGCTCCTGGATTCTCAAGATCAGGTTCCTGTTCAAATGCCCATTAAGACATATCTAAAAAGGCTTCCATAACTTGAGCGCAATCCGTTTCCACAATAATATTAGCCCAATTAACATTACATGTCAGAAGGAGTCCATTGTAAATCGCTCAAAACTCAACCTTCTTTATGCTAAATCTGCCAATGTTTCTCTTAACTCCCTCACGCCATGTACCAAGGTCATCTCTTACCACAATTGCCACCGAAGCTAACCCTGAGTTAGGATCCTTCGCTTTATCCGTGTTCAACTTAATGAAACCTGAAGGTGGAGGTTTCCATGCTCGACACCGTCTCTTGCTCATAGTGTTATCTGCAGAAACTTCAGGCCTATGTTCAATGGAACTCGCCCAACAATACGAGGATTGAAGAATGTGAGATATATTAAAAGCTTTCCATTGAAACACCCACAAATTCCTTTGTTTCCACAATTCCAACAAATAATGCCGAATAAAGATTGCCAGTCAACTTTCGTGAAAACTAAATCAAACTCATTCTTCAAATTCATCGAAATCCACTACATAAATGGAGCGAAAAAATTACAGCAAAACCCTCAAAGGGATGACCTGCTTCCACACCTCACGTTCATTACCAAAATCTCGAAACACATGAATAACAAATTCTTCAATGCTCCCACAAAGGGTACAAGAAGTGTCACCAAACAAACCTATTCGACATCATTTGACATTGGCCAGCAAGCGTTCCTTAAGCACTAACCAAAGAAAATGTCTTACTCTTTGTAGGCCAATAAAATACCAAGCCAACTTCCATTTGGTATCTTATGGATTTAAAGAATTCTGCATAAAAAAGTTATAAGCATATTTAATAGTGAACTTCCCATTAGTGGACCAGTTAGAGATCAGTTCATCTTGTCCAACTAAAGGGCTTGGAGGCAGAATGCCTGCAATGTAAGAAATAATATTATTATCGACAAAACAACGCAAGTAATTCCAATTTCAACTGTTGTCCACCAACGAAGCCTCCCTTAAAGTAGTAGACACATCAATAAACTCAATGTTACGACATAAATTGAATAAAGGTTCGATCTACAGAATCCAATTATCAGTCCAAACCTTGATAAAGTTTTCATCGCCAGTTGACCAAGCAAGACTTTGACATAAAAGTGGCCAAACCTTCGAAAGGGATCTCCAAACAAAAGATCATGACCCCCTCAAAATATCTTCAGGACATGTAACACTCTACCAAATGTCACAATTAACCTGAATTAGTTATCAGCATACTTTTAATTTATATAATTCTTCGCCAGACTTAATGCTATGTTCACATATAAATTTAACCAAATTTATTAACTAACTAAACATTTTTATAAATATTAATCATATGAAATCTCTTATTATACGAACGACTAAGTAAATAGATAAAATTTCTTTACAACATACCCATCTACTGAATATCCCTATACACGAAATTTTGAACAAGTTACATTTTTACTTAATTACATATTCACCCCCCGAGGCATAGCCTCTAAGGGCACCTCTCTATATGCATGATACCACTATGAAGAAAACCACATGAATTCTTCGAGGTCTAGCTTAGTCCCTTCCCACCATTTCCATAATAGCTTTTGATATGCATTCAAGGTAAAACACTCATAAGTTCAAATGAACTTAGTGAGAATCTATACAACAGTGTTCATGAGTGGCCTTTGAATTTTTGAATAATAAATAATGCACATAATTAAACTCCCTGAGTATCATAGGAGATTATGCAATTTGAATGGCGCAGATGACACCCATAAGTTCTTCTTGAATGAATCGTCAGCGAATAAAATGGGGTGGATTTTGGATGTAATTGTACTCTTTCTGAACCTTATTTGAGACTTAACCTTGTCTAGCTTCATCTTAACATTCATTTGACCTTGCTGATTTGCCTCATCAATAGATAACCACGCAAGCCGATATACGATTGGCGACTACCTTTGGTGGACTTGTAGACATTTTGCCACAACAGAGGATTCTTACCCTGATCCCTCCATGTAACACCTCTAACACGTCTCCATCGTCAAAATAGAGTTACAAAGTATTATGACACATATCACAACAATTAACATCACTAAGTCATTCATTTATTAATTTAAATGACAACATTTAAATCTATATTTCATTCACAGCATATATACATTTGCGAACCTTAAATCGAGCTTACAAGGCCTTAAAAACAGTTTGGGAACAATCAGTGACTAATTTTTAATAGAATAGAAAATTTTAGAAAAATCAGAAAGAAATAAGGGTCACACAGCCTTGTGATAGAGCCCAAGCCGTGTGGCTCAGGAACATGGTTGTATGGTCAAACCGGGTACAATTCGAAATAAGGGTCACACAGACCTTGTGAATTTTTGAAATAAGGTCACATGGCCATGTCGCCAGGTTGTTTAACTTTCTATAACCGTGTGGAAAAACCTGCACCTAAAATCAAGAAGACACACGATTGTGTGAGGAGGCCATGTGTGGCATACGGTCGTGTGATAGCCCGTGTCCCAAGCCGTGTGCACCTTAAATAGCTTCTAAAATAAGCCAAAATACTACTCATTTCTTAAGTGCCAAGCCAAACCAAAATCACATATTTACAGGCCTTTAAAATACATTCAAACAAACATAAAACATACCAAAACATTCAACCTAAGTGCCTAAACAATGTGCCATCATTGACACCACTATTCAAATATCAAACCAATTTGCATTCAAAGCTTACAAATCCATACATTAGACACTTGCCAAACTTACCACTCATCCATACCATTCAAGTCTACTTCTACCATAGTCTAGTCATTCACAAGTAGCATAAAACAAAATGACCAAAACATATACATATAGACCTTTACAAGCCAAAAGCCAAATGCATATATACATGTAACAACTCAATTTTTAGTGGTGTCAAAAATAGTAGTTCCGGGACCACAAAATAGACGAGAAAGTCCGTAAAATTAGTATTTAAATTATACAAGTCAATAATAATTTTTATAATGAATTTTGATTTGAGGAATTTTAATTAATTGAATTAATAGTTAATATAAGTGGTTTAGTCCAAAAGTCAAGTGATTATTGAAAATGAGGTACTGGGGCCCCGTTTTCATAATTTAAGGTCGTAAATAATTTTATTTAATATTTAAAGAGTTGTATTATATGTTAATTGAAGTTTGGTGCGGAAAATTTAATGATTTATTGCTTAATTAAGGTAAAATGGTTAAATTTTAAAAGAGGTAAAAGTTAATTGTTATAGATTTAAAATAGTAAATGGACCAAAATGGTGATTAAACCATGGTCAAAAAGTCCAAGTGTTAATCATTCCACTAACTTTTAGGTTATTTATTCATTTAGTCCTAATTAGTTTAAGGCTAAGCGTAAATAACCTTGTTTATTTGGAATTTAATATAATTGAAGGACCAATTGTGTATTGGACCCTCCTTAAATGACCTAATAATAGAAATGATGTGGAATTCTTTAGATTGTGGTAAATTGCAATTAAATCCTAATTAAATAAAGGTTTACCAATTAATCTATTTTCCAGTATGATTGAAAATGGTGGTTTTAGGGCCACAACTCTGATGTTTCAGGTCACAAATATTAATTATTTAATATTTACAAGGTCATTAGTGTCGTATTAAAATTTGGTTAGGAAATTTTAACGTTTGGATGGTTAATTAAGTAAAAGGACTAAATTGTAAATATAAAAAGATGGATTTATTATTTAAAAGGGGTAAATTAAAGGGGTTTGGATGGTAAATAAACCACCATTATCCATAGTGGATGGTTTTGGCTTTCATTTAGTTAAAATTTCATGAATTAATTAAGGGTAAAATAGTAATTAAGTAAATAAATAAAATTTAAATGAAATAAAAGCCAAATTGGCTATGAAATTTCATTGTTTTCTTCTTCCAAAGGCTGAAACACCATTTTTAAGGGGAGAGCAAGCTTCGGCTAGCTAGGGTTCTTTATTGGGTACGTGTTTGGTGTCCGCTTTTAGTAATTTTTATGGTTTTGAACTCGTATTAGCTTAATCTAGCTAACCTGACGACTAATTTGTAAAACTATTAAATGTTATGGATTGTGTGATTGATGAATTTGAATTTTTCTTGAAGTTTTATGGTAAAATGTTAAGCTTGGTTGCTAAATAGGACTATTTGGTAAAGTGATTTTTGTTAATTTTAATGTTTAAGGACTAAAATGTGAACACAGTAAAAGTAAAAGGACTTGGTGTGAAATAACAGCAAGTAGGGGCTGTAGAAAGGTATTGAATAATTCGGCTGAAATTAATTGTGGTTAAAAATGGTTAAATTGTAAGTTTTGAGCTTAATGACTAAATTGCATAAAAGTAAAATATTGGGGGCAATTTCATAAAAATGTTAAAAAGAATTTAATTGCATAAGATGAGTTAACTTTGTTGTTGAAATTAGTGAATTGAATGAAATTATTATTTTAGATCAACAACGAGTGGAAAACCGAGGAAAAGAGAAATTACCAAATAATCCTTGTACCTTTGTCATTGCTACAATTTAGTCAGGTAAATTCGTTCGGTTTAATTTTAATACAATTTAAGTGTATGTTATATGAATTTAATTGTTGAATGTTGAATAGTATATTGATGCATGTAATTGAAAATGAAAATAATAAATTGATATGGTATCAATCACTGATTGAGATATTTTGAACCGATGAATGTTTGGTTGTTGAACTAATACTTACATATGAAATATGAAATGATGAGATATTCACGTATTGTTTTGTGATGGAATGCTCTGAACCGATGAATGTAGGATAGAGTATGATTGGCATGCCAATAGGTTATATTGCGCGCTATACGAGATTGGTATGAGATGAGATGATGATTCTTGTGTATTTCCTGTCCACTGAATATACCGAAGTCCAGCATTTGTTGCAGACTATCGTGTTATATGTATAGTGTTTTTGGCGTGTTATTGGGGGCGGATGTAAAGCCTTCGGGCATGGCACTTGGTGCCGAGGCGTATTATAGGAGGGATGTTAGCCTACGGGCTAGGCACTTGGTGTCGAGGCATGTTATCGATTGGATTGACTCGTTTGAGCATTTGGCGTGTTTCGGATGGATAACCATGTACTCTTATCTGTATATCGTTCATCGGGCATTATTTATTGATCATTGAATGTTATTGAAATATGGAAAACTGATTTGTACTATTATTGAGCATTTCTCACCTGTTGCGAGCTGTGATTGACAGGAACTCTGATAATAATCTTGTGGCAAGAACTTTGTTTTTTAGTCTTGTTATTTGACTTGTTGAGTTTTAATTCGGCAAGATTTACCATTCAATCAACGAACTTACTAAGATTTATGAAAGCTTACTCGTACTATTTGTCTTATTTCTTGTAGATATGTTTTGTGGATCTGGAGATTGGATTAGCTCGCAGAAATTAAACTATCCGGAGATTATTTGGTAGCTTTTGAATACATCTTGGCTTATATGGCATGTAATAGGAATATCTGGTTATGTTTTGTAATGGTTCATAGTATTTGAAATGCGTGTGCGTTGTGCATTTCATGTTGTGAAAGGAGTAATTAAGTGAAGTATGCATGTTTCATCCTGAGTCCAAGAAAGAAATTGTAAGTTTGAATGAATATGGCATGATAAATTTTGTTTGAGTTAATTATGATATTATGGGATCCATAGTAAGTCAATTGAAACATGTTGTGGCTTAAAAATGTAATAAGCTAATAATGAATGTTTGGTGATAGTTTTAAACACATATGTTGTAGTTTGATGTTCTTAAATCGTTGTTGTGCTAAGTAGCTATTTGAGGCTTGTATGCTTAATTTTAGTGAGGCACGAGTAGATGATGCTAGTCAAGCATGAATTAATAAGTTTTGTTATTATTGATGGTATGCATTTATGGTTTGGAAGTTTAGCTTGATAATGGATTTGTATGTAATTGAAATGTGGTGTCAATGATAACACATTGGTTCGCCACATAGGTTGGTTGTTTAACTTGATTTGGAGTAGTTTAAAATGTACTCAAAAGTCTTGTAAACATATGTGTAAGTATATAATTAAGTACTTAAGCATTTGTATATGAAATGAGCATGTTTTGGGATATTTGTGCATACACACGGCCTGGGACACAGGATGTCACAATGCCGTGTTGCACACACGGGCAACCCACACGGGCGTGCCCCCTGAACGTGTTAGGTGCAGGTTTCACTCGGTCTAGCACACGACCTACAACACGGCCGTGTGAGGGATTTTCGAAAGGTACACGTCTGACACATGGTTGGCTACATGGCCATGTCTGGAACTACATGGTCTGGGCTCTATCACACGGCCTAGACACATGGCCGTGTGACCTCTATTTTGAAAATTTTCATAATTTCCCTAAATCTTCTAATTTGTTTTGAATTGGTCCCTGATTGTTCCTAAACTAATTTTAAGGCCTCGTAAGCTCGATTTAAGGCCCATAAATGTATGTATTACTATTATATGAATTATTATGAAATTCTGTTAATTAAATTGACAACTTAATGTTATCTGCTATTGATTGTTTTGGATTGTACGGTAATACGTCGTAACTCTAATCCGACGACAGGTATGGGTTATAGGTGTTACAATACATCTGAACCAAAATCTAACTAAGACAACATCAGTCAAGTATAAGAAATACCACAAGTGACAAGTAACCAAAACAGTTACAGATAACCTATTACATGCATATAACCTAGCCACACGGGCATGTCATAGGTTGTATGAATATTGGAGTAAATTTTTAAAATTTTCTAATAGGTTACACAGCCTCAGAGAGATACATGACCTGACCACACAACCATGTGGCTCACATGGCCTAACATATAGCCATGTACCTTCTTTTTAATGTTAGGGGGTTTTCAAATTTTTTTAAAAAATTTTTTCCTTTGTTCCTCTCCCACCACTGTTATTACCCACCCAACCAACCACCCTCTCTTTTTGTTTATTTTATTTATTATTATATTAGTTTTATTATATTGTTATTATTACCATTATTATTATTATTATTATTTCCATTTTTATTACGCTAAGTTGATTTTTAAAATAGTATTAGATTTTTGTTATTTTCTTTTTAATTATTTAAATTTTATTTAGTTTTATTTTTAATTAATTTTCTTTTTATTTCTATTTGTACTTTTATTTTTCTTGTTATTATTATTATTTTATTTTTAGACTTATATGTTTTATTTTATTTTATTATGTATTTTCTTGTTATTATTTTGTTGATTGTTTTCTATTTGTTTTGTCACCTCTTTATCTGATTTTATTTTGGTATATCTTCTTATTAGTGTGCTTGGAACCATGTATTTAATTTAGGATCTCTTATAATTCCAAATTTCACTATTCCGGCGAAATCATCTAAATTCAAGGCAGTTTCAATTCCATTTCTCCCTTATGATATTTTGCTTATTCTGTTTATATCAATTTGTACATTGAGGGCAATGTACATATTAAGTGTGGGGAGGATGTTTATATGCTTATGCGATATAGCCCCTAAATTGTTGTTTGTGTTTAAGCCATTTTCTCACTCCTACCATTAAAGTTAGTTTTTTTTTTAATTTGGAGTTTTTATAGATTCTATTTGGGATTAATTTGTGATTTTTGTGTATTGTATTATTTATATTTTAAGACACGATAGAGTCAAGCATGATAAGTCGTTTTTCAAAAATTATTATTTTAGGTTGTCTCCTTGAATTGAAGAATTATCTTAAACTTTTAAATTTGCAAGTTTAACATCAAAACCATAAATTTTTGTGAGCTTTTGAGCATATAGAGCATATATTTGTTTCATGCTCATTTTATTTTTGGTTTTGAGTATGTTAACTTTACTTGTTATTCTATAACTTGTTTCGGTTATATATGCCGAGACCGCATTATTGATTTGATACATTGAGATGATAGAGACACTGTAACACCCCAAACTCGGCTTAGACGTTATGGCCGAATCTGGCGATGTCACATGGAAAGGGATTTGAAGACAAGATTGTCGAGTTTAAAAACCGTTACAGTAAGTTAGCTTTTATTTAATTCGAAAAAAAAGCTAGTTGATTTGCTTTAAAACTTGTCTCTTAGCGGAAGCTTTTGTAACCAATTAATTTAGGGAAAATCGTTTCTATTTATGAAAAACCTTAGTTTTAAGAAAAAAATTCATGTTTTGTGGAGTTGTAGTTTTAAAAAAAATCCATAAAAAACAGTATAAAGTCCCAAATTTAAAGCCAACCAGTCCATAGTCCAGAAGATAGATAAAAAAACCCCAAGTAAGTAATAAATTCTAGGCATTAATGGAAAACAGTCTAAAATTTACGTTTGGCCACCTTCAAGTCCTCCGCTGCATCGACCCGTCAAGTCTGGGATTACCTATACAGATTAAACAGAGAAAGGGTGAGTTTTCACAAACTTAGTGTGTAATCCCCACAGAAAACATGCATACAGATAATCAACAGAATTCAGTTAGATACAGTCTGAGGCCTGTGCCCATCACAAAATCAGTTTGGGCCTTTGCCCATTCAGATACAGTCTCAGAAATACATTAGGGCCCTGGCCCATATCGATCTGAATCTGATCTGATGAAATTAGAATCCTACCCACCAGCCTCTACACACCATCTCTGTCCAACCCTACACACCATGTGGGGATAAATCAACCCCCCATCCCTACACACCATGCTGTATCGAAATGCGTCACATAATCAGAAGGTTGCAGTTGAGCTGCCAGATAACAGGCTTAATAGCCTTTCAGACACTTCCTCTAAATCTCATCAACCCATCTCGATGCAATGCAATATACAAAATATGTCATGCCATTATGCAATTAATAGTACATACATTCAGATATCATAAGTCATGCTCGGTATAGAAATCAGACAGACAGATCACACATATAGGGGTCTAAGTAAAGCTTACTGACTCTACAGTAGGTCCACAATCGACTTGGGCGACCCATGCAACCTTACAGAACTTTTTAGAAAAATGGGCTCACATGTCTATGTGGCCCACTCGGCCCAAATTGGCCTTGGCCACGGGATCCATTTTTAATGTAACCCGTGCTAGTTAATTATTCATATATATTTTTACTATTTACTTATATGTTCCTCCAGAGCTATCTACTTGATTCACTGTTACTAAATTATTTATATCTTGATCTACAGAATTTCGAATAAAGATTCGCTTGATGTTTTTGAAACTAGGCTCAAATGCCTTTCTACCATAAAATTTTCAGAATTTTTGGTTTAGCCAATAAGTACAGTAAAATCTTCAAACTTACCCCTGTTCTACTGTCTGACAGCTTCGTCTCTTCTTTTCTAAATCTCTTAGTAAAAAATTTAGATGATGTGTCCATTTGTTTCTATTGAAAATAGACTCATTAATTATTTAAACATGTAAATTTTAACCCCTAATTATTTTTCTCCAATTTTTGATGATTTTCAAAAGTCAGAACAGGGGAACCCGAATTCAATTTGACCTTGTCTCACAAAGTTTATTACACCCCACGATTTACAATTTCATTACTTAAACAATTTCTTCTATGAGAAACTAGACTTAATAATATTTAATTCCATATTTTTTTCATCATCTAATTTTATTTCCACAATTTATGGCGATTTTTCAAAGTTAGCCTACTGCTGCTGTCCAAATAGCAAGCAATTTCGGCTTTTTGCCGAATCCCTTTCTTTTTGCATTTCGGGTACACACCTGGTTTTGTTTGATGCTAGAACAGTCCCTGAGCACTCCAAAGGCTATAATAAAGATTCTCAACATTAATTTAATGGATTTACAAGAAAATTGACAACCAAGAACGAACAGAAACCCAACTTACCACCAACGATAACCTTTCGTTTAACTATTGTTAAGGCGAGAACACTGAATTCACCAGTCCGAGCCTCTCCCTACGCCCAAATCACAGAGGAAAAACATTACCACTTTAGTCGTTAAGATATTAATGACAGAAACGAAGAGAAACACTTACTGACACTACGCGAGCACTAACCGCGTGCGAAAACGAAGGAAAATAAATGGATTAGGGAAAAATCAAGAAGAAGAAAAAGAAGAGAATATGGAAAAACTCAGAGAATTTTGGTAAGAGGAGAGGGAGAAGAATATACGGCAAATTTTTTTTTGGAAAAGAGAATCAAAATTCGTTTATGGGGAAAAAAATAAAATAAAATCCCGATAACCCCCAAAATCCCTTAATCTTCTCCCTTAATTCCCACTACACATCCACTACTCAGAATCCCCTTATTACAGAAATCTATCCCGAAATCTGAGCAAAAAATAATATTCTTGCCTGCATAAGGATTTGAACACAAGACCTCTACCATAATAACACACCATTTAACAACCAGACTAGCAAGCCATTCTAATGTAATTTACCTAACAATCAAATAAAAGCCTACTAAACAAGAGTAAGGCCTAGTTCATTTAAAATACCAAAATTTTCCCAAGCGAAGACTTGAACTTGGGACCTCCTAAACACTCCTAGAACACATAACCACTAAAGTTGACAGATATTTGTGTCATATTTTCACAATAACGAAATTAGAAATTTTTGGACGTTACAGACACTTAGGATTTAAGCCGCCTAACCTTTAACCAGCTTACCTATTGAATTAACCCCTAGTAAACCCTGTTGATCCTAACACATTTTTTTCTCACCCATTTATGTTAACCCGTAACTAAATTATCCCTTTTATTGACTCCCTTTTTGTCCAGATTTGATTTGGTTAGTTGCCTAACTATGTTTCATCATTTCTATTGCTAAATTTTACTTTGTTAAAAGAAAAGAAAAAAGTGAAAAAAAACAAATTTAAAAATTAAAAAATATATATGAATTGAGCTTGAATCATTAATCTCGTATTTTGTGTAAAAGCTCATTTCATCTCTTTATTTATTGTTGATGTAAATTCTTTTAGTTCAGCAACTGTTTTTTTTCTAGTTAGGTAACTTATCAACTCGATTCTCGATTGTAACCAAATCTTCTGACCTTTTCTGTACCCTTAACCTAAGCCCCATTACAACCTTGTAAAGACCTCTTGATTGGTGTGTCATCTCATTTATATAGTGGTGGAGATTTGATTTTCAAGTAAGCCTATGGTAATGACATTTCTTGTTCGACTATTGAGTGCATATTACTTGAACCTTAAACACTTTGAGTGCTTTGAGTGAATCCTTTGTGAATATTTTAATTCTTGGTAAGTTTGAATTTTAGGTAATTATTAAGATAGGGGAGATGCCTAATGTTTTTAAAACTTAAAATTCTCTGCTTGGATTGCTTGTGTTGTTTAGTGTCATTTTAGTGTGAATTTCCAATGCATTATCTGTAGATTATCCTAATACATTGTCAGTGAAAATGATAAATTGAGGGAAGTTGACTTGAATGTGGGTTGAGACTTTTACTTGAGGACAAGCAAACGCTTAAGTTTGGGGATATTTGATGAATGCTAGAAGTAACATATTCTAACCTCATTCTTAATGTGTTTTTGGGTGATTATTCGATGTTAATTGTGAATTTTATGGTCCTAATCCTTTAAAGGAGTGAAAAATGAGTGAAAATCGAAAAATCAGAACAAGCTACAAGAGTTATACGAGCTGACCCATTCCACACGACCTACCACATAGGCGTGTGGTAGGTCGTGTTGGTTGCTTAGATTTGCACTTTGAACAGTGGAAAAACACAATTTTTAGGCTTTCGAGTATTCTAAGACATAGGCGTCGATTTTGAAGCAGATTTTCGTCAAGGTTGAAGATTCCCAGTTGATTTCTTATGAGATTATCATGAGTTTTTTTTTATTTCGTTCGGTTATACTGTATCTTGGATATTTTTATTTTCAAGCATGAACTAATTTTCTAAATGCTTAGGGAGATGAACCCTATGATGGATTTTGTCGTTTGATTTTTATTTTACGCAATAAATTCTTAGTTTCTTGTTCTCAATTATATGTGTTTAATTCTTGGTTTGATATTTCTGGATTATTAATCTATGTTTGATGTGCTTAAATTAGAGGTTGAATAGACCCTATTTAAGAGTAGATCTGGCGTAATTGAGTGGAGTTGCATGCAATCCTAGAAATAGGACAACATAAATCTACCGGACTAGAGTCAAATCTAATAGAAGAATCCATAGCTTGAGTTAATATGATAATAGGGGTTTTAATTAGAAAGAAATTTCAATTAATCAACCTAGAGTCAATTACTTTTATGTTCGAAAGAGATATTTGTATAATTTAGGTATTTCTATGAATCAAGATACTAAGTAAATAAATTGCGTAATTTAGATTGGTAGTGACAGAAGAAATCTAGGTGAATTCTTTCCTGAGTATTGTTTTGCTTGTTGGTTGCTAATCGGATATTTTTCTATTTTGTTCTTTGTCGTGTTCTTTAGTTAATTAATTTAGTTAATTTTAGTTTTTAATCAATCACTCGAATTATTCGGTTAAATAATAGCAAGATGGTAATTATTAGTACTTCTAGTCTTCGTAGGAACGATATCTATGCTCACCGTAGCTATACTATTAATTGATAGGTGCACTTATCTTAGTAAAATTTTTAGTTAGTTTCGTGGAAATCAGGCGACGACAAAAAAAAATAGCCAAGGGGGACGACAATAGAGGAATTACAAAAAATGGAAGAAAAAGAAAAAGGCAAAAGGAAGGAAAGAAAACGTCGGAGAGGGAAACCAACAATTAAAAATGGAAAAATAGAAAACGTAGAGAGTGGGAGTAGTAGGGGGGAGTTGGATAGTAGAATGGAGAGAAATTTTAGGGATAGTTTCTAATTTATTTTTTAAAATAAATCCAATAAAATCCTAACCGACCAGATTAGTTATCAACCTATTAGATTACTTAGCAATTGAGTTTAACCGAAACTTTGACACCCTAGGCGGTAACAATAGAAACAGAGCAAAAATTAATTTTGTTTTTAGGAACAACAAAATTCTAACTTGGGACCTAAGGGTAAACTAAGGTTTTACCACTGAGTTAACAGACTCATTCTTGTCAACAAGCTAACAAAAATAAAGGACATACATGTGACCAACCAAGTGTGGGAATTAAAACAATAAAAATTCAAGGAAGAGAATCGAATACAAAACCTCAAGCTTACAAAGAGTGCTTAACCACTAAACCAAATTAATCTACACAACACAATTAAATACCCGAAAATTAAAGAATTTTGGGGCGTTACAATCACTCACTTGAGGCCATTTTTCATAAGGAAAAGCATCTTCATGTCGCAACACCTAAGTCATCACCAAGTCAAACAAGAGCTCCTTTCTAACCATTTCATCACCATCATCGAGCACTTTTTTGAAAGTTTTACTAATATAAATATAGTATATTCACAAGTGCAGTACAAGTACAAATACATACCCAATAGATGAAAAGCTAGAAAGAATCCAAACAAAGCCCATATATGGCATATGCACATGATGATATTGGAGAACCACAAATCGCAATTGTGCACTGTAGGACTTGAATCTAGATGTTTAAGGACCTAAGGCCTCCACCTTAACCAACTACAATAAAACCTCAAAGGCTATATTTTATATTTTTTAAATATCTTTATTTTTTATATTAATTGCTTAAAATAAAGATATTTTGTTAATGCCAATGAGACCTTTGTTTGTTGGTCAAGGCAAAGGTTTTGGATAATTGAGTACCCAAGTTTAAATCTTAAATCTACATTGTAGTTGGTCGTATATATATATGTACTTGTAAAAATGTAATGTATTTGTGATTGTGAAATAATTAAAGTGAATTTAAAGGATTTTAGGTTAGAACATAGGAAAGTTATAAAGGAAAAGTTACTGTTTCCTCGTTATATCTGAAGAATGTCATCCCATCTTAATAATTGACTTGCAAAATTTACTATAGTTTAAATTCTACTTTTAGTCTTTTTACTATAGATTTTAAATAATGTACTTTGATTTGGTTATTTTAGTCCCTATATTTTTCAAATTTAAATTCTAGTCCTCTCTAAATAATATCTATTAAATTTATTAAGTTATGTTATTTCTAAAATCTAATGCAAAAATATGGTATCATCGTGTAATGTCATGTTAGCTTGTTATTTTTACATATTACTTATTAAAAATGTAGTTAATAGATGAAGGACTATCGATTGTATCAAGATTAAAATTTCAAAATTTGAAAAGTATAGGGACTTAGAATATTCCAATTGGAGAATATGCACTAATTTACAACTATACACATACTATAAGATTAATAATTGAGTTTAACCCAACAAATATAACTGCTACTATTTGTGTTAGGACTAAAATTTCAAAATTTGAAAAGTATAAGGGCTTAAAAGTGACCAATTCAAATAGTATAAAAACTAAAATTAATCAAAGACAAAATCCCCAACTTTTACAAACTAAAATTAATATTTCCTATGTGTGAATATTTATTTGATTAAGTTGGAAAAAATCACAAAATAATTGTTGTGATAGTTACATTAATATATTATTTATTTTCTTTCCTCGTGGAACATAAAAATAATAATTATTGGATCAATAGCAAAATCGCATTATTAAAATTGAGAAATAAAAATGTATTGGGTAGTTATATCAAATATCAGTGAAACCAAATAATATAAAAGTTTATATAACCATCCTCTTTGGAAAATTTATTTTACGACACCATTTATGGTTGCTACCAATTAAAATAAATAAATCATTTTTTCATATTACACGTATAGTTGATAAAGAGAGATTATGGATGATACCGAAAAATATATATTTATTTTTAATTGGTAGAGACCATAAATAATGTGATAAAAAGGTTTATAAAATAATTTTTCTGAATAGAAAATATTTTAAGGTTTACTTTTTAGGTTTAAGGTTTGAGAAATAGTATTCAAATATATATAAACCTTAAAACCTCATTTATTATTTAAATAATTTTTAGAACTAGTTTTAACATTTAATAAATGAGTAAAGATATTGACATCTCAACCATTATGAATATATGTATGTAGTTAAGAAGCTCCACTTCCTTCCCTTTATAATATTGATCTCTCATAGTTTATAATTATCAGATTTTCCACCAAGAGTTAATCAGTACGATTTTCATTATTTATCAATAAATAAAAATATGGATGGATGGTTCAAAAATAGAGATGAGAGGGTGTAAGATACTATGAAATAAACAGAAAATTAACTATAGAGTAAATCTTTTAATCTCTGTTACTCATCTTGAAATGAATACATTGATGAGATTATATACACATGTGAACTGTAGCTCTATGAGAATAACAGCTCCTAACTACTTAACAGATTGGATAACCAACTAACCACCTTAACAACACAATTGTTTAACATTCACCGAGCTTCTCAACAGGTGTGACTCGAAGTGAATTCCAAAAACGAGTAAACAAAGAGACAGACAGTGGTTTAGTAAGAATATCAGCAATTTGATCACAAGCGGGCACCTCACCAACAATAAGGGACCCATTAGCCACTTTTTCACAGACAAAAAATAAGTCAAGCTCAACATGTTTAAATTTGGAGTGCAAGGCCCGATTAGCTGTAACAGCGACCGCACTTGAATTATCACACCAAACTGTAGGAAGATCAGCTGAACTGACTCGTAATTCTTGTAACAGAGATACCAACCATGCAATATCACTAGTAGCTACAGCTAGACTTCTATATTCAGCTTCTACCGTCGACTGAGACACAACTTATTGTTTCTTGGAACACCACGAAACAGGGGTATGACCAAAATAGATACAAAAACCTGTCGTAGATTGACGATCATCAAAATCAAGACCCCAGTTGGCATCAACATACCAACTAAAAAACTCCTGTCAAGAAGATCTTGAATGTATTTGCGTTGACACAAATGAAGGCTACCATTGAAAGATCGACTGACCTCAACCCCCCAAAAATAGTGAAGCTCACCAATATCTTTTAGAGAGAACTTGTTATGTAGCTGCTGAACAAAGCAATTTATTTCCTTAGTGGAACTACTAGTAATAATAATATCATCCACATAGACCAAAATATAGACAGTGGATGTGGATGAAACTTTGACAAATAAAGAGGCATCAGCTTTAGATAAGACAAAGCCATTAGAAATAAGAAATTGCTTCAATATTTTAAACCAGGCACGAGGAGCTTGCCGTAACCCATACAAAGCTTTCGTCAGACGACACACCAATGGCTCACCATTTGGACCCTATTGCACATATCTTGGAGGTTGCTGCATGTAGACTTCATCAGTCAAGTCTCCATTTAAAAAGACATTATTTACATCAACCTGACAGAGTGTCCAACCATTAGTCACAGCAATAGACAAAATGACTCGTATAGTAGCAGGTTTGACCACTGGGCTAAACGTTTCGTTGAAGTCACAACCAGGAACCTGAAAACACCCATTTGCAACCAGTCGTACTTTTCGATGATTAATCGGCCCATCAGGATTCTTCTTTATTTTAAAAAGCCATTTGCATCCAATTGTTTTCATGTCAGGAGGTAGAGAAACCAACTGCCAGGTAGAGTTGGCCATTAAAGCTTCGAACTCAGGTTGAACGGCAAGTTTCCATTCCTTATGAGCAAGAGCTTCCTCAATAGACTAATGCTCAAAATCTACAACATCAACAGTTAAAGCTTTAGGCTTAAAAATTCTTGCCTTAGACCGAATAACCATAGCATGAGTATTCCCTATAGGTAGAGAAGAAACAATTGGAGATTCCGTAGAGGAGCTTGGAATCTTCTTTATATTATTTCCACATTCAGCTTGTGTATCAACTGAAATAGATGCACTAGGACGACTCATATCAACCGAAATAAATGTATCAATATTACAACCTGAACCAGGAGGCAGAGATGCAGATGATAATGCAACAGTTGTGCGACTAGATTCTACAGTAAACTCAACAGAAGAGGTTCGAACAATAGGAACATACATAGGATAACGAAAAGCGGTTGGAATAGTGGGAAGTACAGACAAATGAAGCAAAAATTGACATTTATCAAACACAATATGACGAGAAATAACTATATTACCCTCCAGTGTGAGGCAATAATAACCTTTATGTTGAGAGCTATAACCCAGAAACGTACATGGCGGTGACCAAAAATCCAATTTGTGCGACATAAAAGGACGTAAATACAGGAAGCAACAACAACCAAATACCCTTAAGTGATCATACATAGTCTCACGGCCATAAAAATTCTGATATGGAGACTGACCTTTCAAAATCGGAGTGGGCAACCTATTAATTAAATGCACAGCACTGCAGAATGCATAGCCCCAAAACTTCATAGGTAAATTAGCTTGGGCCAAAAGTGTAAGACTAGTTTCCAAAATGTGCCTGTGTTTGTGCTTAGCAACACCATTTTGTTCAGAAGTGTGAGGGCATGAAAGACGATGAAGAATCCTATGACTAGCCAGAACTGAAGCAAAAGCACGAAACTCACCTCCCCAATTACTTTGAAACTTCTTAATAGTCTTCCCAAACTGAGTACTAACCATCTTCTGAAACTGAAGAAAACACTCAACTGCTTGAGATTTATGTTTAATCAGATAAATCCAGGTAAACTGACTACACATGTCAATAAACGAAACATAATACAGATTACCACCATAGTCAACAGAAGCTGGTCCCCACAAATAAGAAATAACCAATTCAAACAACTCCTTATATTTAGTGGTAGAGAATGAAAAGGGAAACTTATGTGATTTCCCTTTTTGACAAGCAACACAAACATTATCAAGATATTTTTTATTTGAATCAATTTCACACTTGGTAAGTACAAGTTTAACAACTTCAGAAGAAGGATGACCAAGCCTTTTATGCCATATTGAGAAAACATTAGCATCATTCACTCGACAATCTGTAACCCAGTATTGTTAACAGAGGAACTCGGATCAGGAACAACAGACGAACCAATCAAAAATTGATAGAGACCATCACGAACTCGGCCCCGCAGTAAAATTTCCTGTGTCTGGATGTCTTTAACAACACAACAAGATGGGTGAAATTCAAAAATACATTGTTGTTAATAGCAAATTGAGAAACATATATGAGAGTTTTTCGAATACCCGGTACACACAGAACATTAGACAGGTGTAACAACTTCTTCTTTGTTGGTAGAACAGTATCCCCAATAGACGAAATTTTAGTGAGAGCCCCATTTCCCATTAAAAATGAAGAATTACCTATATATGGAGTAGAGGCATTCAATTCAGATGCATTCTAACAGACATGATGAGTGGCCCCTGAATCTGGATGCCATGAAGAGGTTTCTATCGGCACAGGAGCACACAAGTTAGTATTACCAAAATTGGAATCATATTGTGTGGCATCCAAAAAATCAGATGCATGAAAATCAAGAATTTGAGGTAGCCCAACACACTGCAGAGAATCAAAATAAAAAACACGTGCTTGTGGTTTAGTCTGCCACAAAACTTTAGAAGTATTATTGAGCACAGGGACTTCAAGATCAACAAAATTAACATTAAGCCCAAGTGAAGGTCCATGCGTATGTAATGCAAAATTTTGACTAGCATTGACTGGCCCACTGCTGGGCCCATTATGTTGGTCACTATTGACTCAAAACCTGCATTTAACCCAATTTTTGATCTACTATTTCGGCCATTAACAGGCTTAAAACACTGACCTATATTTGGCCCAAGTTTTAACCCACTTGGATGCCCAAAATTTAGACCTGCAGGTGGTCCTGCATGAACTGGCCTGTGCAGCATAGCAGTCGGCCCAGCTTGCCCAACATACTGCTGACCCAAATCACGTCCAAACGTTTCCTGCATATTACGCCTAGCATTCAAGTCAAATAGGTCACCATCGGACCCAAATCCAACACCACATTCTGTCACATTAGGGTAACCATAGAAAGAGGTCCTAGCTTGCGGCAGACATGAAACCTAATTTTGAAATTGTCCCAAAAAACTCTCTCCAGAACCAAACCCATCATAAACACCACCTTGAAACCCTTGACCACCGTATGCAGACGAAACCTTATTGAAATTATTTGGTCCATCGTAATTACGATTGAAGCGATAGAAGCATTTTTGGGCCCAATGACCGAACCTATTACAGATTTGACACTGCACTCTCGATCGAAAACCACGTCCACGTGAATGACCTCCACGCACATCATATGACAAACTGGAGTCAACCATTATAGCAACCAATGGTAAGTTAACAAGATGGGCTTGAATTGGAACCTCACGCCCTCACGCGCCACCCGCGTCTGGCGACTCTCAATCTCTAGGAGAACATCGACCAAACGCTGGAAAGAAAGAACCTCCGTCGAGAATGAGGCTAAGGTCAACATAGCATTAAAGTCCGACGAAAGACCGGCCAAAAAAACCTCTACCTTTTCAGCTTCTGACACTGCCGATCTAGAAGCTACAAGTAATGCACATATGTTTTCTATTTTTGCAACATATTATCTGACAGTTAACTCACCTTTTCTTAAAGAATGCAGATCATGCTTAACACGAGAAACTTTTGCACCAGTAGAAACGACGAAAAGATAATTTGCGGTGCTCCAAATCTCACATGCAGACTTAGCAGAGGTAAAATATGACAAAATCGACGAACTTATAGTGGAAAGAAGCCAAGATGCTAACAGTTTATCCTGTTGATTAAATAGAGATGCGTCTGGATTTGGAAGAAGCGTACCTTCTGGAGATGCGACAAACTGAGGTGGAGCAGCCAATGTACCCTCCAAGAACCCTTGCAGCTCTTATCCTTCTATTATCAGTCAAATATGTTGCTGCCACTGAACAAAGCTTCCTTCCTCTAACTTTATCGTGTCATGACGAGGGAACGATTGAACCAACCGAGCACTTGAAACCGATGAACTCACAGGATCAGCAGATCTAGAATCAGTAGACGGTGCCATAATGTGAAAAATGAAAGCACGTAACAAGACTAGGCGACTGATACCATGTAAGATACTATGAAATGAACAAAAAATTAACTATAGAGTAAACCTTTTAATCTCTGTTACTCATCTTGAAATGAATACATTGATGAGATTATATACACATGTGAACTGTAGCCCTATGAGAATAACAACTCCTAACTACTTAACAGATTGGATAACCAACTAACCACCTTAACAACACAACTGTTTAACAGAGGGCAGCGGGGATGCAGGAATGACTCAATCAAATAAAATCTTCCAAGGTTTTTTCCATTGGATATTTTTATTTGATTGAGCCATGCAAATATCTTATTTACTTATCTTCTTCTTATATATATTTTTCTTTCGTTTCAAATTATATGGATATCAAGAATACTGAATGATTTAGTTAAAGTTATGTTCAGTTTATATATATATATATATGATTGATTCATAAATTATCGTAGAATTTTTCTACTACAATTCTAGTGATATATATAAATGACTGGATTCTCTGTGAAGATTTGAATCCTTTTCTCTCTTTCCAAACAACTTTAGAAAGGGTGCTTTTATTTTAATTAGTTATAATAATAAATTTAATTGTGAATATTTACATTATTTATCAATTGAGTCGTTATATATATTTTAATTAAATTTGGCCAATAACTTTTCTTTAAAGGAATTGTTGATTAAAACATTATTTTTAACAATGTTAACGTAATAATTAGTGTGTCAGTTCATGTATGCTTACTATTAAATACTTGACTTGACTACCATTATAAAATGAATATTTAAGTTTAATACATTTGACCGAGGGTCCATGTTTTAAAGGTTGAGAGATTTAACTTTCTTATTTGTTTTGAAGGTTAAAATTTTCATGATAAGGCCCTTGTCCCTTCAAGTTGATTAGAAATGGTATAGTATAAATTATTGTATTGATTTTATATCTTGCGTATTTGCTAAATTTAATGATTTTGAGTTTTCTCATATCTTGAATTCTGCATTATATAAATATTGCAAGAAATGATTAAGAGTAATGAAACTCTATTACGAAAATTATTTTCTTAATCCAATCTTGAGTGTTTTATTGTTTTAACAAGTAATAGATTTGATTAGGTATTTTTTTACTCTAATTATAATCTTAAATTGTATAAGTTGAATACGATCAAAGTAAAAATATAAATACATACAAATTAAAAATTAGAACAATTTAGATTAAAATAGATTAATTAAATTAAAACCCACACATGAAAACAACATATTATAGAACTTAGATATTCACATGTATAATAGCGCATGATAATCTTGAAATTAGATACTAAAAACCAACACCTTTGCCTTTACCAATTATGCCAATACCTTATTCGACATGTGCCTTGGAATGAAAGACAATTTTGAACCAGCTTTGTCTACAAACAAGGAAGCTATAAGTAATGCAACTATGAATATCATGGAGAGTTCGATCCTGGCTCAGGATGAACGCTGGTGGCATGCTTAACACATGCAAGTTGGACGGGAAGTGGTGTTTCCGATGGCGGACGCTTAGAAATTAGAAGTTAGAAAAGGCACACTAGAAAAAACAAGAATGCCTGGAATCTACACATTGATTTTTTTTTTTTCGCAATTTTTGTTGAACCGTATGCATCAAAAGGTGTCTGTACGGCTACTAAGGGATACAATTTTATTCTAATAAACTGACTTTATTGAGAAAATTACTTTTTTTAGGCTAAGAGGTTGATAGCAAGATCTCGAATCAACTTATTCGTTTTATGGTATATCTCAGTATAGAGAATGATACCAAAGATTTGTATTTGTTTATAAACTCTCCTGGCAAATGGGTAATACCCGGATTAGCTATTTATGATACTATGCAATTTCTGCAACCAGATGTGCATACAATATGCATGAGATTGGCTGCTTCAATGGGATCTTTTCTCCTAGCCGAAGGAGAAATTACCAAACGTCTAGCATTCCTTCAAGTTCGGCGCCGATAAGTTTTTTTATTTGATAGAAAGAAAAAAGATGTGCCTTCGCCATATGAAATATGAATTAGTAAGTAATAATAGCATAACATTCCGAATTAGATATGAATTTTTTTTATTTCAAAACATCAGATTATGTATCGAAAGAGTAATATGAGAGAAATGGCATTTCCAATTTTATGTTAGCGTTGTATTTTGCTTGTGTCAAATATTCTTTTGATTTAAGATGAATCTATTTTTTTAATGAAACACTGATGAGTGAGCATGGCCATGGCTGGTGGTCCAAAATGAAAACTATATAGGTTTGTGTTTTTTATCAACCCAAAAGTTAGATTTTTTATTAGTATTTCCTAAAATCAATTTAAGAGTTGGCTGATTTAGTTCATATTAATTTTATATAAAGATTTAATAAGATGATCATAATTTCATCTCATTCATTTCTCTTTTCTTTCTTTTCTCTTTCTCTATATATTATATTTTTCATGTTCGTTTTATAGTTTATGTTTAAGATTTAAGATTCTCTCATTATAAGATTATCTCTGAAGCTTGAACATCTCTTAAAACCCAATACATGTTCATCTCTATATGTATTATATTAATTTATTATTTTCTTTTCTTGTGGGATTTGTCCTTCATCTTTCATCTTCTTTTTCTTCCACAACCTAAGATCAAGGGTATAAAAAGAGGCTGGCAGGAGTCTCAACCCCCTAAACCATTTAGACTCTTTAAAAATTTCAAACTGCAAAATTCAAACTTACGAGCTGAAAAGTGTTACTTGAATTTGAGTATTTAGTAAGATTTATTTACATTTCAAGTTAGAGCAAATTATATCCATCCTTGTCTGCAATTTTATTTGGTCTTCTAGTCAACGCAACGAAATTTGTATCAGTTTTTATCAGTTTAATCTGATTTTATGGATTAAAAAAATCTCTAGTTGAATTATGTTTATCAGACCGCACAAGTAACATATTTTCATTGTTATGTTCATGCAAATTTATAGAAAAAAAAAATTCTACACCTATGTCAATGGAATCTACTCAGCTTCTTCCCCTCATTTCTCAATAACAATTTTCAAATCAGTACAACAATTTAACCCAAAAACACATGAAAGAAAATGGCAGTCTATATTGCTGATAGAACATGAAAATGCCAACAAAGATCTAGTTTTTTCATAAGGTTGTTGGCTTTGTTATGCACTTTTTGACCCCAAAAACTCAGAATGGGTAACTTTTAATGCTCTGGAGGTGTATACAACATTACCAGATAAACGGTGCTATAGACGTGTAGATGGCAACGAGCAGAGCCGCCTTCATCTCCATTTGCAGTTAAGCTTGTACAGCCACGCCCAATTTCCCCACCGCAAAATGTTCCGGCTACCGGAACCCTAGGAAAGTTATCCAAGAATGGGGAACTATCAACATTAAGTTGACCGAAGAATGATTCGCCACGTCCAAGGCATGAAAAGATAAAACCTCCAAAAGCTTCCTTCTTATCAACGGCATTGATAATTGTGCTTTTGCTGAGGCTGCTTTTGGAATCCCAATCCAACTTCAATTTTCTAAGGGTTGAGGAGACATTTCTGCTTGAAGATAATGCAGTCTTTGGATCCGAATGGTAAAACTGAAAATAGTCACCAGTTCTGATACCAACACCATCAACATAAAGGTACTCTGAATCTCCTCTGTTGAACAACATTAATCCGTTTGATTAAAATAAAAAAGGAAAGTAAATGAATGTGTACAAATGCAATCCTTGCCTAAGTTTTATTTGCAGCCACGTGTGATACAGAGAGAAGTAAAAACAACTGTTAGACTAAGTTTTTACCACTGAAGTATTAAAAACGGTTCTTGTGCATCACTATGGTTGGCCAGAAAAACGAAAACAGAAGAATGATATTGAAGTTTTGTTGATCAATGTCACATCATTGATCTTAGAATGACTTATTGATTCTTGAAGAGACAGATCTTATTACAATGTATGGTTAACCAAATGCCACTATTAATAGCTCGAACAAACAATTTACTGTACTCACTGTATTCTAATTGACTTGCACCAAACAGTGAAAGTATCTACTAATCCGAAAGCAAATGCTCTTATTGCAAGTAAAGAAGAATAACCGGCTCACTTGTAATTCATAAACAAACGCCAAGTATCATACAACAGAAAGTATAGCAAAGGGCCCCAATATTCCGTAAACCTTCACCATTTAAGCAAGTTCATCTCTAATAAGTCTATGAATGCAGCAGATGAGTGGTTAACTACCGTAAGTAAGTCCAAAACTATACACTTAGCTCTACAACTCAATTTGTGCCAGCAACTAACATGACAATAATGTAGATAGCAAATATATACTCAAGAGGGCAGGGTTAACTGTGGAGAGAGAAAAGGTACACAACAAGAAGGTTTGATTGCTGAACATGACAATTATGTAATGTATTTGGACACATACAAGTGTCCGGGAGTGCAACCATACAACCTAGCCCCTGGCATGCCTGCCATGTTTTCTGTGAAACCAAACAAAAATGGGGAAAATGTTTCATATCTTACCCTTCAACTCCATGGAGTGCCAAGGTTGTCATCATCTTAGGCTTATCTGAGCCAACAGAACAGTTCCGTCGCCTTGTAACCCCAATGTAAAGATCAACACAGTCCATATTATTTTCCATCTGCCATTTATTTTCACTTGAAAAGGTTTAAGAGTATGGATGAATCATAAAGAATAAGCAGTGCTCATAAGCACATGAATCTTTTTGATATGGTATCAACACAATGGATCAAAACATCGGTAGAATGGGTGTAGGCTTCAAGACAAAAGAATCAATTAGGAGCACAAAATATTTACATTAAACAGTCAGTTCGCATTGCATCCGCATATTTTAAATATTTCTATAAAGCTCATGCTTTCTTATATACACAGAAGCACATTGACATACCTCATTATCAATATCTTCTAGCATCTGTTGACCATCAAGAATCTCCTGCTGTCCTTCTCTTCTGGCAGTGAGCCAGGTGACAGTATAAGAGTCTTGCACTCTAACAGAAGCTGCCTTAAGCCTTGGTCCAATTGCCGAGACACCCTTTGACAGTGCAAAATGAAATTCAATATTCCCTATACCTGACAATTTAACACACGTCAGCATAGGCTACCAAATTGGGATGAAAAGAGGAGAGAAAATGACAAAGAAGTTATGTGTGCATATTTACAAGAATATGCATTTTTAGAAATTTTCATTTTCTTTCCTCATTTTCAGCTTCACAAAGCAATGGATGGAAAAGAGATTACTTTTTCTTTCCATTTTTTAATATTTCCTGCCAAGCACCCCAATGAAAAGAAAATATATATTTTCTATTTTTCTACTTCACTCCTTCAATTTTCCATCTTTCCATCTTTCTTTCCACCTTACCAATTAAAGCCTATACGATGTAACCAATGACAAGAAGAACCAAGAACGAGCCCTTAGGCTTTGCTCAACACGAAGGATGGAAAGGAGTAAGGATTGAAATGTAATACAGTTTATATGGACTTTCTCAGGAATGAGGACAA
Source organism: Gossypium raimondii (assembly GCF_025698545.1). Lineage (NCBI taxonomy): Eukaryota > Viridiplantae > Streptophyta > Magnoliopsida > Malvales > Malvaceae > Gossypium > Gossypium raimondii. Next base: position 38,697,230 of record NC_068566.1, on the reverse strand, counting down.
CCATCTTCACCTATTACACTTGAAAAAGGAAAATTATGCACGTGTGACAATTAAAACAGTTAATAAGCTTCATAAAATTTGAGAAAAATAAATAAATGCATAATGTAGGAATAGTTACCACGGGCTTTGTTTCTATCTCTTGCAAATACAAGAGCAACAGCATCAGGAGAGTGTTTTTTATTAGTGCCGACATTTCTTGAGACATCACTACTTCTGTACACAAACTGACCTCTCTCATCACCCACAATGATTGTTTCCATAGACATAGCATAATCTGAGATGGACAAGATTATCAAAGAGTATAATAAATCATGCGCAAATTTTCTGAATAACATGAAAAGAGGGAAAATAGAGCTAGAACTAATCTAACAACCACCTAGGTCCCACGTACTTGGGAGCTTGGAAGAGGTGAGAAGGAATTATCATAGAGGTCATTGATCATGTATATATGATTGACCCAACATTGATATGTTCCACTCTATATATTGAACAAACACTTTGAGCACGTGTTTGTGCCACTAAGACTAGAATGTAGATGAGTGATCATTATTTGCTCATTAAGAATATAAATTTGATGGAAATCTGGGCCAGAGTTTTGGCTATATTTTCTTAATTGCAAGTTCCCATTCAGATTCAAAAGGAATAAAGTTTGTGCTTGGAAAGAAACAATAGGTACATTAGAGTGGAATCTTTTGAATTTCCTATGCATAGATGGTCTAAATAGTTAGTTCCCCTGTGCTTACAATCAGTTCAAGCTATCAGATGGTTGAACAATTTTGTTCTATCAGAAAGCAAAATGAAAAATAAAAATAGGGGAAATGGAAAAAAACTTGCCTAACTTTTCAAGGATAGGTTTCTGGTCAACACTTCCATCCTACAAAATCAAAATGCCACATCAAAGCACAACCAAGTAAGAGACCCTAACTTGTAGTGGAAGAGGACACACAACGAAACATAGCAACTTACTCCGATCATTATAATCGCCTGCGGTGATGTGCAACCTGACATAGAGGATGTGTAAGACTTAATATCCTGCACGAACTTGTCAATCATTGACCCTTGAGGTGCCTAATATAACAGCAAAGTTCTCCATGTTAGTTTTCCTTTAACAAATTGAAACATTAGGCTTCCTTCATTATATTATTGTTTCAGTAACAGATTAAAATTTCACCTTTCTCTGTCGTAAAAGAGGGATCACATCGACTTTGAGTCCCGGAACAAATCCAACAGTCAATACGATGCCAGTATTTACAGGAACTTCATCAATATTACCATCAATCCACTTAACCTGACATTTTATAAAACCAGAATTTAAAAACAAAAACATAAAAATTTAAGCATCACAATGGTAATAGAATAGGAATACTTAAAATAAAAAATCATAAAAGAAAGAACAAGCCTCTCTAAATTCATGAGAAAGTGCATCTCGTCCAAGAATTCCTTTAACAGAAGATACAATAATCGGAGTTCTTGATCGCACTTTTTCTACCATCTGCCCAGTAAACACAGGTTAAAATTTTAAAGAAAATTAACTTCAACCCATTAGGGAAGAGAAAGAGAGATTTTTAGAATTCATACAAATTGCAGAACATCTTTGATTTCAAACCCAGGACCAACACTTGCAATAGCAAAATGAGGTCGAATTGGTTCTGACATAACCTTGTCAAAAACTTCTTGTAAAGCAACCTATTCAAATATATACAACAAAAATCAGCAAAAGAATACTAAGAAAAGTTTCCTTTTTCCCCCTTCGAATTAGGCATTAAAAGAAAAAGGTAGAGAGAAAGATACAAGAGGCAAAGGCTTGAGGGAGATGGCGGAGGAGAGCTTAGGGCGCGAGAGGATGTGACAGCAAGCAGCGTTCCAAGTCTTAGAGACGGTGGCAGCGGAAGCGAAAGAGATGGCAGGTAGCCTTGAAAGTATGTTTCGAAGAAGATCCTCGTTCATTAGAGAAAACCCACTGACTTCCATCAGTTTGGGTGTTGCTGAAGAAGGTGATGATCGGTTCTTATTCGCCATTGAAGGCTTAAGCAAAGGAACACTCAACAGCTCTTTTCAAGTCTTTCTTGTTTTCTGGGCTTCAGTTTCATTCGACTTTATTTCATAGTTTCCTTTTTCGTTTATTTAATTAATTAAAAATAAGGAAAAAGTTTATTGTTAATATGTATTATATAATAGTTAAATATAAAATAAAAAATAGTATAATTTTAAATTTGAAAGTAGAAGAATGGAAAAATAATTTTAAAATAAGGAAAATTATTTTTCTTTTGCTAAAAATATATTATAGAGTGACTAAATATTATCAATTGTATTTGTTTATTGTTAACATATGTATTAAAATATAATATTCATACCAAACATAGCATAGTTTGCTTACTTTTTTATCACTCACTATTTGAAAGTTTTCATTAATTCACTAAATTATTTAGAAGTTTTTATTTCAATCAAGTTTTCATCAAGTCACTAAACTATTTAGAAGTTTTTATTTCAATCACTAGGCACTAAGTTTTTTTTTTAAAGTTGGGCTAGTGAGCTCTAACTGATAATTCGACAATTGATATTGTAGATCTAAGTTAATCTGCCAATCAGTGCCGGAGATTGGAGAAAAAAATTGTTTAGATTGTAGTTTGCAAATTCATGACGTTTAAACTTGTTTCAGGAAAAAAAATGAACTATAAAAAAAAAGAATGAGAGCTTTCGATTGGTATAGACAGTGTGAACAAAAAAGGCCATACAACAACAATTTTAATAGCTTGGTGACTTAAATGAAAACTTTTGAATAATTCAATGATATTTTATAATTTTTAAAGTTAAGTGACCAAAATTTAAATTTACTAATAATTTAACGACATGGGGAATAAATTTTAGAAATGTAATGGATTTAAATAATTCTAATATTATATATTGGATGCTCTATTCAATCAAAGATATAAAAGGTCCATAAATTCTCATTTATAATGAATAGTTTTATTAAAATTGCTTGCTTTAAAATAAAAAGTTAACATGTGTAATAAAGAGACTTTAAACCACAAAATAGTGTAATTTATTTATATTTCTTATGTTGTTTAATCTAGTTTGATTCATGGGGTAAAACATCGGTCAATTGAATTTAACAATTACGTATTTTTTTGTAGATGACATTCTTGTTTCTATGAGCACACACAAAAGAGATTAGTATATTGAAGGAGATATTCATTCTACTAGGTTAAGGAAAAAAGGTTAAGCAGTGAAAAGCGATAGGGAATGAATGTATGTTTGGCTCAATTGTGGGGAGAGTGTGGCCACAACAAGTAAAACAACAATAATAAAATCGAGCACACGAGAATTATTTATGCAATTCAAACGCAACCCATGTCTACAGAGTTTTGCTTAGAGAATCAATCCACTCAAATTCACACAAGATAAAGAACTTGATGATTTAAGCCCAAACCCTTCATTCAAGTTGCAGTCTCACCTTTGCAAATCTTAGTTTGTTCTAACATATCATTCAAAGATGATAAACTGTTGGCTTAACTAGTTCCCAAATGAATAGGTTTGCCACTTAGCAATATTCTCTCCATAATCTCTACATCAAAGTCAATCAATTCTATGTTAAAGATTTTTAAGCTTATCATTATCCCTTACCATCAATTCAAAAGTGAGGTCTATCCTTCATTTAAAAATGTCAGTCTGTTTACTTTATCTTCTTTTCAAGATAATAATCAACTCTTCAAATAAAAAGGACTCTTATCTTATTTCGGCCTTTATAGTCTTTGATCGAAACACAATTTTCTTGTGTCTATTATCTTCTAGTAACTTGAGGAGTCTTCTCACAATACTGTATGCAAGCCTAAGTACATATTATTTCTATGATTTACAAGATAGAATATTTTGAAATATAATGTCAAAAACTGCTAACTAAAAACTCCATGTTATGCTAGACTATTATGGTCTTTTATGTTGGTAAAAACCCAACCACAACAATTGCTCAATATATATTCTGACAATCTTCCCCTTTAACATTTTTTTATAAAACATAACAGGCAACAAAAATAATTACAATTGAAATAAATGAGAGATTGAAATAAGCAAAACAAACTAATTTTCAGATCTCCCCTACAAGCTTAAACCAAAACAACCAATAATAATGTTCAAGTTGAAAAACAAAAACAAATCATAATAACTCCCCTTAACAATAGAAATCCCCCAAAGAAGCGCTCCTCATATATCCTACTCCCCATTTTTAGCAAAAATCTTAAGTGGGTGATTAAGGATTTTCAACCTCCAAGTCACGAATATATTGCAGCATGTCAACCATCATTCCGTTGATTCTAAGTAGAAAAGAGTTGAGAAGTCTAATTCAGCTCTAAGTTTTTTCAATTTCTAAGCTTGTTGTTCACATGCCAGTGTATTTGTGGAACCAAATGTGGGCACTTTTACTTCCTCACTAATAGGTTCATTTTTAGCTTCCACAATAACTAGACCTATACTTAAGATAGTGTCATCTACATAACTCCTAGTGTTAAATTTGACATTGTACTTCAATTGGTAAATTAATAAGGGAAAGGATAGCCTTAACCTCTCATTATCTATCTCAGCAGGCTTAATAGTTTGATTAAAAATAATAGAGCCTAAATTTTACTCTAATCTCATTTCCAACTTTGAAGAGTAGAAGAGCAAATGCCTTTCCAACAAAGGTATCATGGGAAGTTGGCATCCAGTTGCACATGGCTAGCTTGTACAATGCAACATAAAACAAACTTAAGCTCTAACTTGGCATCCCATTCCTTTCACTCCATGTTTTTTGAACTATTCTAGTTAGAATAATAGAGATTTTATTCCAATCAACATCCAACTCATCTTTCTGTTTAGAAATACCCAAAAAGTCACAAATAATTGAGGGATTAAAATCAAAATATTGTCCCCTAAAATAAACTTTCATGTAGTTTCTAGAATCTTTGTCAGTAATGTCCTTCTTTATGCGGGCATAGAACTCAAGGACAATGCTTTTCACATAAGGCAACATAAATTTGGCAATAGTTAACAAATTTATCTTCTCCATGGTTTGCACCATTCTATTTCTTGAAAAATCTTCAAAATTTATATTTTTTTCCTCAATCAAATATTTCTATTATTGGGTATTCACCCCATTCCTAGAGGTTTTGTTTAGAAACCGTGAAGCTTGTAACACCCCCTTACCCGACTCGATCATCGGGATCAAGTTACGAAATGCTACACTTGTTGTCGAAGCAACCACAATCATATAACATTCAATTCGAATCATTATACCAATAAATATATGCATTATAAACGATAAGTACAATATTCATACATTCTCGGGTCTTACACGAGCTTACAAAAGCCTGATACCATCCTTAAATCAAACAAGAGTTAATATGTGAAGTTTTTCAAACATTTAAGGTCAATGTCGCGACTTTCAGAGTTTGGTGTCGCGACATTGAAGATCGAATACAAGCTTCCCTAATCGAGGGACATCACATGCAATGCACTAAAGTTCCTATATCAAATGATTTCTACGTAAAAAGTTCAAACAATACATGTTAAGTTTCATTCATAATTCAACCATATTTTCCAAAAACACACCATTTACATTAAACATTAACATTGCCAAAATCAAGCATAAGATACATTTCAAGTTATGTCAACATCTAAAGTTAACAATTACTTAACACCAATATACATGCCACAAAATCGAGCTTTAAAACAATTAAAAAAAACTACCAAATTAATAACGGGATAGTGTGAGCTTCTCGACGATCCGGTAGACACGATTTGCAAGTTGGTAACCTACAGGGAAAAAGGGAGGCAACGGAGTATGCATATTGAATGTTTAGTAAGTCCATATGAAATTTACTTAACTTACCTTAACATTACAACAAACTAAACATTTAAATACATTGACATTCTATATGGCATCCCTTAGCATCCTTATAGTATCATATGCATTGTTGGAAAAAAATCGATTTGAAAACGATTTTTTTGCACAGCAAAAAAAATAAAATTTTAAAAATCAACCCGATTTGTGATATTTATAGCAATAAACCCTAACTGAATTCATACTTGTGTTTTCGGCTTAACGGACGTTCTTTGTTCATGACTTTCAACCAAACGATCTTCTCTGCTATTCTTGTACCACGAATTGCTTCAAGTGTGGGCTCCAATCAATTGAATCGAAACACGAGACTAGAAAAGGTTTTCTCTCTTTTATTTGGGGTGAAATAAAAATTCTTTCTTCTTTAATAGAAACTGGTAAAATTGTTATTCTGGAAAAACATATTTAATATTTTAAACTAAATTCCCACTATTTTTTTAGTAAAGTAACAATCTCTCTGAGTTATGTTTAATTATCTACCAGTGCCATATATTTATAAGAAAAAAATGTAGAACTTTTGTTGAGTTGTAGTGATTTTTTTCAAATAGAAAAACAACTTCCTACTTGAAGTAGGAGTGGGATGGACGACACATCCTAGTATTCCTACTAGGGTTACCGCCCCTTTCGTGTTATATGAGGTGTAACACCCCTTACCCATATTCGACACCGGAATAGGGTACGAGGCATTACCAGAACACATACACTTGTAAACGTATTGAACCGAGTTATAAAATTCCATTAATTATTAAAAATTTCAAATTATTAACATGCTTTTATAATTCTTCACAATATAAATAATGCAACATTTCCTATCAACCACAATTGAGCTTCCGATAATCATCTCACTGCATCTAATAGTTATACATATTACCAATAATAATTCAATTTCAATAATAAAATACATATCTATATAATATTCATCATTAAATAGAATTCAATTTAATTAAAATTATACGAATATAACTCATACGAACTTACCGGGCTAAATTGCGTAAATACCAAAATTTAGGGACATTTTGGTAATTTTCTATTTTCTCAATTTCCACCCAATCTTGATCTAAATTAATATTTCATTCAATTTACTAATTTAAATAATAAAACAATTCATTTCATGTAATTTGGTCACTTTTGACATTTTACAAATTTACCTTTAAAGTTTCACATTTGTTCAATTTATTCTCTGAACTTAAAACATGTAAATTGGTCATTTTAATGAAAACTCATGCTAGTTGAATAATCATATATTTTCCTCCTCCTCCTCTCCATTCCACATCCTTAATGTATATAACATGCTTATAGGTAACATTATCTATAATTTCACCATTTACTTATATATTCATTCAAAGCTGTCCACTTGAAACAGAGTCACTAAATTATTTATATATTGAGCTACAGAACTCCAAATTAAGATCCATTAATTTTATTTGAAACTAGACTCACATATATTCTTACCATAAAATTTTCAGAATTTTTGGTTTAGCGAATAAGTACAGTTTATTGTTTAAAGTCATCCATGTTCTGCTGTCTGACAGTTCCGACCCTTCTTCACTAAAAATTAATTATCTCCTCGTACAGAATTCAGATGATGTTACCGTTTGTTTATATTGAAAATATACTCATTAAGGATTTGAAAATATAAATTTAAGCCTGTAATTATTTTTCTCCAATTTTTTATGATTTTCCAAAGTCAGTACAGGGGAACCCGAAATCATTCTGAACTTATCTCACTAAACCTATTATATCTCATAATTTAAAATTCCATTACTTACACCGTTTCTTCTATGAGAAACTAGACTAAATAAGCTTTAATTTCATATTTTTTCATCCTCTAATTCCATTTATACTATTTTTGATAGATTTTCAAAGTCAGACTACTGCTGCTGTCTCAAAACTGTTTTAGTGTAAAATGTTGATAACTAAATTTATAACACTTTCCTTTCCTTTCTCTTCAATATTTTCCATCACTTTCTCTTATTTCCTTTTCTAACATAACAAGAATAGAGAACCTTATATAATGAAACTCTACCTTAACATTAATTTCCTACTTTTCAATAATATCAAACTTAAAAGTATATAAAAATCTTGATGTTCTTACCTTATGCCATTGATTTCAATCTTTAACTTGATTTTCTCCCTCCTCCAGCTTCTATTTCTTGAATCTAACTTGATATTCTAAGTCCCTATAGTCTCCTTGTTATCTTTCTCTCTTGATGAATATGGAAATTCTTTTGATTTCTAAGTGAAAATGATGAATTTTTGGTAAAAGGACCAAATTGTAAAGAAAAGAAAGTTTCTCTCTTTCTTTTCTCTTCATACGTTAGTTGCCTGGGGAAGAAGATGATGATTCTTCATCTTTTCTTCCATATATATACACTAAATAAAATAATAATAAAATAATAAAATATCATTTAAAAATCAAATTAAAATATTAATAAACTAATATTTATTTATTTAATCTAAAATATCTCCAACATCATCATTATTTTCTAGATTTCTCTTTCTTCTAATTGACCATTTTGCCCTTTAGATCTTTTAAAATTCCATCCTTGAGTCATCACTTAATTTAGTAAAATTATAATTTAGTCCCTCATAATTCTTCATCTATTCAATTTGGTTCCAATTCATCCATCTTTCTTAGTTTCTAGATTATTCCACCTTTAAAATATTTACCTATTGGTCCTTTAACTTTTCATATTTACACTTTAACCCCTCAAATTTTGAGTATTTACTCTTGGGTAACAAAACTTTTCTCACTTTTGCAATTTAATCATTTCTTGAATTAATATGTCATAATAAACTTTCCAATGTTGACATAACTCAATTACCCTTTTTATCACTTTATTTCCTTATTTCACCATATCGTGGATATTATCATATCGGGATATTATCTTACTTTCTTCTTGTAGTAATTTTCGGGGTATTACAATTTCATAGCTAATTAACCCTTCTAGCTTCTAGAATTCAAATTCTACATTTTATACAAATAGGTCCTTTCCTTAATTAATCACTAAATCGATAAAATTTTCATATCAGTATTTGCAACCTTCCTATCATAAGGCAACCCATGTCATAATTTTAAAATAAAATTTTCCTTGTCGGATTTGTGGTCCCGAAATCACTGTTCCATCTAGACCCAAAATCGGGCTGTTACATGAGGGGTTTTGGGCATCTCTCACATCGGGTCTAATTACGAGTACTTACTGGGTTTTTTGACCTAGTACTTTTTAATGTGATCCAACTCGATTCAGTCTTTCTATTTCCCAAAATAAAATTTAATATTCTATATTAAACAATTTTCTCATCTCTATTTTACCCTCAGTAAAATTTTGACGATTTTACCCCTGGTAAATTTTTTGATAATTTTACCCCTATTAAAATTTTCAAAAATATGTTTAATATTTCACAACTCAACATGTTCACTATGACCGAATGATTTGTTTTCATTTCTAGGCTTCAAAACTGCTTAAAACATAAACTCATTATTCGATCATTTTAAGTAATCTATATAAAATTGTAAATGAATCGTTTTCATTTTCATTTCCATTTCCATTTTCATTTTGGAAACCTACATTAATTTCCTAATGATTCCATTTCTCCATTTCAGAAAGAATCATAATCATTCCTGAATGTTTCCCATTTCTCTTTTCCTATTCATTATATTCATTTCTATTCAAACACATAATTAATTTCTGATTTCAACGAGTTAGTGGAGGAACCGATTGGAAATATGTAATTAGGGCTCAAATGATTTATAATCAAGTTTTGGATTTTCACCTATTAATTGTAAACTCATTTAGTCACGAAGTCATTCCACTATAGTTTTGTGACTAAGCTCTCCCTAATGACATACCATTACAAAAGCATCTACCCAATGCTAGTCCAATGACCTTGTCATAAGTTTGTTACCCTTATAGGATATCTTTGGTCTCTTTGAGATAAGATTCATTCTCTCAATATGATCTTATTTTATCTCATTGTATGTCATACCATAAAAATCGGTGGATACTAAAAGACAAATAAAGTATGAATGCAAACATAATCCGCCACCATATTGGCCTAATGGCGAGTTAAAGTATTGGCTCATACTAGCGCTAAAGCATCCACCCGTTGGCGGTATCTAAGGAATTGTTCGTAGGATGTTTCCAATAGAAGAAAGATTATGCCCAATGAAGTGTGCACTTATGAAGGGGTACGCCCATAGTTTTGCTTATGCACTAAGAGTCTGCCAGGTGTATGAGAAAGCTGTAGGAGACTTAATTGTCTTTAAGACCACGACAAATGTGAGTTACCGCCAAGATATAGTACGCCCAATTTTCATGAATGTTGTTCAAATGTATCTTGTATTGGGTTTGGTTGGGAGTTGTTGGGATTCTGCAGTAACAAAAACAGATATTAGAGTAAAGAGCAGAGTAACAAGATGTATGGAAGATTGCTTGCACACTAAAACAAGCCACTTGAACAAATCATCACAAGCAGCATGGCTGGCCACTTCTCAATAAGAGCCAATTGGATTGATTTGACCCTTCCCATGACTACTCAATAGTAAGGTTAACTGATAAGGAATTGGAGTGGAGGAAGTGGAAGAATGATCGAATTCAAGTTGTTTGACTCAAGAAGGAAAGATTTGGATATTATTTAAAAAGAAGAAATAAACAAATTTAGTAATAAAGAAATCAAAAATAGTAAAAGAAGAAATTTGAGAATAAAAAACAAATAAAAATCATAAATAAATAAGAAATATAAATTAAAAAAGAAAAATGGATGATGGATGAGTAAATTGATGGATATTATGGATAGAAAGATAAATGTCCAATTGAACCCTTTGATATATAAATCCCAACAAACTCAATTAATGGCTCTAATCCACCCTCCAAGAAATGATCATTGGCAAATTGAAGGGCGAAGAATGAATTCACACGACTCTGTGGAGAAAATCAAGAAGAAAACTACTTCTAAAAATCACAAGAAAGAAATCTTGCACAAGAAACAAACTCCCAGAGTTGAAAACTACATTAATGAAAACAATTGTCTCCTTAATGAACAATGAATAATCCTTTATATAGGCTAGCTAAATAAATCTAAATAAAACTCGTAAGTATACTAGAACTCTAATTAACCTAAACAATAAGTAGTTTTAAACTAAACTTTCTTGTTGACATAAAACTCCTAAATAACTTAAAATACTTAATAATTATAAAAAAATTGGAATAATAAAATAATAAGAGCTGATAAATACAATATTGAGCTAATATATAATAAAAATTAAACCTAAAACCCAAACACAATATGATTTAAACTCGAATTAAAAGCCTGAAACTCGTAATTCTCATCATAATCCTAACCAGAAATTTTGCTCACCCAGTCTTCACTAAAACAGTCATAACTTGAGCTCCTGAACTAAAAATTGAGTGATTTCAATTGAGTTTCGAAGATAAGAGATAGATCTTCGAACGCCATGAGACATCTTAACCACTAAATGCCTGGATCCCATCCAAAAAGATGTTGCAAGTCTAATGATTTCCCAAACTTGAAAATTAGCAACTTCGATGAATGGAAATTAATAAATATCACCCCATTTGTGCATGTATCATTCCCTCTTTCCTCGAAAAGATTCATTCTCGAATCTTTTCTTTGGTCAAATCTTGGTTTGATTTGCTTGGCCTTTGACATTACTGTTGCGCCTTGAGGTAGTGTAAGCCCATCACATTTTTGGGTCTGAAATTGGGCCTTGAGACTCGCATAATTCCCCCTTCCTCAGAAGATTCGTCCCTAAATCTTTAGTTGCACAAAAAGAAAAAGGATTAGAATAAATAAGGATAAAATGAAAAAAAATACTTGCCTAAGCTTTCTTGTGGGCCAAAACTATCTCCGAGGTTGATCATTCAAATCAACTTTGATCATGTGTGTCTCTTTTAAAAACAAGGTATCAACACTAAATAAAGAAGTGTTAGGTACATGAGTCTTCAAGTAAAAAATAACCTGTAACTTTCTTTGAATATGTAAGGTTATCCATAAGAATTTCCAACGATGAGTCAAGAATTTCACATAATTATAAAAACCAAGTAGTTTAATATTATTATGTAAAAAATCATATTTAAAGTCTAAGGTAGAAAATTTTGTTGCAAGATCAAATGCTTGAGGTTCTTTAATAAACCTATCGAGTGCAACAAAATTAAGCTTTAAATACCTAGATAAACTTATAAAATCAATTGAACTTTCAGACCATTGTTTGTTGAAACTTGACTAAGGAGAAAGCATGTCGTAAGGAAAAAGAAAATCAATAGAATACTTATAAAAACATTCAAGGTATGCCTACATATTTCAATTGTCGATGTATCATTACTTTTCTTACCTTCTAACACCTGTGCAAAATTATCAATGTTCAACTTACCACTTTTCCACAAGTAAAATCGTCTATCGATGGTAGAGTTGTAACGACCCAAAATCCATGGGCACCGGAAAAGTGTGTTATCGGGCCTCCGTCTTAGTAAATAATTATTAGGAGTAATTAAAATTATGAGTCTGATAGTGTGTTTAAGTAGATTTTCTTTTATTTAGTAAAATTAGTTTAATTTAAAGTAATTAGGAAAAAGGATCAGATTGAATAAAGAGTGAAAGTCTAATTATAGATTAAAAGAAAGTAAAAAGGACTAAAATGGCAATTAAGCCATTTAGCATAGTTGAGGCGGCATAAAGGGAATAGAATCTAAGATTTTATTTGTTTTAATTATATAATTAATGATATTTAAATATAATTTATATTATATGAATTTATGATAATTAAATTATAATGATATTATATTATTAAATAAATCAAAATATGCCAATTGTATGGATATGATAAAATACACGTGTACTATATGTATTTGTACATTTGTAATATAATTGTATATTTTCTTAAATTTTAAGTAAAAGATATTTATTAATTAAACCATTATATTAAAAGATTTTATTTAGTTGATAAATTAGTTAGATTAAGACAAATGTAAGGTTATGATATAGTACAAATGTATTAATTATATTTGTTATTAAAATAGATAATTTATAATTATTAATTAACTTAAATATAAAATAAAGTAAATGAATAAAAAGAAAAGAAAAGTAAATTTTAAGTCCCATTTCACTTTTAATACATGTTTTAGACTTCGAGAGTTCATTATAAGGACTTAGATATTCAATTATACTATGAATGTCATTTTATTTATGAATTATTCGTAAGTTGTCTGATAAGTTCGGTAATGCCTCGTAACCCTATTTTGGCGATAGTTCAGGATTAAGGGGTGTTACAATTATTGGTATCAAAGCCAAGGTTTAGCTGATTCTCAAACTAAATCAAGATCGTAAATGAGTTTAGAAGTACATGCCACATTTAAGTCGAAACTGAGTCGGGTTTTTGGATGCTAATATATTTATTTGATTTTATTTTATAGATAAAATGTCAGATGAAAGAATGTATGAAGTTGAATAGGAAATGTATACTGGAAGTCGAGAATTTAAAGAAACTGAATCTGCTACACCTAGTGTAAATCCGTTAGATAATCAACCTTCTAACGTAGGAAGAGAAAGAGATGACTCACAACTGCTAAGAACTATAGCCGATGCATTACAGTATGTAGCGGGAACTGTACCTGCTACTACATCAGTACCAACTGTCAGACGGGCCCCGATTAAAAAGCTACAAAAATATAGTGCCACGAAGTTTTTGGGATTAAAAGGAATTGATCCTTCCGCTGCTGAAAATTGGATGCAATCAACAAAAAGAGTTTTGCAATAATTAGATTGCACTCCTCGAGAGAATCTGATATGTGTTGTATCACTATTACAAGGAGAAGCATATCTCTAGTGGGAATCTGTGGTTAGGCTTTTTTCGGATGATCAGGTAACCTGGGACTTGTTTTAAAAAGAATTTTAGAAGAAGTATATTGGGGAAATGTACATTGAAGAGAAAAAGTAAGAGTTTTTAGTGTTGAAATAGAGTAATATGTTAGTACTGGATTATGAGTGAGAGTTCTCAAGACTGAGCAGGTATGCTTCAGAATATGTTTCAACCGAGGCTGATAGTTGTGAACGATTTCTACGGGGACTGCGAAATGAAATCAAGATTCAATTGGTAAGTCTCAGAATTGCTGAACTTGTTGATTTGGTTGAGCGAGCAAAAATGATAGAACAAGTATTGGGCGTGGATAAAAAGTCAAAAATGGGTAAATCAGTTGGGAAATGTATGGGAATTACCAATTCTAATCCATTACTGAAGAGATCCAGAGAATCAAGAAATGGTTGGAGATCAAGCTTTCGGTCTGATAGGGGTGACAGAAGTAGAGGAAAACAAATTAGTCTTTCCACCGGTAGTGTAAAAGCTCTGTCTCGGGAAAGTGAAAATCTTGAATGCGATTATTGTGAGAAAAGACATTTTGGTGAATGCTGGAAGAAAATCGGAGGATATTTGCGCTGTGGCTCTACTAAACACTTTGTTAAAGATTGTTCGAAAACTCAGAGTAGCACACCTGCCACATCTCAGAGATCGATATCGACTGCCAGAGGTGGAGGAATGTCCAGAGGAGGTTCTGTTTTGAGGAGAGGAGGAGCTGGTAGAGGCAGTGATATAACTACACAGCAATCTGAAGCCAGAGCTCCAGCTAGAGCTTATGCAGTCAGAACCCGAGAAGAAGGTAATGTTCACGATGTGGTGACAAGTATATTTTTACTGTATTCTGAGCCTGTTTATACTTTGATTGATCTTGGATCTTTACACTCATATATTAATTCAAAATTAGTAGAGTCGGGGAAATTAAAAACAAAAATGTCTAAAGTCTCAATAGAAGTATCAAGTCCATTGGGGCAAATAATATTAGTTAATCAAGTGTGCCCGAAATGCCCGCTAATAATTTATGATAAAACTTTTCCGGTGGATTTATTAATAATGCCTTTTAGGGATTTTGATGTTATACTAGGTATGGACTGGTTAGCTGAATATGGGGTAATTTTGGACTGTTATAAAAAGAAATTCAGTGTTCAGACTGAAGATGGTGATAGTGTTGAGGTAAATGGAATCCGTACCAGTGGGTTAGCTCGAATTATATTAGCAATTAAAGTTAATAAGTTGTTTCATCAAGGTTGTACAGCATATCTAGCATATCTTATTAATTTTGATTAAGTCAGAAGTCAGTGTAGTCAGATTTGGACTGTATGTGAATTTCCAGATGTATTCCCTGAAGAACTACCGGGCTTACCACCTAACAAAGAGGTTAAATTTGCTATAGAAGTGTATCTGGGTACATTACCAATCTCTATACCTCCGTACCGAATGTCACCCACTGAATTGAAAGAGTTGAAGGTGCAGTTACAGGATTTACTAGATCGTGGGTTTATTAGACCGAGCATTTCACCTTGGGGAGCTCTGGTATTATTTTTTAAGAAGAAAGACAGGTCAATGTGGCTATGTATTGATTATCGACAGTTAAACAAGGTAACAATCAAGAATAAATATCCATTACCTCGAATTGACGATTTATTTTATCAATTGAAAGGAGCTTCAGTATTTTTAAAGATTGATTTGAGGTCCGGGTAGTATCAGTTGAAAGTAAAGGAAACTGATATACTGAATACAGCTTTCCGTACGAGGTATGGTCATTATGAATTCTTGGTAATGCCATTTGGATTAACTACTGCTCCGGTTGCTTTCATGGATCTCATGAATCGTATCTTCCAGCCGTATTTAGATCAGTTCGTGGTAGTCTTCATTGATGATATACTGGTCTATTCAAAGACAGAGGCAGAACATGAACAATATCTTAGAATAGTGCTACAGATATTACGGGAGAAACAGTTGTATGGAAAGCTCAGTAAATGTGAATTCTGGTTATCAGAGGTTGTATTTCTGGGACATGTAGTATCTGCAAACGGAATTTGAGTCGATCCAAAGAAGATTGAAGCGATTGTCCAATGGAAACCACACAAGAATGTATCAGATGTATGTAGTTTTCTCGGTCTAGCCGGGTATTATAGGAAATTTGTAAACGGATTCTCAAAGATAGCTTTGCCGATGACTAAGTTACTACAAAAGAATGTTCCTTCCGTTTGGGATGAGCAGTGCCAGAGGAGTTTTGAGACATTGAAGCAGATGTTGACCGAGGCACCTATTTTAACATTACCAGAGTTGGGAAAAGATTTTATTGTGTACAGTGATACTTCTCTGAATGGTTTGAGCTGTGTATTAATGCAAGACGGAAAAGTAATAGCTTATGCATCTCGACAGTTAAAGCCACATGAACACAACTACATAACACACGATTTGGAGTTAGCTGTTGTAATTTTTGCATTAAAAATTTGAAGGCATTACTTGTATGGTAAGAAATGTTATATTTACACTGATCATAAAAGTCTCAAATATCTTCTATCACAAAAAAAGTTGAATCTGAGATAGAGACGATGGATAGAGCTTTTGAAAGATTATAACTGTATTATGGATTATCATCTAGGGAAGGCGAATGTGGTAGCAGATGCATTGTGCAGAAAAGCAGCGGTTGAATTAACGTGCAATGCTCGCTCAGCTTAGTATTAATGATGATGGAAGTTTGTTAGCTAAGTTAAGAATTAACCCGGTAATGTTTGATCAAATTAGAGCTGCTCAAATGGAAGATGAAAAGTTGTTGAAGAAAAAAGAGATAGTACGGAATGGTGTGGTAGAAAATTTTAGTATTGATGAACATGATTGTTTGAGGTTCAAAAATCAAATTTGTATTCCAGCTATTTCTAAACTTAAAGAGTTGATTTTGAGAGAAGCACATGATAGTGCCTTTGTTTTACATCCCGGTGGAACGAAAATGTATTGTGACCTACGCGGGTTATGCTGGTGGCTGGGGATGAAGAAAGATATAGTCGAATATATTGGTAAATGTATGACATGTCAACGAGTAAAAGCAGAGCATCAGGTACCAACAGGTCTACTTTAGCCTATTAGTATTCCTGAGTCGAAATAGGATTGTATCACTATGGATTTCGTTACAGGACTACCGTTATCAGCAAGCAAAAAGAATGTTATCTGGGTAATCGTTGATCGGCTTACAAAGTCAGCTCATTTCATAGCAGTCAAAACTGATTGGTCATTACAGAAGCTTGCCGAGGTTTATATCCAGGAAATTGGAAGATTACATGGTATTCCTACATCGATAATCTCAGATCGGGATCCGCAATTTACTTCGAGATTTTAGAGGCAACTACATAATCTTTTGGGAACTTGACTCAATTTTAGTACGGCTTTCATCCACAAACGGATGGACAATCAGAGTGGGTAATTCAAATTCTGAAAGATATGCTTCAGGGTTGTATCATCAATTTTGAATCATGTTGGGAACAATATTTGCCACTAGCAGAATTTGTTTATAACAATAGTTTCTAATCTAGTATTCAGATTGCTCCGTATGAAGCATTATATGGTCGAAGGTGTCAATCACCAGTATGTTGGACAGAATTGAATGAAAGAAAAGTGATTGGGCCAGACCTGATTCAAGAAACAGAAGAAACAGTTAAAAAGATTAAAAACAGATTGAAAGTTGCCATTGATAGGCAGAAATCATATGCAGACTTGAAATGGCGAGACACTGAATATTCTGTTGGTGATAAAGTATTCCTTAAAGTATCACCTTGGAGGAAAGTTTTAAGATTTGGCTGAAAGGGTAAATTAAGTCCACGTTTTATTAGGCCGTATGAAATTGTGGAGAGAGTTGGACCAGTTGCTTACCGATTGGCTTTACCTCTAAAATTACAGAAAATTCATGATGTTTTTCATGTTTTCATGTTACGAAAGTATCGATCAGATCCATCTCATATTATTTATACTGAAAACATTGAGATTAGATTGGATTTGTCATATGAAGAAGAACCAGTTCAAATACTAGCTCGAGAAGTAAAAGAATTAAGAAACAAATGGATCCCTCTAGTAAAAGTACTGTGGAGAAGCCATAGTGTGGAAAAGCAACATGGGAATCGGAGGAACTATGAGATCACAGTATCCTCACTTATTTTCAAGTAAAATTTCGAGGACGAAATTTTTTTAAGGGGGGAGAAATATAACGACCCAAAATCCGTGGGCATCGGAAAAGTGTGTGATCAGGCCTCTGTTTTAGTAAATCGAGTTAGTAAATAATTATTAGGAGTAATTAAAATTATGAGTCTGATAGTGTGTTTAAGTAGATTTTCTTTTATTTAGTGAATTTCGTTTAATTTAAAGTAATTAGGAAAAGGATCAAATTGAATAAAGAGTGAAAGTCTAATTATAGATTAAAAGAAAGTAAAAGGACTAAAATGACAATTAAGCCATTTAGCATAGTTGAGGCGGCATAAAGGAAATAAAATATAAAATTTTATTTGTTTTAATTATATAATTAATGATATTTAAATATAATTTATATTATATGAATTTATGATAATTAAATTATAATGATATTGTATTATTAAATAAATCAAAATATGCCAATTGTATGGATATGATAAAATACACGTGTACTATATGTATTTGTACATTTGTAATATAATTGTATATTTTCTTAAATTTTAAGTAAAAGATATTTATTAATTAAATCATTATATTAAAAGATTTTATTTATTTGATAAATTAGTTAGATTAAGACAAATGTAAGGTTATGATATAGTACAAATGTATTAATTATATTTGTTATTAAAATAGATATTTTATAATTATTAATTAACTGAAATATAAAATCAAGTAAATGAATAAGAAGAAAACATAAAACAAAAGAAACAAAGCTAAAAGAAACAGAGGCTATTTCGAAGCAGAGCAGGAAAGAAAAAGGTAAGAAAGAAGAAAGGGAAAATTAGGGTTTTAAAGCTTGAAATTTAATTGCTAATATCGAGCCTGAAGCATTGACCCAAAAAGGAAAAGAAAAGATCGTCGAGGATTAAATCCGAAGAGAATTTTGGTTTGTATCACTACAATTCAAACTTTATCATTATTATGTGTTTAATTTACTAATTATGTGTGGTAAATATTTTAAGGTAAGTGTTTAGTAAAATGAAAATTTATGATTGGGTATTGAAATTGAGACTGATACTGAACTGAATTATGGAATATTGAATATTGTTTTGAGTACTGAATTGAATTGTGAAGTTACTGAATATTGTTATGTGTACTGCATTGAACTGTGAGATTACTAAAGTAATGAATTACTGCAATACAGTGAAACTGATTGAAATAAGGAATTATAATTGATACTGAACTAAGATGGAAATTGTACTGAAAAGTGAATTAAGTACCCTATTAACTAGTCGGGCTAGTCGGATATAGTTGGCATGCCATAGGATATGGAATAGTACGGGTTTTTGTCGGCTTACTAATGAGGCATTTATATGCTGACTACTGTTACTATTATCGATTCGACACTTTGTGTGTCGAATACTGTTACCGTTACTATTACAAATTCAGCACTTTGTGTGTTGAATATCTATATCTTTATCTTATCGCCATCACATCGATTACTATTTAGGTGCTGTGTACCATTAAGGTACAATGTGTAGTACTGGTGTGTTGGTTGGAATCCGTGTATCCATCGAGTCCGAGTCAAGTTAATAGGGAAAATGAAATAAATATACTGATAAAACTAAATTTGAATGATATGACATATGTGAAAGATGAGAATTGAAATAAAGAAATAAAAATGGTATATATATAATCAAATGATAATATAAAAGATTGAATTGTTCATTAAGTGATGATAATTGTAATGTAAAAGTATGTGTGTCTGATTTAATGTATTTAAATATAAATTTAATTATAGTGATAATATGCATACTCAATGTCTGATTGTTTCGTCATGCAGTTGTAGAATTCAAATCTTGGACCAAAGATCCAAAGCCAAACCCGACTTCAGTAAACTTTTGGTGATGTATATTTTCTTTTGGTAATGTGGCATGTACATAGGATGTATATAAAGGTTATTATGTTTTGAATATAAATTGTTAAAAATGTTAGTAGTGAAAGTCTAAGAATTATAATGAAAGAAGTTTATCTGTTTCAATTTAATTAGTACATTGATAAATTTAAATTGATATCATATTGAATTGGTTGAATTGGTTATGTTTGGAAATGGATACTGTTTTAATTGCAGGGGGTTTTATGTGAAAATAAGCAGAGGTGCTGTCGAAAAAAAAATTCTGGAGTACTTGAACGAGTCCCATTTCACTTTTAATACATGTTTTAGACTTCGAGAGTTCATTATAAGGACTTAGTTATTCAATTATAGTATGAATGTCATTTTATTTATGAATTATTCGTAAGTTGTCTGATATGTTTGGTAATGCCTCGTAACCCTGTTCTGGCGAAGGTTCAGGATTAAGGGGTGTTACAAGAGTAATATAATTGAATGTCCATCAATGGATCCTCGAAATCTTGTAACAAAGAAACACCAATAAGCAAATTTGAGCTAGGGTTAGTTAAAATATAATCATTCATCACTTTTGTATGAGTATTTTCTTGCTTTTCATTTTCTTTTTCCACTTGAGAACTCTCCAATTTTACCTCATATGAATTTTCACTCATCAAATTTGGACCATCAAGTAGACTTTTATCACTTAAGGTCTCTTTTCTCTTGATCTTTTCAGATAATTTTTCCTCACTTCCCATATCCCCTCACATGTATTATGAATATTCAATTCAGTGCAATACATCTCAATGGGAGAACATGACGGTTTCTATGTCATTTCCATAGATTCGAAGAAAAAAATTCTCACTATCATCTTTTTTTTTATCAACAAAAGTCTCGTGTTGGCACAATCACGACTATAGTGCTCATGCCCTTTGCACTTAAAACATTCAATTTCACAAACTCTTTGTTGTTTTGGTGAAGAATTAGTAAAAGTGGATTGCTTAGAAGATGTAGAAGAAGGTTTTGTAGGAGCCCCACTTTTCCACTCAAAAGGTTTAGTCTCATCACATTTTGGCAACAACTTATTAGTAGCAAAAAGAGGCTTCAAATTTTTGAAAGTAGAATTAGAACTCATACCTCTATAATATTGTGATGCACCAAATGGGCAAGATTGACGTTGTTGAAACTACTACTCAATCTCAACTGCCTTATCAAGATTAATGTTGTAATACCTAAAAAAAAATTACTATAGTAAGAAAGTAAGATAATATTTCTGATATAGTAAAATAAGGAAATAAAGTGATACAAAGGGTAATTTTGAGTTATGTCAACATTGAAAAGTATATTATGACATATTAATTCAAGAAATGATTAAATCGCAAAAGTGAGAAAAGTTTTGTGGCCCAAGAGTAAATACTCAAAATTTAAGGGGTTAAAGTGTAAATATGAAAAAGTTGAAGGACCAATAGTGCAAATATTTTAAGGGTAGAATAATCTAGGAACCAAGGAAAATGGATGAATTAGGACCAAATTAAAAGGTGAAGAATTTTGAGGGACTAAATCGTAATTTTACCAAATTAAGTGATGACTCAAGGATGGAATTTTAAAAGAACATAAAGGGCAAAATGGTCAATTAGAAGAGAGAGAGATCTAGAAGGCAATGATGATGTTGGTGATATTTTAGATTAATTAATTAAATAAATATTAGTTTATTAATATTTTAATTTGATTTTTAAATGATATTTTATTATTTTATTATTAATTTATTTAGTATATATATATGTGGAAAGAAAGATGAAAAGAAACCAACTCATCATCTTCCATGCATCCAACGTGAGGAGAAGAGAGAAAGAGGGAAAGTTTTGCTTTCTTTACAATTTGGTCCTTCCTCCAAAAACTTACTATTTTCACTTAGAAATCAAAAGAATTTCCATATCCATCAAGAGAGAAAGATAACAAGAAGACTATGGGGAGCTATAATATCAAGTTGGATTCAAGAAATTGAAGCTGGAGGAGAGAGAAAATCAAGTTAAAGATTGAAATCAATAGGACAAGGTAAGAACATTGAGATTTCAATATATTTTTAAGTTTGATATTATTGAAATAGAATGGAAAAGGTGTTATAGTAGAGTTTTCTTATATAAAGTATTATGTTCTTGATATATTAGTGAACAGGAATAAGTGAAAGTGATAGGAAATATTATAGAGAAAGGGAATAAGGAAGTTATAAACTTAGTAATTAACATTTTGCACTAAAACAGTTTTGGACAGTAGCAGTAGGTTAACTTTTAAAAATCACCATAAATTTTGGAAATGAAATTAGAGGATGAAAAAAATATGGAATTAAAGCTTACTGAGTCTAGTTTCTCATATAAGAAACGGTGTAGGTAATGGAATTTTAAATCAAGAGATATAATAGATTTTGTGAGACTAGGTCAGAATGATTTCGGGTTCCCCTGTTCTGACTTTGTAAAATCATAAGAAATTGTAAAAAAATAATTATGGGTTATAATTTATATGTTTAAAATACTTAAAGAGTCTATTTTCAATATAAATAAACAGGAATACCATCCGAAGTTTTAGTGAAGAAGGGTCAAAACTGTCGGACAGCAAAATAGAGGTGACTTTAAAGAATAAACTGTACTTTTTGGCTAAACCAAAAATTCTGAAAATTTTATGGTAGGAAGATATGTGAGTTTAGTTTTAGTGAAAATTAACGGATCTCAATTAGGAGTTCTGTAGCTCAAGGTATAAATAATTTAGTGACTATGACTCAAGTGGATAGCTTTGAATGAATATATAAATAAATGGTGAAATTAATGTTACATATAAGCATGTTATATACATTAAGGATGTGGAATGGAGAGGAGGAGGAGGAAAATATATGATTATTCAAATAGCACAAGTTTTCATTAAAAATGACCAATTTACATGTTTTAGGTTCAGGGACTAAATTGAACGAATGTGAAACTTTAAGGGTAAATTTGTAAAAATGTCAAAAAGTGACAAAATTGCATGAAATGAATTCCTTTGTTATTTAAATTAGTAAATTGAATGAAATATTAATTTAGATCAAGATTGGGTGGAAATTCGAGAAAAATAGAAATTTTCCAAAATGTCCCTAAATTTTGCTATTTCTGCAATTTAGCCTGATAAGTTCGTATGAACTATATTTTGTATAATTTTAATAGAAGTGAATGCTATTTGGTAATGAATATTATATATATGTGTGTTTTATTATTGGAATTGAAATATTATTGGTAATAGGTATAATTATTAGATGTTTTGAAATGATTATCGGAAGCTCGATTGGGTTGGAAGCTTGTTGGAGATATATCACATTATCCATTGGTTCTATTGGTAATTTTGGGTGATTTGATTCTGGTTATAATGACTTGTATAAGTTAAATTGGTTAATGTTAGCTCATAAATGTTTTGATTTTGATTGGTTATAAATATGAATGCTTGATGAAATGAAATGTCTGAAAATTAATTTGTAAACTCCGGTAATGCTATATAACCCTATTCTGGAGAAGGATATGAATTAGGGGTGTTACAAATGTAGGTTTGAATATTAAGAGCATTATCTATCAAAACATTCAAGCCATCTACAAACCGCACCATGGTAGTCTCTTCATCTTCTTGGACATTTGCTCTTTGCATTAACATCTCATCTCCTTAAAGTACTCATCAACAGATCGATTACCTTGAATAAGGCATCGAAGTTTCATTTTGACCTTTCTATAGTAATGAGAAGGAATGTAATGTTTTCGCATCACTTGCTTTAACTCGTCCTATGTTTCAATTACCCTTTCATAGTTTCTTTGACGATCAATTCCAAGTTGAATCCACCAATGCAATACATAATATGAAAATCTAAGGGTCGCCAATAGGACTTTTTCCTTTTCTCGGCATTTATTGTAACAGAACATAAGTACAATTTTTTATTCCCACTCAGAATATTCTTCGAGATCATGCTTCCCTCGAAATGGTGGAATGTTGAACTTTGGTTTAGCTAAAAAAATGTTGCCCACTATCATTATTAACCAAAGTCTCATCATTTGCATGAGAGACACATTGAACATTATTTACACAAAGACGAGTGTAACACCCCAAACCCGGCTTAGACGTTATGGTTGAATCTGACGATGTCACATGGTAGTGCTTTTCGAAAAATATGTAGTCGCTAAATCCTCTTTTCTATTTAACCATTTTTTTATTATCTTATGTTAACTTCAAATTGTGTCGTTCGTTTTCAAAACATTATTCATTTACAAATCGTTATTCAATTTCAAAACATTTTTTTTATTTTTATTGCGGAAGCTTTTAAACAGTTTGCTTATTCGTGGTATTTTTGATAAAACATTAATTTCATTTGAAAACTCAAGTTTTACCTAACACTAGCAAATTTAAGGGTCTGTTTGATTGCCAGTAAAATGTTTTCCGGAAAATGATTTCTGGAAAATGTTTTACTTTTCTCAAAATGATTTCTTTGGAAAATATTTTCGGTGTTTGATTGAATCATGTAAAATATTTTCTCTTGTTTGATAGATTTCTGAAAATATTTTCCGGAAAAGTTGTTTTACATATATTAATATATATTAATAAATTTTATATTTTAAATTGTTTTTACATATATTGCAATGATTTATTTATAATAATACTCAATTATTAAGCTACAATATTAATCGTTACAAATTGAAAAAACTAATATCAAATAAATTATTTGTAATTGTGTTAAAAAACAAGTATTGAATAATTATAAATTGCTTCGAAACCACAATGAGTACTAGAAATTAATAATATTATCCAAATACATAATTAATAGTACACCACATAGTAATAACATTGTCCAAGTGCATAATATTACACCACATAAAAGGAAGTATGATGCTAAATGCAGTCTCTGCATGCAGATTTTCCACCCATTATTCCATAGCCAAACAAGTGTCGGAAATCGCACTGAAATACACAAAATAGGTCATTCATCTGTCAGACGATGACATCCATATAGGCATTTTGTCTTATACAACTGAAGGTTAAATTTCTTTAAGCTTTCTTCCAACAAAGAACTGCAGCCAAGTAATCATATACGGTAACAGGGGGAAAAAGCAAATAAGTAGAATGACATGGAGGATCAATTTCTTCAAACAAACTACGGCCACAAAACTCATACATTTGAGATATTGTTTCAGCATGCAACCTTGAATTAGCAAATGCAAAAAGGTGTCGATGCATCTTGTATCAAATGTTAGCAGTCTCTAAACATGTGGATGCCAGCAGGATTTTAGATTTCTTACAAGAAAGCATGTAGGAAAAGTTTAAGTCTAACATCTTACTTGTTCAGGATTACAAAAACTCCACAAAGAATGAAAGTAATAGCAACTAGTAACCAGCCGCTCACTATGAATCTGCAACAATTTGTTGGTAGTGTCAGAAAGAGATGTGAAGTTGTAGAATAACCGAAAGAGAAGAATTCCCAGACTAAGTGACATTTAATTTCAGAACAAGTTTCCTATTTTCCATTTTTGTTTATATTCTAAATGTGATCAATAAGATAAGGAAAATAACTAATTTGAAAATTCGGAAAACAAGGGATTGTGAATGTAGTAAAAAGTTTGATGTTTAGTTATTTCATCATGTAAAAGTACAAACGGAAAATGGAAAAACATTATGTAGGCCCCGAAAGAACTTACATGTGAATGACATGTTGGTGCCCTAGAACAGACAACACTGCAACAAAATTATGAAAAAAATTTCAGATCGGCAAGACATGGTAATGGTCGAGAAACATATAAAATACAAGTCAGTAATATCTTATAGTGATATACTTACAAAGACCAAGCAAGGCCAAAATTAGCATCACTGCTGCCACGGAGATCAATGCCAATCGCCTGAAAACAAATTCGAAATACTTTGATTTGCATGCTAGTTTGACAATAATGAGGCAATATCAAATGGTTTAGGGGGACTATACACAGCATTGAAGACTCTTCTTATTTTGACAGCGTTTTCATCGGTCTTCTCTATAAGTGTATCTGCTGCATTTAGATCTATGTTCAACTTGTCGGTGTCAGTAATGACATTGGAAGAAAGGAACAACTCGGCCATATTGATGGTTTTTGCAAGAGAAAGGTATTGTGTAACATTATTTAGGATTTGCACAGTGTAGTCTGACTGGTTTACAACATATTTCAAAGTATGCAACACTTCACCATGAAACTCATCTTGCCCAACCGAAAGAAGAATGCATCCAATCCTATTCAAGAAACAATTTGCGGCTTAGATAAAGAAAAGAACATGAGCATAAATAAGTACAAGAAAGAACATGAGCATAAAACACAGACACAGTCATGGGAAGGTGCATAAATAAGTACAAGATAATTTGCTCGGTGCCTTGCTTTTACTTTTTGCTTTCCACATCTTGTTTTTAGTTAATTATATGTTTATCATTTTTGTTTTCTATTGAAAAGCAAAGGCACCAATAAAATCAGAACCAAAGTAAATAAGATAGTAAAAGCTCCATAACATTGTAGACATTGAAGTTCTATAAGTTTGAGTTATTACGCTGCAGCGCTAGTGAACAATATGAGTAGTATAAGACAAATTGTTTGAGAATGATCTGTTCTTTTTCCTTTGATGTTTACTCTCCATCTGCAGTAATGATATGCCAAAAGAACCAAACCAAAAGAACCAAACCACAACGCACCAAATATGAATCCCACTGCCCCAGTAAATCCAACTGACTACACACAAAACAGTTGAAAATGCTGATCAGAAATATCTGATACACATATTAGCAAGGGGGATACGATCCTTAAGGACAAGGTGCAAGCTGAAACATTTTAGCGTAATGGTATCTTCAGCATTTCCTAAAATAGTATAAAATAAATTCTTCGATTTTTGGTTGAATAAATTACACTTTCTTATTGACAATAACAATCTATTATCATTAGACACAGATTGCAATCTATCCTCAGCATAAAGATGCAAATTTGTTAGTTCAAGTATAATACATATATATATGTATGTATATACAGTCCAATACTGCTAAAAGTGAACAATCCATAAAGTAATTAGATTCAACAGATCAATCAAAAGGCTATCAAGGAAGCAAGGCAGACTAAAGACTTTACCGCCCAGTAGTGGCGGTTGGTAATATTCCAACCACCGTGATAATGCTTGAAATGGCGCAGAAGGTCTGGCCTATTTGTCCTTTATGCCGCCAACACCAGCTTGCTTGGAGACTCATAAGTTGTTGGCGCTGGTGCTTGTGGCAGTTCTGATATCTCATTATTCAATGCACCTAAATTCACCCCTCCTGCATACATCACAAACATACAGCAAATATGAAACAATTTGAGACAAGAAGTAGGAACAAAACCCTTTTCCTTTCTCTTAATCACACGGGTTAAGCATACAGTAAGAGTGGGGAAAAGGCAAAAATAAAAAACAAAAGATTAGATCTTTCAAAACCAGCAATGATCCCAACCAACTACTTCAATCTGCCTTACAATTCAGCAACCAAACACGAGAAAGGAAACATAAAGCAAACAATCAAAATACAAAAGGAAATGAAAACTTAAACAGGAACTTCACATTATAGTAGGAATCTAAACCGAATTATAGAACACCGACCAGAAATGAGCTTGACATAATCTGTGAACGGTCCATTTTGAGCCAAAACTGGAACTGAGCTAAAACAACAAAATCCAACAATAAGCAAGGAAACGAAGTTTCTAACTAAAAGGGTGTTCTTCATTTGCAGCTTTAAGTAAAAGTTCATAGCCAACTCATCCTCTCAAGATTTAGGGAAACTAAAAAGGCAAATCTTAGGGATATCCCCCACAGGAGCAGAAAAAATATAAGCAAAGGCACACTGGCAGTGTGAAAAGAAACAAAAGAACATCTTTAGGAAAATATTTAAAGGAATGAAGGAAGGGAGAAGATTGGATGAAGGGAGCTTACTGGATGAAGGGAGAAGAATGCCTGAGAGCTTTAGGAAAATGTCTTACGGAAATTGAAACGGTAAGACAATTTCCCAAAAATTGTAAGGCATTTTCCCGTGTTTTGGAGTTGATTTTCCAAATGGAAAATGTTTTCCCACAATCAAACACTGGAAAAGTTGGAAAACAATTTTCGGAAAATCAAATCCCACAATCAAACGGACCCTAAATCATAAAACCGTATAAAATCCAAATTTTAAACCAAAATTCGTAAAGGTCATAATTGTAGCAAAATACTCCCAAATAAAAGTAAAATCATGAATAGGTAGTAAACAGTGTAAAAGAAGTCGTGTGGCCACCACTAAGTCCTCCGCTGCACCGATCCGCCTATATTTGGGGATTACCTATACAGATTAAACAGAAGGGGTGAGTTTACATAAACTCGGTGTGTAATCCCCATACAAATGTAGAGACAGTAAACAGATAATCACAGTATGGGCTTAAGCCCTTTTGGTATAAGTGTCAGTCTAGTTTGGGCTTTATCTCATCTCAGTACAAAAACAGTCATGCAGTAGGGCTTTAGCCCACCACAGTAACAGATATGCAGTCACAAAAATCCTACACATCCAGCCTCTACACACCATCTCCGTCCAACCCTACACTCCATGTGGGGATATAATCAACCCACTCATCCCTACACTCCAAGTAGTACCGAATGCGGCACTAGATAGTAGTTTGCAGCTGAGCTGCCAGTAAATTAGACTCCAGGCCTTTCAGTACACTTCCTCCGAACATTATAATCCCCCAACCCAATGTAATGCAATATACAGATATGACATGCTATAACATAATATCATGCATGTAAACAGGGCATATAGTATCAAATCAGTGGGACATCATCAGGCTTAATCATATTAGTCATACAGTCATTTCAGTCAATTAGGGGTCTAGGTAAACTTATCGACCCTGCAGTAGGTTCACAGTCGCCTTCTGCGACCCGTGCAACCTTATCAGTCAAACAATGAAAATGGGCCTACAAGCTCATGATGTTCGCCCGTGTGGTCCAAAAACCCAAATTGGCCTTGTTCTCGTGATCCATTTTAATGTAACTCGTGCTAGTTAATTATTCATTTGTGTTTCCACTATTTACTTATATGATCCTTCAAAGCTGTCTACTTGAGTCACTGTTACTAAATTATTTGTATCCTAAGCTACAGAATTCTGAATTAAGATCCACCAATTTTCTCTAAAACCAGACTCACATATCTTCTTACCATAAAATTTTCAGAATTATTGGTTTAGCCAATAAGTACATTTTATTCTTTAAAGTTTCCCCTATTCTGCTGTTTTACAGTTCTGACCTTTTTGCACTAAAAATTAATTATATTCTCGTACAAAATTGGGATGATGTTATTGTTTGTTTCTCTTAAAAGTAGACTCATTCAAGATTTTAAACATATAAATTCTAACCCATAATTATTTTTATACAATTTTAATAATTTTCCAAATTTAGGACAGAAGATTCAAATCATTCTGATCCTATCTCAGTAAAATTCAAATATATCATAATATGAAATTTTTTTGCTTACTTCGTTTCTTCTATGAGAAACTAGACTCAAATATGTTTAATCCCATATTTTTTTCACCCTCTATTTCAATTTCCACAATTTATGGTTATTTTTTAAAGTTAGCCTACTGTTGCTGTCCAAACAGTAAGCAATTTTAGCTTTTTGCCGAATCCCTTATTTTTGTGTTTCGGGTACGCACCTAGTATCGTTTCACTAGAAATACGCTCCTAAGCACTCCAAGACCTAAGAATCAATAATTAGAGCCAAATTTAGATCACTAACGAAAACTCACAACTGAAAATTGTCTACATCAAAATCAATAGCGAACCTAAACACTTACTGGCAACGAACCAAATTTTCTAACGCTCAATTTGCTTGTGAAGCCGCAACTGATTTCAGATTTTTGCCTAAACCAAGAGAGCCAAAACAATCCTTTTTAGGAACTAGCTAAGAAATGATAAAATAGAGGAAGTTAGATACTTACAGAATGAGTGTAAACAATTGCTGGCCAGAAAGTAGGCTAGTAGAAAAATCAAACAGAGAGGGTGAACTAGGGAGCAAAAATTTGGCAAAGCAAAGAAGAAGAAGACGGCAGAAAAATTGGGAAAAAGATGAGAATGTCAAAATTTGGGAAAAATAAAAACCAAATAGAAACTTAGATGATATCGATAGCTACCCCACATCCCTAAATTTTCTCTCACTAATCCTACTAACCTACAACCACTCCAAAATCCCACTCTGCCGAAATACTCGTCCATCACTGTGCAAGAATAACACCTATGCTCCAGCATGGATTCAAACTCAAGACCTCATGCAATCAAACACTCTACTTAACCACTAGACCAACAAGCCCATTCTGTTATTTGATTACCAACTATTAAACTTAAGCCCTTTAGGCCAGGCTAAGGCTTTATTTATAAAAATACTAAAATTTTCCCAAGTCATGGCTTGAACTTGTTATATCCCACACACACCCAGAGCACTTAACCATTGAAGCAGACAAGTACTTATGTTATATATACACAAAAAAAAGAATTAAAAAATTTGGGGCGTTACAATGAAGCTGATCAACCTTATCTCCCCAGTTACGATTCTAATGTTTAATTTGGGTACTTAGACATTCCAAATTTTTACTGATTGTGTCTAGAATAATGTCACATTTCTAATCTCGAGCATTTCAAACCTCTTGATCCCTTTGTAACTTCTCAATCATAGTATTGTGAATCATTATGAAAGCCTGAAAAGAACAAAACAATTAAGAAAAGAAAAATTAAGCAAACTTTACTGTTATGCAACTCTTTTCATACCTTTACCACAAGAAACGAAAATGTGTTAAAATGCGTAATAGAAAAAAAAACTAAAAGAAAAGAAAACCTAATGCTAGAATCAAAGAAAATAAACTACCCAACCGAAAACCTGAAATAGTGGAAAACAACTTGAATTTTTTGTTCGATGTGTTCTTGATTTCTAAAATAACAAAATTTTATCTGGAGTCTCCTTAAATAATGTAGATCTAATCTGGAAAATTTTGACACAAAATTCAACCCACATAATACTTTTTTAAATTTCTTTTTTTCGTATTTTTTTGTTTTTGCACTTTTTCGGTCACTTTTTGGTGAAAAATATTTTTTAAATTTCTAAGGGACTTCCAAGAAACAATATGTAAAATTTCAAATTGTTTGGAAAGCGTTTACCCATTGAAATGTATATTTTTGAAAACTTTATGTGTAAAAAGAAAGAAAATTTGTTTTGCAATTGTTCGTTCGAAATCAATTTATAAGAACACAAAGAACACCTGAAACGCCCGAATCTGATGGCAAATGATACAGAATTGGAGCGGAAGAAGGATCGAATTCAAGTTGTTTGACTCAAGAAAGAAAGATTTGGATATGATCTAAAAAGAAGAAATAAACAAATTTAGTACTAAAGAAATCGAAAATAGTAAAAGAATAAATTTGAGAATAAAAAAATAAAAATCATAAATAAATAAGAAATAGAAATTAAAAAAGAACAATTGGAAGATGAACGAGTAAACCGATGGATATTATAGACAGCAGGATAAATGTCCAATTGACCCTTTGAGTTATAAATCCAAATAAACTCAATTAATGGCTCTAATCAACCCTCCAATAAATATTCATTGGCAAATTAAAAGGTGAAGAATGAATTCACAAGACTCCTTGAAGAAAATCGAGAAGAAAACTTGTTCTAAAAATTATAAGAAAGAAATCTTGCACAAGAAACAAACTCCCAGAGTTGAAAACTTTATTAATGAAAACAATTGTTTCCTTAATGAACAATGAAGAAGCCTTTATAACCCAGCTAAATAAATCTAAATAAAACTCTTCAGTATATTAGAAATCTAATTAATCTAAACAATAAGTAGTTTTAAACTAAACTTTCTTGTTGACATAAAACTCTTAAATAACTTAAAATACTTAATAATTATTAAAAATTCAGAATAATAAAATAATAAAATAATAAGAGCTGATAAATACAATATTGAGCTCATATATAATAAAAATTAAGCCTAAAAATCAAACCCAATATGATTTAAACTTGAATTAAAAGCCTAAAACTCGTAATTCTCGTCATAATCCCGTCTAGAAATTCTGCTCGCGTAGTCTTCATTGAAATGGTCATAACTTGAGCTCCTCTACTCAAAATTGAGTGATTCAAAGTGCGTTTCGAAGCTAAGATATAGTTCTTTGAATTCCATGTGACATATTAACTAATAAATGCCTAGATCCCATTTAAAAAGTCATCGCAAGTTTGATAATTTCCCAAACTTGAAAATTGGCAGGTTCGGTGAATAGAATTTAATAAATTTCACCTCATCCATTCATGTATCATTCCCCCTTTCCTCGAAATGATTTGTTCTTAAATCTTGTATTTGGTCAAATATTGGTTTGATTTGCTTGGCCTTTGACATTACTGTTAGGCCTTGAGGTAGTGTGAGCCTATCATATTTATGGGTCTAATATTGGGCCTTGAGACTTGCATCATTAACCTTAGTCGGATTTTCTTTTGCCTACCTTGGATTTGTTAGAGAAATTTGGGGGACCGAGAGTATGTTTATAGGAGGCAACCATTTTAGATGGTTTTTCTTTTTCCTTAATGTTCAAGTTCTTTTTTCTAACCTCAACATCTTCTTCTTCTCCGTTAAGATCGAACCAAGATCTAGTTTAATCAGTGGATGATTCAACCTTCTGGTAAGTCTTACAGCTTTGTACATTATGATTATAGAAGGGAAGGGTGCCACAAGAAAGCCATGTATGTGGGTCGCATGTAGTTGAAATGTTAGTAAAATATCTGTAATAGGGATTCTAATGGGAATCTTATAATTTTTTAAGTAGTTGCTATTGTTGGTTTGGGATGAACATTTGAAACGAAAGCTCTAAGTCGAGCATAATGTGAGTCTTTGATGAGTCTCTGATGAATCTTATAATCATATAATCTTTTATGCTTATTCGTGTGATTATTTGTAAAGCATCTGTACATATGTATTGACGTGTATGTTATGTTGCATGGTAATGACAATGTATGATTGGCGTTAAAGGGTTTCGGGAGGAGTGTCCAAAAAATTGTGATACTATAATGGACCCCGTGCTGGTACTTTGATGACGTCCATCGCGACAGTAAACACGAAGGCCAATGTGGCAATTATGTGGAAAGACCATGGCCATAACATATTTTAGAAATGGTGGATGAGTCGCATTTGTCTTATAGGGTTGTTGCGTGTCCCAAGGGTGATGATGGGCAAACCTCAAGAGATGCTGGGTTTAGGAAAATCCATATCACCAAAATATAACAGGTTACCTGGAAAGCCGTTGTGGCTAATCTTGTGAAATACCTTTATGGCATGTCATCTACAAAACTTTTTTGGTGTGTCATTTGGAAAAGCCTTTGTACCTAATCTTGTGAAAACCCTTTGTGGTGCGTTATTTAGAAAATCTATAGAATGAATTCTGTAATGACCGAGTAATGAGAAGTTAGTCTGCCTTGGTTGAGATCTGGGTATGCCTGTGAGACATTTTCTGATAGAATTCTCGATAGAGTAACCAATTGATAAATTTGTCTTAGTGATCTGCCATGACAGGGAACTTTATGTATTGGAATGTAGGGTAGTGTAGGTGCCCACCAAACTTGGAATTTCTTAGGTCCTATATTGAAGTTATATGGGATTCTATTTCTTGAATTAAAACGTTGTATTCTTCAAAGCAAGTATGTCAGTTTGGACTGAATTGAAGATACAATGTAATTGGTGTTCTAATAATCACTAGGTCCTATAAAGGAATCTATCAAAAGTAGTATTCAATGAGTATCATTCTGAAAAGAGTATCCAACTACAAACTACAAGGAAATTGTGTAATGGGATTCGTGATATGATGTAAAGTTTGAGATCTACCAATCAGGTAAAATGAGTATAAGATAGTTAAGTGCAAAGATTGACATATGGTTATCCACCAACCAAGAATCAAAAAAGTATCCACCAAGGTCTAAGAGGGAATCCAAACCCTTGAATCGAGAAATTATACAACACTGTTTAAAGGTAATATTGAGTTAGGTCGACTAATTTCCTTTGAACTTATATGTGTCTTTTAGCATGTAGGTTTGAAATTTGAACCAGTACAACCAAGAGGGACCAAGCTAAAGAATACGCCATGGTGGTAAACCGAGGGAAATATTATGCATACAAATGGACATCTTGGAAATATATTTTTCAAATGACAAATAGTAATACATGCTATGAATATTTCTGTTTTATCAAACATTTAAGTTGTAAAGTTTTCTACTACCTTTGAAAGTCTGTGACAAATGATAAATGTTTTATTCAAACTTATTATCTTAGAACGTATTATAAATAAATATGAGGTACAATCAGCATGACTTTCATAGATTGAAAAATTTTGTTAAGTATGTAAGTATTGTAACATCTTATATTTGAATCTGGTAAATTGGGTCGACTACAAGGTGTTACATGGTAACCACTACATCTTCCTTCATGAAAAGTCAACCACTATCAAATAGTTATCAAGTCATCCATCACAAAGACTAATGATCTGTGGCCACGTTTACTTTTCATCAACCATGTAATGCTAATGAGAGGATATCATTTACTCATGTCTCGAGCTATGAAT
Source organism: Gossypium raimondii (assembly GCF_025698545.1). NCBI lineage: Eukaryota > Viridiplantae > Streptophyta > Magnoliopsida > Malvales > Malvaceae > Gossypium > Gossypium raimondii. Next base: position 38,662,823 of record NC_068566.1, on the reverse strand, counting down.
TCTACTGTTGTGAATGATTCTACATATTGCATAAGTTGTACACCCAATACACCAACTTTCGATTCATTATCTATTCAAATTTAGGCTTTTACTTACATCAAAGTATACAAGTCACGCATACATAGTTCGTCATCCACTCAGGATTTAGGTATGTCAAACTATGAACGTCACAAGTGAATAAATCCATAAACGAATTCAGGATCTATTTTGCTTAGGTCTTGTCCGATGTATTATTAGTCCAGTCTGTTATATTTATGTCTCTATCTTCTAGGAGTCATCCGCTCTAATGCCCAAGATAAGGCATCTCTCCAATTGGGCTTGATAGACAACATATTAGTCTTTCAATCAGTTTGTTCATTTTCAATTAGATTAATAACATTTTTAGGTTCGTCTAATAATACAAGTTGTCTTTCCATACTACGATTAAACCACGTAATACCGCGTAGTATTAGTTTAAACAATAGACAACCAATGAGCAACATTTGTTTCTATTTTGCTTTGCGTGCAAAAATCATTTGAGGACAATAATAAAAAGTATATTAATTGTAATAATGAAATTGTTTTATTAACCAACCTGTTCGAAAAAAATACAAGTTTACGAACGAATATACTACACTCAGGACACCATATCCAACAATGCATATCAACAAATACAACCGATAGGTTAGTTCACTTACATATCAGGAACTTATAACATAAAACATATATATACAACTCCCGAAACCATTTTTTTATAAAAGGATCGACTTGGATTTTGAAAAAAAAAAGGAGTCGCCACTGATTTTTTTGGGTGTGATCGGATCACCTTGCGATTCAATCGTTTTAATAAAACGTTTTGATTTTACTAAAACAATAATTTTGGTCTACGGAATTCAAGAAAAATGCGTTCGGAAGTCGGTTACATGCGAGGAAGGATTAGCACCATTGTAATGCCCAAAACTGGTACCTAATCAATTAATTAATGTCTTAATGTCGAAAAATTAAAAATTCGAAAAGAAATTTAAAAATATGATCCTTTTAAATATCACTTAAAAAATTAAGGAAGGGTGTACTTCATATTAATCGAGAAAAAAAATTGTATCGGGTGAGTTAGGACACAATACTTTAATCCCGACACGAGAATAAACACCAAAAAATTATTTATTTTTAGAAATTTTGATTATCTCGATTTTAGAAAAGACCATATTCCGTAAGTTAGAACACGGTCCTTTATTAATCCCAAGATTATTTTAAAAATGTATTTTTTAAAAATGGTTCGTATAATCGGATTTTCTGAAAAATCGAAACCCCGTAAGTTAGGGAACGACTTCTCGAATTCCAAAGAAACGAAATATTGTCTTTGCTTTTAAAAAATCTTCTTTTCGAATTTGGACAAAAATTAATGCAATGTTTAAAGTGATATGCGAATGAAATATCAAATTATCGAATGATTATAATGAATGTATTAATAAGCAAATCATTATACATATAATAACAATAATAATATAACATACATCATTTCAATGCTAATATTAACAATCAACAAGTAAATAATAACGAATGAACAACAACCACAATAACCATAACAATAAGTCTAAAACTTGAAAGTTTTTTAAAGAAAAACAAATAAACTAACAATGGAATAAAATAACACTAATAAGGGCAAAACAAAATAAAATAAAATAAAATAAACAAGCCAATATAAAAAATAATGATAAAATAAAAACTAATATAAGATGGATTTAAAATTGAGAGTAAATAAATAAATGAAATATTAAATGAAATATTAAATAACACAGTAAAAAAATGATGAAAATGATGATGATAGTAATGATAATAATAATATTGTAAAAACAAGATAATAAATACGTAAATAAAGCATACATATGACTATATTTAAGGATTATAAAAGAGAAAAAATATTAAGATTTAAATATACATAAAAAAGATATAAAAAATAATATTAACTAAAGAAACGAAAAAACAAAAGACAAATTAATAGGTAAATAATAAAGTATATTAATCACAGGACTACATTGAAATCAGAATAAAATTTGAAGTAAAATTCGTAGCAAATTTAAAGATAAAATCGATATAGGATTAAATTGTAACACACGCGAAGAAACGAGGGCCAAATGAGCAATAAGTGCAATTCCTGGACACACGTCACTTTCCCAGAGGATTAGCTCGTCAGGGACTAAATTGCCAATTGAAGAAAGCTTGAAGCCCAATTTGAAAATAAAGGAAAGAGTGCGAAAAGGGCTAAATTGGAACCGATCAAAAATAGGGAATGACTTAAAACACAAATAACCCATTAATAGAAAACAAGCGGATCCTTCCCCGGGTCGGGTCACCGCGTGGGTCAGAGGGGAATAAAGGTCAAAACAACATCGTTTTGGCCTCTAAACTTAAAACTCAAAACAGTGTCGTTTTGATATAGGTATTTAAGCCCAAAAATTTTTAAAAACTTCATTTCAGCCTTTGTTTTTTTTTAAACTTCAAAAACCTCTCAACTCTCTCTCAACTCCTCGAATCTCGGCGACTTGAATGCTTGGGACCACCGTGTAATTGCAAACAGCAGTCTTATAATACCGATTTTGGGCCTAGTCGGAACAGTGGTTTTGGGACCACGAATCCGACAAAGAAAAATTTATTTTTCTTATATTTTTATAGTCTACGATTTCACAGAATGATTTTGTGAAAATTTCGTTCGAAAATTTCGACGTTTGGGCACTCAATTTAGTCAAAAGGACTAAATTGTAAAAAGTGCAAAAGTTGAGTTCTACATGTTAGAGGTGTTCAATTGTTATGAAAATTTAAATTGGAGGTCCTTATATGGTAATTAGACCATTGGTTTAGTTGGTAGACAAAAATGGGCGTGAGATAAGTGAAATAGGAAAATTTTAAGTTAGGGGCAATTTGGTAATCTGGTAATTAAAATGAATTAAAAGGGAAAAATATGACAAATTGGGCTCATCTTCTTCATTGGGACGAAATCAGCAAGGGGGGGGAGCCATTTTTAGGGTTTTCAAGCTTCCAAGCTCCATTGTAAGTGATTCTAAGTCCCGTTTTTAATGTTCTTTACGTTTTTTGGAGTCTCGGTAACTTGATTTTGCTTATTCTAGCAATAATTTAATCTAGGGTTTATATTTGGAAAAATACCCATATGTGAAATGTGTTTATTTTGATGTTTTATGGTAGAATATTAACTTAGAAATTATGTTAAGAAACTTTTGCTAAGCGATTTTGAGTGAAAACGAGTAAAACGACATAATCGATAAAAATACTAAATGTTCATAAGTAAGTGTTAGAGTGGGAATTTGGTGTTGTCATAGAAGGGAAAAATGTTCAGCATGTCATAATACATAAGAATAAGGGATAAAGTTTAATTTCCGAGCCTAGGGGAAAAATTGTAATTTTGTGAAACTTTAGGGACAAAAATGTAATTTTTCCAAAATGTGATTTTTGGACTGGATTGAATAATGTGAGTGTTAAATAAGTTAAATGTGTTATTATAAGTCAAGAAAGACAAGGAATTGACTTTGATTAGTGAAAAAAATGAGAAAAAGTGAGAAATTTCCCGATTGAACATTCAGAATAAAAAGTGATACGAATGAAGTGACAGAAATGATCACATATGTGGCATGGACTGTGTGTAGGCCACTATATGAAAGTGAAAGTGTTGGTCACTTGTGTAGTACTGTGTGAAGGCTACTACGTGAATCGATAAATAATGGTCACATGTGTAGTACTAAGTGAAGGCTACAATGTGTACCGAGAAGCTTTGGTCACGTGTGTAGTACTGTGTGAATGCTACTACGTGAATTGATAAATAATGGTCACATGTGTAGTACCAAGTGAAGGCTACAATATGTACCGAGAAGCTTTGGTCACGTGTGTAGTACTGTGTGAAGGCTACTACGTGAATTGATAAATGATGGTCACATGTGTAGTACTAAGTGAAGGCTACTATATGTACCGAAAAGCTTTAGTCACGTATGTAGTACTATGTGAAGACTACTACGTGAATTGTAAAACTTGATCACGTGTATAGTACTATGTGAAGGCTATTACGTGAACCGTAAAAATTGATCACGTGTGTAGTACTATGTGAAGGCTACTACGTGTATCGAATGATAATAGTAACATGGGTGGTACTATGTGAAAACCCCAAATATTTGTTGTTATACTGACATGTTTAACGAGATATGAGAATGTGATTGAAATGTGATAAGTTACGAAAGAGTGACTAAAGTGATGAAGTCTTGCATTGTGTTATAAAATAAATGGTTATAGTGCTATGTGAATGAGAGATATTGGAATAGAATAGATTTGGATAGTGACAGTGAATAAGATATGAAATTAAATCTTATTGAGTCTACTTTCATATAAAAGAAACAGAGCAAGCAAAAGAGTTGTATATTTTGAGATATTAAATAGATAATGATATTGAGCTCATTTACATTAATCTGACATTTGAAATTGTGATTGATTGACAAGAAGAAATAGTGATTTGCATGCTTATGTATGGTTATATGTATTTATCTGAAATACAAGAAAATGATGATTATTGATATGGCTATAAAGTGAACAAGTGGTGAAGTTAAAAGATCAAATGGGTGAGAAATAAAGAATGGAAAAATAGCCCGATTTTTGTCCATACGGGTAGACACACGGGCATGTGACCCCTATATGTGAGAAAATATATGAATGAACTAAGTGGTTATGATGGTATTACATTGATGATGAATGTTAAGTCTTATATATATATATGTATTTATGAGAGTAAGTTAGAGGCTTTACGACCTCACCCCCTTATCAATATTGTTTTATGACGAAATTTTTATGAGAATCATGTTGAATAAACTCATAAATGTGAACTAAAAAGTTTAGTGGTCAAATAATTAGTAATGCAAACAGAGTTGAGCCTAGTGTAATAAATGAACTCAGTTTTAAAAGAAATATCAGATTGTTAGTGAATGGAATAATGTGAGGTTCGTGATAACAGAATTAGCGAGAGAAATGACAATTAAGTGGTAAAGATGCCTGTGTGTGACGATTACAATCGAAATGAACACGATGATCTTTTCTGGATATTCTATATATTCATTTATCTTCAGAAATATGTGTATAATTGTTCAGTTTTGATAGAGTTCTTATGTTGTGAGAATGTTAGCTAACTATGATGTTAGACGGAAGTCCTGTTGGTCTAGTTGGTTTATGACCGGTTATTGTTCTGTTTTGCATGCATATTTAGAAAGTGTATTGTTTTGCTACGATGAAATTCCAGAGCTAAAATGTGGTGATTCTGGTGATTTGCATGCTAAAAGAATGTTGAAAGATTACGTGTTTAAGTTGTATTCTCAGCGTGAAGAAAATAGTACTTTGATATGTTAATGTTCGATAGTTGAAATCAACTCAATTGTTTTACTAGAGTGAACTGATTTATTTAGATGTGATTTGAGTTGTATGTATTTAAGCATGTGTATTCACGAGTATGAAGACGAATAGTCGAAATGAAAAATCTATATTTTAGAAAATATGATATAGAGAAATATTTATTGATATAGAGATATACGAGATTAAATTGATTAGTGATTTTGGAAAGTTAGTGAAAGTGTCTCATGAGAGTTGGAAGTAACTTCTTCTGGTAAGATTTTCGGGGACAAAAATCCCTAAAAGGGGGGAGAGTTGTAACAGCCTGATTTTGGGCCTAGTCGGAACAGTGGTTTCGGGACCACGAATCCGACGAAGAAAAATTTATTTTTCTTATATTTTTATGGTCTACGATTTCACGGAATGATTTTGTGAAAATTTCGTTCGAAAATTTCGACGTTTGGGCACTCAATTTAGTCAAAAGGACTAAATTGTAAAAAACTTGAAGCCCATTTTGAAAATAAAGGAAAGAGTGCGAAAAGGGCTAAATTGGAACCGATCGAAAATGGGGAAGGACTTAAAACACAAATAACCCATTAATAGAAAACACGAGGATCCTTCCCCGGGTCGGGTCACCGCGCGGGTCAGAGGGGAATAAAGGTCAAAACGGCGTCGTTTTGGCCTCTGAACTTAAAACTCAAAACGGTGCCGTTTTGGTATGGGTATTGAAGCCCAAAAATTTTTAAAAACTTTATTTCAGCCTTTGTTTTTTAAAAAACTTCAAAAACCTCTCAACTTTCTCTTAACTCCCCAGAATCCAGCCAGCTTGGGTCGCCGGACCACTGTGGTGGCCGCCGTTCGCGGTGGCCAGAAAACCAAAAACACCCATTTTTTGGGCTTTTCGACTCCCCCACTCAAAAAACACCGATTTTCATCAGAATCGGCACCTCCTCCGTAAAAAAGGTACGATTTTTATCCTTTCTATTTTCGGTGTTTTTTAAAAGGAAAAAAAAAGTAAATAAATAAGAAATCATAAGGTAAAAGATCTACCTTCGAAAATGGCTTGTATTTGAATTGACTTTTTTCTGTTTTCTTTTGATTCATTCGTGAGTCAAATACATAAAATCAGGGATCCTTTTATAGCCTGAAAATACCACTTATTTCTCTATTTTTTTTTCTATTTTTTACACTATTTTTTTTTGCTTTTGGACTCTTTTAGTCCGTTTTGCAGGTACAGACATGGCGGCACACGTAGAGGAGGCGGCGCGAAGGGCGGCTACTATTGCGGCATGCGACGGTTGCTGGTGGATGCTGTTAGGGTTTTGTTTTTTTGTTTCTTGAAAAAATTGTGGGCTAGGGTTAGTTTTTAGGTTATTAGGCTTGTTTTGGGTTTGGCAATTTGGGCCTGTTTTGTTGTAAATGGACTGGACATTAATTTATTGGACTTTTATTTTTCATTTGGTTTATTATTATTTTTGTTTGTTACTTCTAAATGGGCCCGGGCAAAATTTGGGCTTTACAGCAACAATTTCATTTAATACCATGTACCATCCAATTCATATTCAATTTGAAAGCATATGTAATTCAATTCATGTTCAAATCATGTCAACAATTTCATTTCCATTAGATTACCATTTTCACCAAAAAAGCTTAGTAAAACAAACTCGGATACACGAGACTATATTGCTCAAACAAGTTGATATTTATGAATTTTCTCACACAAGTTGACATCCTATCGAGGTTACTAGTCCAGGATAAACCAACGATACATATAAATAGAGAATCCGAAAAAAATGTTGGATCTCATATAACCATGTAAATCCTTAATCGTTTCCATATTTCACCCTAATGACATGTCATATCATTTCAATCCCTGTAAAAATATATACATGTCATACCAATCTTATAAACATTTCATTTCCATTTTGGTACCTTGCACCTATTCATAAATATCATATTTTTCATACTTTGCAATTTAGTCCAATTGATGCCAAAAACACCAAATTCACATTTATATAAACTAATAAGCAAAATAATTACAATTCAATTATAACATGAAACAAACAGTAAGTTCCTTATGAACTTACTTATGAACTTATTTGGAAAAACAACAAACAAAAAATTCTTTAAGGATTAATCAACAATTTTGTCTTTTTCCCAATTATCTTGGTTTAATTCAATTTCTATCTATACGATAATTTGGTTCAATTTATCAATTACAAACATTTTATAACATCTTATTAAATGCATGAATCAGTTCAATTTCTTTTTTGAATGCCTCTAAAGTTTTACATTTTATTCAATTTAGTCCCTAAAATCAAAATTGTCATAACTTTCAATTTTGAGCTTTCCAAAACGATATCAATTAAATCTTTTAGGACCCTCTACTATATATAATTATAGAAATTTCACATCAAATATTCACATCAAAGCTTAAAATCTATCATTTTAACACCAATTTCTTTAAGAAATCATCAATAGAAACATTCAAAAACTTTAACAGTTTTACAAATTGGCACATGGACTAGCTAAATTAAGCTGACATAAAAATTACAAAAAAGAGACTTAATTACACTAACCAATTGAGGATCAAAAGTTGAAACCCCTTATGGCCGATTCTTCTTTTTTCATCTTGAGTTTTCAGTGGTGAAGAAATGAGAAAGATGAATTCTCTTTCTTTCCACCGTCAATTTGTTTGTTTAATTTATTTATTTTATACATTTAATTTTTATTATAAAGTTTAATAACATAAATATACCAAACATCACCTTCTGTACACTATAACATATTCAATATAGATTATTTGCCATTTTAGACCTTGGGTTAATTGCAAAATAAGTCCTTAAGTCTTTAATCAATTAAAAACCTAGTGATAAAATTTTACAGTTTAGTCCCTACACCTTAATTAACTATTAATTCAACAAAATTAAAGGACAAAAACTTAATAAAACTTAATATTAATCTCGTAAATATTACGAAAATGAGATTCTGAAGTTGTCGTTTTCGACACCACTGAAAATTGGGTTATTACAAAGTCTTCTTTTCAGTCACAACTATCTTCTACTTCTTAACTTTAGGTGGAGGAGGTGGAGTGGATTTAGCTTTTCCCTTCCATTTCTTATTGGCAGCAACAATCTTGGCTTTAAGTTTGGATAGGGGTTCAACATCCTCTGAATCATCTTCTCGTTCAAAATGAGAAGATAGTAAAATACTCTTTCACTTATGGTAGGTCATTGGCCATATTTGATCTCAATGGCCATATTTGGTCCAACAACTTTTTTCTCTTTTGTAGCATCTTCTTCATACACATCTTCTTTTAGAAGAATAGACTCAATTGCAATTTTTTCTTAACTAGTAAGTGCATCAATAGGAACTTCCCTTGTAATTTTACCAACAAGATCATCAATAGAAATATCTTTATCTCTTTTAGCGCTTGAAGAAAAATAAAAGAATGCATATTTATACACAAACTGTGAAGTGTGCCTCACATTTACCGGACACGTTGCAAGCACTTTAAACGAGAATCCATGAGCAACCAAAGAAGGGCCAAAATAGGCCTAATGTTGGGACGGGGAGCATTGGCTTGTCGAGACGACGTGATGGACGACGTTGTGACGAGGTGAATGGGACGTCACGACGTGTTCTCATATTTGGCAACCGCATTTTAGACTTCAAGGAGGACTTCTTCTCCCAGTTAGACTCTGATTATTCTAGGGATATTTTAGTATGATTAGAACTCTAATATTAGTTTATTTAAAGGAGTTTTGTATCCCTATTTTGATATGTCAATAAAAAAAGGGTTTTTCTTTGGGGGCGACAAGGTGTAGCCACATATGAGTTTTTGTGAGAGTTTCGTGATAATTATGGAGAGTATTTTATACCCCTTTTGTAAGTTCCCTATGAGATTTAGTGTTTTGTTTACCGATTTTCTTTTTGGGATTTTGAGCTTTGTATTGGGGTTTTAGGTAATGTACGTTTAGTACATTTAGGTTATTTTCTCCATATTGTACTCTTGTTTGTTTACTAATTTAGTGAAAAGTCAAAATCTGCTTTGCTCGTGATTTTTCCCTCTTTAAGGGTTTTCCAAGTAAAGTATTTGTATTCGTTCTTCTTCACTTTTTCTTATTCGTTGTTTATACGGGCTGATCCCCAACACAAACAAATATTGTATAAAAATTAAAAGACAAATTAGCCATTATAAATTGTAACTATTTAATGAATTAAAAGAAAACTTAAAATTTTAAAGATAATTAATACAATATTAAAAATTTATTTAATAAGCAATTAAAATGCATTTGAAAAATAATTAAACTAGAATTAAAATAATGAATAAATAATTAAAATAATATTAATACACAAATATGAAAAATGTAACAAAAATTTATATCTTCATTAATTAAACAAATAAACTTATTTTTTTTAAAAAAACTATCTGTTATACTAATATTGTCCCAGAGCTAGAAATATAAATATATAGATATAAAAAGTTTTATAAACTCAATAGATATATATTGAAGAATAATCATATTTATTTACTTGACCTTCGATAAGTGAGGTGATAACAAAGGCAATTTAAAAGTTAGGCCACATAAATAAAAACACTTAACTCAAACCCGAAGGAAAATGTAGGCAAGAACATTAAGGTGATATTTGGTTGGCTGTAATACTAATGCATTACAGCTGAATTCAGTGGGCCCATCACTAAGCCATTGTTTGGTTGGCTGTAATGAGCTATTACAGCCTTATTCCAAACGGGATTATTCAAGGCAAAAGTAACGTTTACAATTCGGTGGTCTGGTTGGGAATATCTATTCAACGAATGGGTGGGAGAAAATTTTCCTCTGATTACCCTTTCGTTCTCCCGTCTAAAGCTTTCCTCTTTCTCATTCTTCTTCTCATTTCCTTCCAACCTTATCTCCCTCTTTTTCATGCTTCTATCCTCACCAACCCGATCTCCCTTTGACAAAATAGAGAGAAAATAGAGACAGAAAATAGAGAGGCCTTTTGATCGTTTCTTTGGTAATAGCAGCTGCTATTGTGGTGAGGCAGAAGGAGCGACCTATTGAGGAGTTTTACAATGTGATCGAGATAATCTATGAACCAAAGGCATGAAATATTATATTTTTCTTGTTTCATTAGGTTTTTGTTTAATCTTAAACATTTGATTGATAATTTTATCTCTTTGATTCTCTGCTTGTATTGCACTAGTGTCATGGGTTGCGCATGGGATCTCGCAACCATGACGGATTCGTGTGATCCATCGCATTCGAGGGAGGTCATTTGGCCCAACTGGACTGGTCCATTGCTTGGAGGAATTAAAAGCCCATCTCCGGAGCTTGGCAAATAAGGAAAGTGATCTTTTGAAGATATGCTTGGCAAATATGGAAGGTGATCTTTTGAGATATGTGATCCTAGATATTAAATGAAATCTTTAGAGGATACGATTATGTAATCTTAGAGATTTGATATTGTGATAGCTTTTAATTGTAGCCATTGATGTATTTTGATTTTGACCGTTGATTTTGGAGAGCCTCAACTATAAATGAGGACTCTCTGCTCATTGTAATTCATTCAGTTGTTAATAAGAATTTTGAGAGTATTCACTCAAACTTTTCTCTCAAGTGTTCTTGTTTTTGTTCATATTTCAAGGCTCGTTCTTACTTCGTTCTTCTGCTGTTCTTCGTGGAAACCTTAAGGGAATTCTGTTGAATCCTTTATTGTTGCGAGTTAAGCTGACTTAGGCGTTTTTTGTTGAATCCTTTATTCTCGCAAGTTAGGCCGACTTAGGCGTTTTTGAGCAAAGAAACTGCCTAAGGCCGCACGGATCCGTGAGAAAACTCTAAGTCCGTGACAGTTGGTATCCGAGCCAGTGTTTGTAGGTACCACTAAAAGATGTCCAAAGAAGCTGCTGAGAATGTTGAGGGAATGGAGACCCGTGGGAGGGCTAGGAAAGCTAGTCGATCGAGAGACATACTGTCAGCTTTGGAGGATCGAGTCACCACTCTCGAGGATTCCATGGGAGACATCAAGGAGAGGATTGATGATGTCGATGATAGGCTCAATGGTGGGTTGCAGTCCATGCAGGAGCAACTCAAAGAGTATGTGTTGGATAATGTTGAAAAACTGAATGGCAGAGATGATGCCATTGAGGCGATGGTAACAGCCTTGAAAGAGGAGATTGCGGAGCTCAAGGGTGAACTCACAATCTACAAGGTTGCTTTGGGCAATGGAGGGTTAGCTGCTGTAGCACCCAAGCCCAGTGTTGATGTTCCCAAGCCAAAGGAGTTCAAGGGAACAAGGTCTGCTAGAGATGTGGACAACTTCCTTTGGGGAATTGAGCAATACTTTCGTGCCAAAGGCATTACGGAGGATGCCACTAAGGTAACTACTGCTGCTATGTATCTCACTGACGTTGCTTTGTTGTGGTGGCGTCGTAGGTCCACCGATGTGAGTCGTGGTGGGACTGAAATTGGAACTTGGGATGAGTTTCGACGTGAGTTTAAAGCACAGTTTTACCCAGAGTATGCCGAGGATGAGGCTGGGGCAAAGTTGCGCCGGCTTACGCAACAAGGCACTGTGAGAGAGTATGTGCAGGAATTTAGCGAACTTATGCTTCAAATCTCAGATATGGGTGAGAAAGAAGCCTTCTTTTCCTTCATGGATGGGTTGAAACCGTGGGTGAAGCAAGAGTTGCAACGCCGAGGAGCCCAAGAGCTTACCAAGGCGATGTCTTTGGCAGAATCGCTTGCTGAATTTGGTGGGAAGAAAGACAATGCGAATTCTTCTAAGCCCAGATTCAATCAAAAGGGTAATAGTGGGGGAGATAAAGAAAGGCCTGCTAGGAATGGCAATGGTAAGAAACCTTGGGACAAGAGAAAGAGTGGGCCTATAAGTTGCTTTCACTGCGATGGTCCACATATGATCAGGGACTGCCCAAAGAAGGCCGCTCTCACGGCTATGGAAACAAAGGGGGAGTCAGATATGGAGGACAACAATCTCGGTTTGATACTAGGGGGTGTCGAAGATAGAACGAGTCATGGATTGATGTTTGTGGACATTATTGTGGCCGGCAAAAAATTGAATGCGCTGGTCGACACTGGGGCGTCTGATTTGTTCATGTCCGAAGAGGCAGTTCAGAAACTTGGGCTCAAGATAGAGAATGAGCTGGGTCGGATCAAAACAGTGAACTCAGAAAGTGTCCCAATCAAGGGTGCTGCCAAGGGAGTGGACCTTCAACTGGGTGATTGGGCCGGCAAGGTATCCATTAAGGTAATACCACTCGATGACTATGATTGTGTGGTTGGACTAAGTTTTCTTGATCAGGTTAAGGCACTTATTGCCCCTTCGAGTGATTACATGGTGATTGCGGGTTCGAACCATCCATGCATGGTAAGAATGACAAGGAAGAGAAGCTTAGAGGGAAAAACACTGTCAGCAATTCAATTTGCTAAAGGAGTACGTAGGGATGAAGTCTCTTATTTGGCTACCTTGAAGATCGAGGATACGGTTAAGTCCGTTAGTGAAATCCCGAAAGAACTGAGCCAATTATTGCAGTGCTTTCGGGATGTGATGCCTGCTCAGTTGCCAAAAAGTTTGCCACCAAAGAGGGAGGTGGACCACAAAATTGAGTTAGTATCCAACGTGGTGCCGCCAGCAAGGGCCCCCTATCGTATGGCTCCGCCAGAGTTAGAAGAATTGCGAAAACAGTTAAATGAGCTATTGGATGCAGGATTTATTAGACCATCTAAATCCCCATACAGTGTGCCAGTGTTGTTTCAAAAGAAACATGATGGGTCCTTGAGAATGTGCATTGATTATCGGGCTCTAAACAAGGTCACGGTAAAGAACAAGTACCCTATTCCTCTTATTGCAGATTTGTTCGACCAACTTGGTAGTGCAAGATGGTTTACCAAGTTGGATTTGAGATCGGGGTACCATCAAGTTCGGATAGCCGAGGGGGATGAACCAAAGACAGCTTGTGTGACACGATATGGTTCGTACGAGTTCCTTGTGATGCCTTTCGGACTCACGAATGCCCCAGCTACCTTCTGCACCCTAATGAATAAGGTACTTCAACCTTTCCTTGATCGTTTTGTGGTTGTTTATCTCGATGATATTATGGTGTATAGCAAGTCTCTCGAGGAGCACGTGGAACACTTGAGGGAGGTGTTCCAAACTTTGAGGGAAAATGAGTTGTTTGTTAAGGAGGAGAAGTGCTCATTTGCCCAACAAGAGGTGTCATTCTTAGGCCACATTGTGGGAGGGGGTAAGATCCGAATGGATAAGAGCAAGGTTCGAGCCATTTCCGAGTGGGAGCCCCCAACTAAGGTGACAGAGTTGAGATCTTTTCTTGGGTTGGCAAATTACTATCGACGCTTTATTAAAGGCTACTCGAGAATTACCACACCCTTGACGGACATGTTAAAAAAAAGGAAGGTATGGGATTGGAATCCGGAATGTGAGAGGGCCTTTAATCAATTGAAGCAAGAGATGACGAAGGAACCTGTGCTTGCCTTGCCAGATTTTTCGAGGCCCTATGAGGTATACACAGATGCATCAGATTATGCTATCGGGGGAGTCCTAACGCAAGATGGACATCCTATTGCTTTCGAGAGTCGAAAGCTTAATGAGACGGAGCGAAGATATACGGTCCAAGAGAAGGAGATGACTGCGGTGGTGCATTGTTTGCGCACTTGGAGGCATTATTTATTGGGTTCTAGGTTCGTTGTCCTTACTGATAATGTTGCCAACAGTTTTTTTCTAACCCAGAAAAAGTTGTCTCCCAAACAGGCTCGTTGACAGGTCTTCTTAGCTGAATTTGACTTTACCATGGAGTATAAGCCGGGGAGTGCCAACATTGTGGCCGATGCACTGAGTCGAAAGATGGAATTTGCGGTAATTAGCCAACCTGATGGTTCCTTGTTGGAACGTATTCGAGAAGGATTGTCCCATGATCCCACAGCTAAAAATCTGACGGAGTTGGCCAAGGAGGGAAAAACGAGAAGATTTTGGCTTGATGGAGAGCTGCTATACACCCAAGGGCGTCACCTCTATGTGCCTCATTATGGGAAGCTACGAAAGGAAGTCATGAAAGAGTGCCATGACTCGAGATGGGCGGGCCACCCAAGGATGCACCGTACTTTGGCCCTTTTAGAGGAACGTTATTATTGGCCTCACATGGGTGATGATGTGGAAACTTATGTGAAGACTTGTCTGGTTTGCCAACAAGACAAGGTTGAGTTAAAGACCCCAGCCGGTTTGCTTCAACCCTTGCCCATTCCGGAAAGACCATGGGAGAGTTTATCCATGGATTTTATTGTTGGTTTACCTAAGTCTGACGGGTTTGCGAGTATTCTTGTTGTGGTGGACAGGTTCTCGAAGTATGCTACGTTCATTCCGGCCACCAAGGAATGTCCTGCTGAGGAGGCAGCTCGTTTATTCCTTAGAGATGTGGTAAAATATTGGGGCGTGCCACAGTCGATTGTCAGTGATCGAGATGGGTGATTCACAGGTCAGTTCTGGACCGAGTTGTTCAAGTCAATGGGCTCAGACTTGAACTTTTCCACAAGTATGCATCCGCAAACCGATTGGCAAAACTGAGAGAGTAAATGCATTGCTAGAAACATATCTGCGACACTATGTGAGTGCCACACAAAGAAATTGGCCAAAGTTATTGGATGTGGCTCAATTCTCATATAACTTGCAGCGAAGTGGGGCAACGAACCAAAGTCCGTTTGAGATAGTGACAGGCCAACAGCCACTCACACCCAATGCTGTGGTAACTCGTTATACAGGACCAAATCCGGCAGCTTATCGTTTTGCGAAGGATTGGCAAGAGAAGAATGACTTGGCTAGGGCTTGTTTACACAAGGCAAGCAAGCGCAATAAGAAGTGGGCCGATCAAAACAGAAGAGACGTGCAATTTCAAGTGGGTGACTCAGTCCTTGCCAAACTACACTTGATGTTGCGATATACGGGCTTGCACAAAGGGCTCGTCTTGAAGGTATGAGGGCCATTTAAAGTTGTTAAGAGAGTGGGCAAAGTGGCATACAAGCTTGAGTTGCCTCCAAAACTTAAAATCCACCCAGTGTTCCATGTAAGTATGCTTAAGCCATTTCATTGGGACCAAGACGATCTGAATCGGGGCAAGTCTGAACGAGCACCAATGGGGGTAAAGGTCTCTTATGACCGTGACATGGAAACCATTGAGGCCGACCGTGTGATTAGACAAAAGTACCATCGACCGCGTCATGAATACTTAGTTCGATGGAAGGGACTTCCTGATAGCGAAGTAAGTTGGGAACCTGCGGAGGCATTGTGGCAGTTCCAAGGAAAAATTGAACAGTTCCATGAGGAGGACGCGACGAGGGCGTCGCTAGAACAAGTGGGGGAGAATGTCATGGGTTGCGCATGGGATCTCGCAACCATGAAGGATTCGTGCGATCCATCGCATTCGAGGGAGGTCATTTGGCCCAACTGGACTGGTCCATTACTTGGAGGAATTAAAAGCCCATCTCCGGAGCTTGGCAAATAAGGAAAGTGATCTTTTGAAGATATGCTTGGCAAATATGGAAGGTGATCTTTTGAGATATGTGATCCTAGATATTAAATGAAATCTTTAGAGGATACGATTATGTAATCTTAGAGATTTGATATTGTGATAGCTTTTAATTGTAGCCATTGATGTATTTTGATTTTGACCGTTGATTTTGGAGAGCCTCAACTATAAATAGAGGACTCTCTGCTCATTGTAATTCATTCAGTTGTTAATAAGAATTTTGAGAGTATTCACTCAAACTTTTCTCTCAAGTGTTCTTGTTTTTGTTCATATTTCAAGGCTCGTTCTTACTTCGTTCTTCTCTTTGTTCTTCGTGGAAACCTTAAGGAATTCTGTTGAATCCTTTATTGTTATGAGTTGTCGAGTGACTTAGGCGTTTCTCGTTGAATCCTTTATTATCGCAAGTTAGGCTGACTTAGGCGTTTTTGAGCAAAGAAACTGCCTAAGGCCGCACGGATCCGTGAGAAAACTCTAAGTCCGTGACACTAGTAGGGAGTTGTGAAAAAAATGATTTTTTGAAATAAAATCAGTCAATTGGTTGATCCGATTATTTTAGGGCAATTTAGGGTTAGAAAGCTAAGCTTTTTTTTCGAATTGTTGGGCATTTCTTTTTATTGTAAGGGATTTCAAGTTGCTTGTTTCAATTTCAGGTTGGAATTTTTTGTTTGTAGTAAATGGGTTGATGGGGTTTTGGATTTTGAGCTTTGAATCAGTTACAGAGTTTTTGAGCAAGAAAAAGAAAAAGAAAAAGAAAACAGAGGCGGAGGAGATGAGGAAATCATTTGACTAGTAAATTTGCCATTGCTTTGCTTTTTTTTTCTTTCAATTTTGATTCTAAAATGTTGGGCTAGTTGCAGTGTAAGCTGAACAAAGCATTTCAGTTGAGAAAACCATTGAAGTTAAATTAAAGAGAAATTCGAAATATGTGCTAATATGCTTAGAAAATCATAAGTTGCATAGAGATTTAGCTACTGTATCGGGTTTTAGATAAAATTTTACCAGCATCATTATTTTGATCTTGAATTGCTTCGTGACAGTGCTTATGAATTCCATAACAAGTTTTTTAACTCGAGACTTTATGCACTACGTTTTACTGGATTTTGTTTAATGATGCTTTATTTGATACAGTTTGATGTGCTTTTTAGATCACATGCTTCAGATGAGATGGATCAGAGTATTCAGAAGAATACGGTGAGAACAGGGTAATTTTCAAACTATGTTCTTAACCTTAAATGCTACTTTTTCTTCCTCTTCTGTCTTTCTTTTTCTTAAATTTTGTTAGTATAATGTTATAAGTTGAAAGAAGTAAGAGCATTTGTTTCTTTGCATTTTCTGCCCTCTTGGAATGTACCGTATACATTATGTTGTTGTGGTTAACTTTAAAATTTTATTGGTGGAGTGTTTTGAAAACTAGGAGGATAGAGGGTTGGTGGGTAGAATGATAGAAAATGAGTGTACTTTTTCATTCATATGCTCTCTAGGAAAGATTTAGAAGTGGAATGCAATAAAATGATATACCTACTTAGTTTTTGTCTGTAATCTCGCCATCCTTTTTGTTTTGCTGGATTCAAATTTGTTGGCTAAGGTAGCAAATTCATTTCATCTTTTTCTTTTTCTTAGTATTGATAGTACCAAGTAAAAAGTGTTTACCATGCATGTACTCATTTTCAGACTTAAAGATCGGATAAAGCCCTTTATTGCATTTTTTGGAAGTAATTATGTGATGCTAACTTTCTGCGGTATTCAGTTCCATTGTTGAAATTTGTGTTCTATTTAAAATGTTAATGGGTTAGTTCTAAGTAGAAACCCTCACAATAGTCTTAACGAAGATATGATTTTCTTTAAATTCTACAGAATTTCCAATTCCATGACTCATGATATTATTACAAATCTTATGAATTTGTAAGTTTTTTTTTATGGATGTTCTTTCGGTCTTTATGTGGTTGTGGTATAGTTAGTTAACACAAGCATGAATCTGACTCAGGCTTTGTTCTTTTGCAAATCTTGCTTAGCACAAGCATGAATCTTAGTCCATCTTAATCATTTGATAGTCAATTGTTTGTATGATCTGACTCAGAGATTGCAGCTAATGTAGGCTGGTTTTTGTAATCATTGCTGATTTGTATTGATAACATTTGCATGAGGATGGACCATTTTACCATATTGACTTCAAATATATATTATGCATATATGTGTGCTCAAATCATTGGTGATTGCTTGCCACAGTGAGTCAATGATATTATATTTAATTTAAATCTAATTTGATCTAGTATGCTTCGTTCATTTATAATTTCAAAGTTTCAATTTTTTTAATATCGAATTGGCAGAATGAATCTCGAATATTTAATATTTAAGTTTGTAGTTGTAACTTTCACTGGTTTTCTTTGTTATTAATCTGCCTCTACATTTTGAAGGCAACAGATAATTGAGTTTCTATTTTCTAAGGTTGTATAGTAATTCTCCTTAAAAACTAATGAAAGCATGATCATATTTTGTACCTATCTTCATCTGTTTTATGCAATTTAAATTAAGGGTATCGTTCATAATGTTGATAGTTGATTGGACAGAGACATTATAACTTGATCACAAGTCCATCGTAAGATTTTTGTATTGAGTTGCAGGCAATCGTTCATTACCCTCATTTTTCCACTGGTTTTCATCTATTTTGATTGATTCGAAAGTTGCAAATTTTATCTGGCATTTACATGGTTGCTAAGGTCATTTTCTTGTTTTCCATTCAATTTGCCTTTGGTTTTTTGTTAAGTTTATTTTTATTTGGACTATTTAGTTGGAACCATTATGTGTTAAATGTGTATCCTCTTGAAATAATGGAATGGTTTGTGTTTTAGCTAAAAGAGTGGTTGAAGGTAGCACCAAGAAGGGGAAAAATATCACTCAAGGGTGTGCTAGGGTAGCAACAAGACAATATATACATGTTAAACTACATTTACAATTCGGATTTGATCTTTTTACTTTAAACAAGAACATTTTGGTTATATTTAATTTTCGACATGTTTTTATTTTTGATGTTTCATTTAAAACTATTTTAAGCTTTTAATATATTTTTAAACTATTTTTATTTTTGATATCTTTATTAATTTATGTTATATTTAATTTTGGTCTTCAAAAATGTTTTATATTACTTATATTGTTTGATTAAAAACTATAATTAACACTACAAAATTATCTCAACAAACGAAACAAAAAAAAGTAAAATGCTACAAACAAATCATGTTATGGTAAGAATGTAATATATATGGAGTTTTAGATTTTATTTAAATACAAATAATAATCGAATATTTTAAAATACATTATTTTTAAGATATTTAACACACTATATACCTATAATCGAATTATACAAAATAAATGAAATTAAGACCTTATTTTTTTTCTCATAAAAATTATTAAATTCATATTATTTTTTCCTTTTACTTAATTTAACTATTCAAACAAAATAATATATATTTTCTATTCACAATTATTATTCAAATAAAACATTAGTTAATTACAATGTGAGGATCAATACAAACATTTTAGAAGGTAAATTAAAGATCGAATATTTTAAAATTTTCATATAATATATGTATATTTCAGAGAACTGGAAACTATGTTATTTGGATGTGGATGTGTTAAATGGGTTTTTAAAATAATTATTAAACGTCAGTCATCAATTAATCAAATCCACAAAACACATTATTTTCTTTTCTTTTTTTTTCTTTTCTTTTTTGGGTGATTGATAAAGAAATGAATTTCAAGTTTTTTACTTGCAAAGATAGTTGTAATTAATTTCTATTTTGTGCTTTGTAAAGATTCTTAATATGTATTGTTCATTTTTCTTTGATAGTGTGTTATTGATTCCTATTCTTCTTTGGCTTGTTTGATTGTTTCCTCCACGCACAGTTGAGCGTCTTGTATTCACTGAATCACTGTAAGTTCTTTGGCAATTAAATTCTTTGATTTTATTTTTTACTACGATTTGAAGATATGTAACACTTTAATATCTTGCAGTAATGGCTCGTCTGCCTTAAATAGTACAAAGTGTGAGGCGTAAAAGAATTGGTCTTGCATAGACAATATGGTTGCAAATATGTACAGTTGCGAGTTGGTTCTTACTTACATTGGGTGTCATCCATAGCCTACATACTTATAGACCAAGGATTAGATCCTATATTTTAGATTTTTATGCAAAACGAAATTATGTGAAAAGACTTGTATATGCTACTGACGAGACCTGCATTGAACAAGTTCGGATGAATAGAATTACCTTTTTTTAAACTATGTGAGATGTTACAAACTGTAGGGGGATTGAAGTCGTCAAGGAACATGCTTGTTGATGAGCAAGTGGCAATGTTTTTACATATCATTTCTCATCACCTTAAAAATTGAGTTATCAAGCATCACTTTAATAGGTTAGGGGAAACCGTTAGCAGATCATTTCACAATGTTTTAAATGTTGTCATATGCTTACAAGATGTGTTATTTAAAAAGACAGAGCCAATTACAGCTAATTCTACAGACCTAAGGTGGAAATGGTTTAAGGTATTGGAGTGAGTTCTATATATAGCTTATACATAATTTAGTTGATTTAGATTTAAATATAGTATCCTAACTCAAGGTTTTATACATGTGATGTAGAATTTTTTAGGTTCTTTAGATGGAACCCACATCAAGATTAGGGTTCTAACAGTTGATAAACCTAGATATCGAACGCGAAAAGGTGACATAGCAACAAATATGCTAGGTGTTTGTACACCTGATATGCATTTTGTTTATGTTCTTCCTGGTTGGGAAGGTTCTGTTGCTGATGGATGGGTTCTTCGAGATGCCATTAGTAGGAAACATGGACTAAAAGTTCCTCATGGTAAAGTGTAAAATTAGAGGACTTTGAATTAATCTTTAAGAAAATACTTTTTTTTGGAAATTAACCATGACAAATATATTTTTTTATAAGTTGTTATTATCTAGTTGATGCTGGATACACAAATTGTGAGGGATTTCTTGCACCTTTTAGAGGACAAATATATCAATTGAATGGGTGGCGTCAGGGTTACTAGTCAAGTACTCCGGAAAAATTTTTCAATATGAAACATGTTTCAGCGTGTAATGTTATTGAAAGATGCTTTGGGTTATTAAAACTTAGATGGGGAATACTTAGGAGTTCATCATTCTATCCTGTGAGGGTGCAAAATAGAATTATTATTGCATGTTGTTTGCTCCATAATTTTATTCGAACCTATATGAGTTTTGATCCTATTGAAGCGGAGTTAGGAGAAGGATTACCTAGTAATGTGATGATGACGATGAACCGAATATCATAAATATTCATCCATTGGATGCATGGGCTACTTTGAGGATGGAACTAGCCAACCAAATGTTCGATGAATGACATGCATCTATAAATTAGTTAGGTTTAGGGTAAAAATAGTAAAAGTTAATATTTAAGTTTATGTTATTTCATGTATCTAGTTTATGAAACTTTGGTGGTGTTTGAATTGTTTTTTGTATTGTACTAGACTTGTTGAATTGTAATTTATTTTCTTTTGATTTATCATGTGTTATAATTTAATAAAGTGTTGACATTTTGATTCATAATATTGAACTTAATTTTAATTTGTTTTTTTCTTAAGATAGTTATGTTAGGTTTTTCACAATCAAGTGTTTCTTCCCAAAATTCTCGAGGAACCAAAAGGAAGTAGGTTTCAAAAGAAGATGCTGTGTTGGTTGCCTGTATGGTCGACTTGCACAATGTTGGAACCTTTAATGCTGATACGGGATTCAAAGTCGGTTATTTAAATGAGTTGGAAAAAATGTTAGAAAAAGTTTTACCCAATGCCATGTTGAAGGCTAAACCTAATCTTGAATCGAGGATTAGGACATTGAAAAGGGATTGGTCAATCGTTTATGACATGCTTAGTGGAAAAGACAATAGCGGTTTTGGTTGGGATGAGCAGAGGCAGCTTGCTGTTGTTGAAGATGCGGTGTGGAACTCATATATAAATGTAAGAATTATTTCAAGTCTTTATTATCTTATTTTGACCAAACTTATATCTAATATGAATTCCTCATTTTTATAGAGTCATAAAGAAGTCGGTCAATTCAAACATCGTAGTTTCCCTTATTATGACCAACTTACTGCCATCTACGCAAAAGATCGAGCCACTGGGAAAGATGCTCAAACAGTCACTAATTTTATTGAAGAAATAGATGTTGAGGATGTAGCTACTACAAATATTCATGAAGAAAGAAACGATTTCTATGGATGCAAAGCTGATATTTCTTTGGATGACATGGATGTTTCAGTTACACACCCGCAGCCAGCTAGAAACCAAGGTGATTCCACATTTTCAAAGAAGAAAAAAAAAATTTTTTGATGCAAATGATCATATTTCTTCTACTTCATTTCATGATGCTGCCACTTTATTGGCGAAAAACATACGGACCGTTGGCGTTGAAATTAGTAGGAGTATTGCCTCCGAAGTGCTAATTCAACAAAAGTCAGAAATGACCATTTAAGAAAGAGCTCTAAATTTATATCCAACATTATGTAAAGTAGAAGGTTTAACTGAGAATGAGCGCTATCGCGCATTGAGCAAAATTCCAGATCATCCAACGCAAATGCTCATTTTCTTTAGTTTACCTTCTTCTGTGCAATTGGAATGGGTCAGAAGATTTCTTGCTGACCATTAAAATCATGGTTGTGTTGATGATATTTTGGTAACTTTTTGTGTTTGTAATATTTGATAGTATAATGACATGATAGAATGTCATTACAATGTTGTAACTTTTTGATGTTGTAAAATTTTATAACATATGGATTATGACATATAAACTAATGAAATCATGTAACTTTTTGTTAATAAATGAATATTATGTTTGGATGTGAAATATAATTCTCAAGTTATTTATTACTTCTAGTATTTTGTTTTTGTTGTAGAATAATTAAATTATTTGTTTCACTAATGATATTTTAGCACATTAAATATGTATTGCGTTTAAAAATAATAAAGTAGATTATATATTATTTTATAGTATTATATATTATGATTTTTAATTCATATAATAATAATTATATTAAGAATTTTATTAAATTATTTTTAATAATAATCTTATTAAAATTTAATAACAATAACAATAATCATCTACCTAAAAAAAAATTCTACTAAGGGGATTCTAGTTATTTTAGTTTTTTCCTTATGCTATTACAACATCATTCCATTCAACCAAACAATTGAATTACTGATTACAGCTTTATTCCATTACAGCTTTATTCCATTACAGTGAACTAAACGTACCCTAACATCATGGACACAAACCTTATCCGCGAACTTCAACCACTAGGTTAGAACTCCACCATCTGGTGCATTATATTCTGCAATGATTGTCATATTTTTCCCGGTTATTCTAACTTGCAATGGTAGATGAATAATTCGTTCAATAAACATTTATATTAAGATAAATAGTTGAATTTTTGTTCATTTATATTCATTTATTAAGATAAATATACGAACATAAATAAGATCTTGAGGTTCAGTATATTAAACTAACCAAATACAAACAAAGTTTTTCCAATTCATTTATATTAATGAACAAGCTATTTTATTGTTCTATTAATATATATTAATAAAATTAGAAAAAAATATTTAGTACACTACAATGAAGTTTTATACTCCACAAGCGTGGTTAAAGAGTTGACAAGTATCCTATAGGGATATAGTAAAATATTAAAATAAATAAATATTAGAAAAAGAGACATGATAATTTTTAGGACTACTTGTGGAATAAAATTATATTATTAGTATACTAAATACTATGTTTTCTTATTTATAATATAATTATTAAAATTTTATTTGACTATTTTTATTTACAAAAAATAATATATACATATATTGTTTGTTTGTTTGTTTATTATTCATTAATATGTATGAGAACATATTGTTTAATGTTCATGAACATGTTCGTTTAACTTAAGTGAAGGAATATGAATACAAATAATTTTAAATAAATAAACACGAATAAACTTAAAAACAAATAAACGAACATAAACAAAAGTTTATATGTTCAAATTCGATTCATTTACAACTCTACTCCAACTCAACCTCATATATTTTTGAAAACCATTAGACTAAGCGTAATCACCATAAACTCGAAAAAACGAGTCACCATCGGTTCAAAACAATCAAGTCAAAATTAACTTGAGAAATTTTATTCTTTCAAAAGAGAGAACTTCCTCACCCCAAAAAATGGTGGAAGGCTGACAACGAAAGGAGAAAACCCCCATAAATGGCACAAAAAGAAGATGGTGGATATGGAAGAAATGATAATGAAAAAAAAGATAGCAGAAATGAATAGGTGGAAGTAGAAGTAGAGGTGGTCATGGGTCGGGTTAGATCGGGTTCAAGTCGAGTCTAAGAATGATATTAACATACATTATATTTGTCTAAGCTCGGACAAACCCGAAATATGGGCTTAAAATTTTGCTCAAACCCATCCATATTTACAAAAAAATATCCCAAGCCCATTTTAGGTCCGCCTATATTATTTATTAAATATTTTTAAATATTTTTAAATTATATTATTTTAGTATTTAATAATTTTATAAATTTTTTATTTATTAAAATTTTTTATATAGTCATCTTAACATTATTTTAATGTTTATATTAGAGTAGTATTATGTATTTAGTATAAGTTCATTTTTTTAATGTGTTATAAATTAAATAATATATAAAAATAACATAATATAAAGTATTAAAAATTTAAAATGGGTTGGGATTAGGCATTGAATATTCAAACCCGAGTTTGACCTATATTTTAAACAGTTTTAATTTTTTTTTGTCAATGCTCATTTTTTGGGCTTGATATTTTTATCCAACTCCTTCCAAATTTCGAACAAGTCTTCGGGCCTAAATGAATAACTCAACCCTGAACAGACCTAAGTAAAAAAGAGACGATGAAAAATGAAAGAAAATGAGAAAGGGGAGGGGGTTGTGACTAGATGTGATCATGGGCTGGGCGGCCCGGCCCGGCCCAACGGCCTGTCCGAAATATGGGAGGGTTTTGGTAAAAATATAGGCTCGAAATATGGGTTTGGGCAAAAAACGAGGACCGTTTAGAAAATAGGCCGGGCCTTGGGCAAAATTTTTTTGGCCCGGCCCGAATATAACAAATATATATTGTTTTAAAAATAAATTTCTCATATCCCCTCCCCATTTCCCATTTCCCATTTCCCTAAGCCCGTAAAAATCCCTAAGCCCTTCCCTCCTCCCTTTTTTATTTTAATTTTAAAATTTTTAATTTTTATATTTCAAATTTTAAAATTTAATTTTAATTATTAGTATTGTTAAATTTGTTGATACGATATTTCATGGGCAAGGGTTCTACTCTAAAATAAAAATAAAAATTCTTTTTTTAACTCTTTATAATTTATAAAATTTTAAAATAGTAATGGTAAAATTACACTTTGCCCTCAAATGATAAAAAAAGTTAATTTAATCTTTTAAAAATTATAAAAATATAGGCTATTAAAATAGTAAATTTATTTTTTTCTATCATAAAAAAATGGGTCGGGCCGGGCCGGGCTCAAGCTTAGTATTTTTTTCCCCGAGCCAGGCCTGGACAAAATTTCAGGCCCATGTTTCTGGCCGAGCCAGGCCCGGGCCTAGAAAACGGGCTGAAAATTTTTTTGGGCCCAGCCCGGCCCATGATCACCTCTAGTTGTGACTAGCACTAAGACCAGTGCATAACAACTAAGGGCTTGTTTAGTAGTGCTTAAAGAAGGCATTTTTTGCTTCAAAAGCATTTTTGGAAGAAAAGCTGTGCTAAACAAGTTACTTTTGGTTAAAATTCTTGGCTTTCCAGAAGCACTTCTGAAAAGAAGAAGCTAAAAATTTTAACTCTTCCTCTCCCAAAAACACTTTTGGTGCTTAATTAAAAATAAAAAATATATTTTTTAAAATAATACAAATGTGTTAATATCTAATTACAAATATTTAATGGTTATATTTAAATATTTAAAATATAGATTATTTATTCTAATTAAATTTTATAAATAATTAATATTTATTGCTTAAAATATTTAAAATTTATATTTCATATATTAAAATATTAACAATAAGTTATAATAATTTTATATTCTTACTAAAATATAATAATATTAACTATTTGAACATTATTTAAATGCATATTTGTTACTTGGTAATAATATGTCTAAAATGAACATTTTATTTCTCAAAATACTTTTTGACAGTGATGCTAAACACTCAAATTTTAAACAAATTTTTAAAAATACTTCTAAAATTATTTTCCACGGTACTTTTCAAAAGTATTACCAAATTAACCCTAAAAGGAGAAAAAAGGGTTGAATCAGGGTTTAATAGATAAGCATCTATTGAACGTTTCTATCTATATTTTATTACAACTAGTTTATAATGTTTCGTGCGTAATTTTACATTTTAATAATTTAATTCAATTTTAAAGTAATGTGTTTTAATCATATAAATTAATATTTATTATTCAATTCATTGAACATAATTAAATTATATTAATTTATTTAATAATTCAAATATTACAACCACGTGAGTTAGGTGAGATAATAAGAGTCTTTCCTACCTTAACTAGTGGTCGAGAGTTCGATCATCGCCTTAGGTATGGAACAGTTTTAAAACTCGTGGCTAGCATCTATCCCTTTAATGGACCTACAAAATGCGAAAATTTAGTTACTGGGCTCGCTTCGGTAAATACCTTAAGAACTAAATATATATATATATATATATATATATATTACAATAGTAAACAAATTTGAAATCATAATTAAAAAATTTTCACCGTATATAATTAATACAAAACGAAATTATCCAAGATAATAAATAATAAACATAAATAACATATATTAATTATCTTGATCATTCAAATATATTCCTAATAAAATTTCCTAATAATTATTAAAACGTTTGTACAAACTCTAAAAATTTTACATATATGGTAAATTAAACTCTTTACTATTTAATTTTTATTTTTCTTTTCTTATTAGTGAATAAATTAGTCATAATAGTTTGTAGATGATATACAATTAATGTAATTATAATATATTAGATAAGACTATAAAATTTTATATGAATGAATATAAAAATACTTATTGTATAAATAATTAAATTTTTATTTAAAACTAAAACAATATGATTTTTTAAAATTTTTTCAGATAATAATTTAAAAATATAATAAATTTTTAATAATTTGTAAGAAATGAGTTTTAATATAAGAAGAAGATAGAGACAAGAAAATCAGTTTAGGGTCTAAAACAGCAAGTACTTTCTTTTATTACAAATTAAAGAAACACTCTATTAAAGTCTAAATATTTAGGCAGAAAAAGGGTCGAATAAGTTGCACACAGACATGCAACATGCCATAAAAGCGAGAAACGGTCTTAATTGATATAAAGATTTCGAGCTGGCGGAACATATACGAACACCAAATAGACAGTGGTGCAAACATGGAGGGAACAACGAGCTGGGCTTTCTTCTTTAGCTTCTTGCCACATTGAAGCCGCTGTGGAGTCACGTCCGATCTCTCTATTACAAACAATGCCCGCTAATGGTGTACCAGGGAAATTGCTGTAGATTGGGAAGCTGTCAAAGTATGTTTCTCCACGGTAATGGGATGAAAAAAGCAACCCCCCGAACACTCCGCCATTGCTGTCCATGTTGGAGTAGGGATTTCGGGAACTTGAAGCTGCTGGTTTCAGAACTTTCAGTTTTTCAAAGGCATTAAGGCAAGATGATGATGCAGTGGCCGAGTCCGAATGGTAGAATAAGAATGTGTCTCCAGGTTTTATGCCAACACCATCCACCACTAAATATTCTTCATCCCCTCTGGTGAAAAACAGAAAACCCCAAAGCTTATGG
Source organism: Gossypium raimondii (assembly GCF_025698545.1). NCBI lineage: Eukaryota > Viridiplantae > Streptophyta > Magnoliopsida > Malvales > Malvaceae > Gossypium > Gossypium raimondii. The sequence goes on along the minus strand of NC_068566.1, from coordinate 38,635,013 downwards.
AATGAGTTCTTTGAGTTTTCATCAAAATGTAATGGATAGAACTTAGATACAAATCTTACCCTAAAACTTCATAGAAGGCCAAGTATGTTCGTAGCTTCATTTTCTCGTGCTCAAGGGACGATGGTCTTTTCTGTATGACCCCAATGTATAAATCAGCGGCCTCATCATCCATCTGCATCACAGATAACTGATTCAGCAACCTTTTGACTCCACTGTCAATGAAACTGTCTAATGCTCACGTTCAAAGTAAGCATGGACTCGAAATTCCAATTTCCACATCAAACAATTTTGATTGATATCGTTACCTCTTCACTGATATCATCCAAAAGCCTCTGGCTATCTAATATTTGATGGTACCCATTCATGCTGGCTGTGAGCCATGAACATTCTGTGCCTTTAGCTGTTACAGATATTGCCTTGAGCTCAGGGCCGAAGGGCATTACACCGGTTGACAATGTCGCATGGAATCGAGTCTCTCCAATGCCTGTTTATCAAATAAACCAAGAATCATTGATTTCTCGGAAAATGATAGTGTTTGGCAAGATGAAAGAAAAGAAGAGTGTAAATAATAGGAACCATACCAAAATTCTATATCACTATGGATGAAAAGCACAACCAAATTGAAGCAAGCAAGCACTGGATGCACAAAGGCATCACAGTGATTATAATCTCAGATATATTTTAATTCTTAAAAAATATTGCATATCTTGAACATAGTTGTTTTTAATATATAATTATGAAGAAACCATAAAAATCTGTTGTTTGACATAAATGGTACCGTGAAAGAAGGATTTTATAGCGTTTTAGACTTTCATCCCTAGAATTGATTTCCTCCTTTCTAAAATAGCTTCTAAGCACCATTTAAGTGGCACTTTGGAATTTTGACAATTGAAAGCCACTGCAGAGTCACTCTCCAAGTATTTATCATCATTCATTAGAAAGGATCTAAGGAGGAGGGAAAAAGAAGTACCAGGAGGCTTATTTTTATCCTTTGCAAATACCAAAGCTAGAGCATCAAAAAAGTATAGATCAGGATTGTATTCTTCAGAATTACGAGCAGTTTTGCATACGAAGCGGCTACTTGCTTCCCCTACAATCACTGTTTCTTCAGGCATAACACAGTCTGACCAAAACAAAAACAAGTTTCCCACAGTGTTTAGCCTGTGTGCAATTCATAATCTGTACTAGAAATACAACAAAGGATCTATAGCAGAGTGATGTATATGTTTAAGTAATTTACCAAGCTCTGCAAGAACAGGAGTCAAGTCAATGTGTTGATCCTAAAATTATTTCATGCCGAGTGTTAGTAATGCAAATAGGAGAAGTAACAAGAAAAACAGATTATTTGAATGAAATGATGAAGATGTTAGTTGACTTACTCCAAACATTATCACCCCAGCTGGAATAACACTGCCAGAAACAGAAACTGTGTAATTCCTTATATCCATCATAAATCTATCGACCATGGTAACCCGATGCTCCTGATATCCATACAAATCATGTCAAAATTCCTTGGAGAAAGAAACGAAAGAAAACCAAACTCACAGTCACCGGATCTATAAAGGCTGGTCAGAAAACTTGAAGCTTAGCCAGTCAGTTCATGTGATATCCAGCAGGCTTGGGATTCGAATTCCGAGAACTTCAATTAACAAGAAATTTTACTAAGGTAGGAAGATTACCATCTTTGGTCTTAATAAAGGGATGGCATCAACCTTCAGTCCAGGTAGATATCCAACAATCAAGACAATGCCTCGGTTAAATTCTTCGGATTCTTGAGAAACTGAACCATCCTCTGCAGGTATCATGTGCCATCGAACCTGCAATATAACTTCAGTTAAGGACTCTAATGCAATCTAGCTGTTCAAAGTTTTAATTTTTGGAATAAACCAGCATAAAAACTAAACCTCTCTCATTGTGTTGGTGATAGCATCTCTACCAATGATTCCACATGCAGCATTGGTAACTACTGGTACTTTGGAGCCCAGTCTTTCGGTGATCTGCAACATAGGGAAAAGTAAAACCCAAAAAAAAAAAGACCCTTAACTTTTTGCCCCTGAATTGGTGCGTGGGGGATTTAGAAAAGGCTGCAAGGTCTGTAGATGAGCAAAAGGAAAGCATAAAATAAATAAAGATTGTGGGAAAGAGACAATACAATTTGATGAGCAGCTTCCAAGCTGAACTGTAACCCGATGGAGGCAATGGCAAACTGAGGACGAATTGGCTTGGAGAGAACCTTGTCAAGAGCCTCTTTCACAGCATCCTATTAATTGAAATACGAATAATCCATTTTTCAAGTGTTTTGATGTTGGATAAATCATGAATTACCAGTTAGTCTTTTAACTTACAGGGAGAGAAGGGTTGAGAGACAGTGCAGAGGCAAGCTTGGGACAAGTCAAAACTCTGTCGCAAACTTTGTTCCAGGATTTGCTAACGCAGGCAGCTGAAGCGAACGATGAAGCTGGCAACCTGAAGAGTATATTTTGAAGAATATCATCATTAACAGCAGCAAAACCACCCATTTTTTCTTCTTCAATCTTCAGTGTTTTCAGTGTGAGTGTGTTTCACAGCCATGAACGTACTTATAACGCCAAAGTCTAAGAAGGGTGGGGGAAAAACGACAAAAGCAAGGCGTTTCGAACTACATATGAGAAGGAAATAATTAACAGGATTCTTTGTTTTCCATAATCCTGAAAAGGTCTAAAACCTGGCAATTAAAGCTATTAATTAAGAAATGGATTCATTTCTTTATTTGGATTTGAAGTTTGGATTCTTTGGGATTAATTGGGTCTTGTTTTCTGGCTATTTCTGTCAAATCAGGCGGATCTTCTCCTCTATTGCTTTAATTGAGTTTCATAATCCATACTTATGGCCATTATAGCTCTTCTTGTTTTTTTGTTCCATAGGCTCCTAATCAAACTGCTTTTTCCTTGTATATTTCGCCCACCGTTGCTTCTCCGATTCTCATGACTTCAAAGTCTTGCAAATGATCCAGAACGGGTTCGATTTGGTTTTGAGAAAAAAATAATAATGTGGTTAACATATGATATTTTAAAAATCAAATTAATCTATTTTGTACATAAACTTTGGTCCAATGTGAAATTTGATATGTTGGTTTGTGATTGATTCAAATGTATATATTCAAATAAATGAATACGTACATTTATTTTCATATTCAATTAATGTAAAATTATGCTAATTCGATAATATTACTAGTGGTTTGTGAAAATTTAATCAAATTTAAATTTTATGAATAAAACCACACAAAATTGAAGTTCATATGTGACAGTGCACATTGTATCAAAGTTAATGTATAGTTTGATATTTATCCCTAATTTAAATCGAATCTTGAAAACAACATTGTTGAGAGGAAAGTCACAACCTCAAATATGAACTATAAAACGAACATGAAGAGTTAAAAAATAATTAGAAAAAGTAACATATTAACATAGGGTATATAAGTATTTTAATTTTTTATATATAAATATATAAAAAAACTTTCATATTTTCATCTTCCTATGCAATTTTTGTTAGTGTTTTTTATTAAAACTATTTTTATTTTTTATTTCTTTAGTAATAATATTTTAAAGATAATTATTAGATAAGTATTTTTTAATATTTTCATGGGTGAGCATAGGAGTACTTTTAATTATTCAACTAAAATTAAACTAATTTGAATAAAAATCAAACTAGACATAATAGTTTGAATTCTCAATTTTTTCTCAATCCTAGTTTTCATTTGATGCTTCTTCAAGAAATTAACTTGCAATAATATAATTTTGGTACAAACCCAAGCCCAAAAGAGTAATATGTACATTTTTTGGGTGTATTTGGTTGGGTGAAAAAGTGAAGGGATGGAAGAAAAGAGTGGCAAAGTAGAAAAAAAAAAAGTTTTGAAAGTGTTTGGTAGGAAAGAATAGTGAGAGAAAATAAAATAGAAGGATAATCATTTTTCATCCTAATGTATAAAAATTAATCCTCCCAAATTGGAATGACGAGAGGAGGGAAAATAAGAAAGAAGTGTATATTAATTCATAATTAAGTAATTTTTAAATGTTTTATTTATTTCCTTTCATTTTTCAACTCTACCAAGCAATGAATGGAAAGAAAATTAATTTTTCTTTTCAATTTTTTTCATCCTTACTACCAAGCCCGCCTATTGAAAGAAAAATTATATTTTCCATCTTTCTATTTTTCTACCCCTTCAATTTTTCATCTTTCCAGTTTTCTTCCGCTCTACCAAACAAAACAATTATTTTTCTTTAAGTATTTCGTGAGATAGTCACCAAAAATCAAATGAAATCCTAAATTGAGTATCCGATGACGTAATAAGCAATTACTATTCCTTGGCTTGTTGCGACTATATGCTTGAGTTAGAACAAAGTTTTATTTATTGATTCATTTATTTTGAATAAGTAATTTTGGGGTTTAAATAGTAAATTTTTAACCTTCCAAAAAATTCCAGCAAATACTTTCCATTACTTAAAAAACTTAAAAAATGGACGGTTACGTATGCTTCGCGACAGTTACAACTACTTTGTCGCCTCTATCTTTATGAAATTGTAGGAGTTTCTCTTTCCTATCGAGTATAAGCGTTGTATTAAGATTTTGCTTTCAATGTTGTTAGGAAACATGTTGATGCGAGTATGGGGGCCCAATTTTCAACCCAAAAATATGTTGGGCTTAACCTTCTACAAAGCCTACTTGACAAGCTCAAAAGATCACAAAACTTGAGGACCAACTTTGGATGAGATTTGAGCATCCTTGGAGTTGAGCAAGATTATCAAGACCTTGAATCTTGGTTTAAAATGGGCAGATTTGAAGATTTAAAAGTTTCTAAAAAATCAAGATTTCAATTCTAGGAAATCTTGGTTCAAGAACTAATTTCTTGAAGTGGGACTTGCTTGGATGATCATCTATGAGCTTAATGGAGTTAAAGGCTTGAAGAAAATGAGCTCCAATAATCCATATCAGCCTCCGTAGAGTTTCGACCCAATTTGAACCCATTTGAACAATTTTATTAAGCCTAAAATTATGTTATTTACTTGTTTAAATTTGATCCAATGCCCTATTAACATAAGTCAGATGAATTTCCCTCGAAGCTAGTGAGTTTATACTTGGTCTTTTTTTTCATTAGGTTAGTTCTTTACATGTTACATGTTGCTTAGGTAATCCTAATTAGAGTAGGATTAGAACTCTTAGTTTTATGTTAATTTTTTTAGAAAAAAGGGGTTGTCGCCCCTCTTATGAATTATCTAGCTTGTTTTTGTTTCATTAACCTCTTGGAGTTGTTCCTTTTTCAAGATCACCATTATTGTGATTTTTATATTTGCTTTGAACTTGTTTTCTTCAATATTTCATGATGATCACGTTTACACTCTTACTAGGATAGTTGGCCTAAGAGGTTGATTAAATCCAATGTTGGTGTTTGTTGAAGCCAAGTTATTCATTTCTCTTGTTATCTCTTTATTCTTCTTGTTGCCTTTTTTTTTAATGTTTTTGAAACAAACTAATCTTGTAAGACTTAAAAATTTATATTTAAACATGTGGCACTATTTCGATGGCAATATAGTAAATCTTTTAGAAAATTAACAATGTCATACAAATGAATTCTTATGAAAATAAAGTGATTTCTAAATGGAAATTAATTAAAATAATTTTAGAAACGAAAATGTGATGATAGGACTAAATTGTAAATTTTAGAAAGATTGAAGACTAATTTGTAAATTTGACCAAAATGGAAAAAATGAGTTATTATTGACTAATTGGTATCTGAATAAGTTATAATATGTATTGGTGTGATGAAAATCACTTTCAAGACCAAATTGGAAAAGATTTGAAAGTATATGGGCTAAATTGCAAATTTCTCATTTTATTGAGAAATAGGTAGAAGTGTAAGTTTCACCATTCATGGATATAGATTAAAGGATATATGTGATGTATGAAATGTAGCTTGGTTAAGTGTTTGTTGTGAAGAAATTATGCTTAGAGGTAAAAAAAAAAAAAGAAGGCAAATGATAATAATCACCATGCAAGGGCATTTTGATAGTTCCTCAAGAGATATATTGAGAATATTATTTTATCATGGTATTTGATATTTGAAATATATTTGGACCATTGGATGTGTTTTATGGGAATAGATTACTTTTGGACCACACATTTTAATGAAATTTGACCTGACTTTGGGGTTTTAAGTGTTACAAATGAACAAATGGGGGGAAGGAAGAGCCCACATTAAGCTTGTTGTAATCGACCATGGAGGAAAATTTATTTCTCTTTCATTACCAGTTTCTCTTCAAATCTTTCAAAATCCAACACCCCAACCTTAAGTTTTAGTTAAAAACTAGGAATGAGCGTTTGATCGAATTGAGTGAAAAAAATTCGAGTTAATCAAGTTGACGAGTCCTATTTTGTCATCCTAACTTGATTTGAAATTTTTACAAATCGAGTCAAGTGGAATGAAGTTTGATTCGAGTTGAATTAAGTGAAATTGCTAAAGTGAAATTAAAAAATAAAACATGTCAAATTAAAATCTTGTTACAATATAACTAATTCCATGTTAGAGCTCATAAACTTGGAACCATATATATTTAAAAACTTTTTCAAAGAAAAATTAAAAAATAAGATACTTTAGTGTGATAAACTTTAATAATTAATTAACTTATTAAGGTCCAAAATTATTATTTTAGAATATTTTAAAGTTTTTAACTATAACGAACCAGTTTCTAGTGGTGTCGAAAATTATGATTTTGGGGCCTCATTTCAGTAAATTGAGCATGTAAATATTAAATAGGAATATTTACGGAGTTAATATATTGTTAAATTGAAAAATGACTAAGTGATTTAGCGAAATTGTGTTTAATTAAGGTATAGGGACTAAATTGTAAAATTTTAATCGCTATAGGCTTTAAATTAGGATAAGGTTTAAGGACTTAAATAGAAATTATTCCAAGGACCAAACTGGTTATTTAACCATTTTTAATCATGAGATAGTGGACGGTGAAATCAAATTCTAGTATGACTAAATTATTATTTAAATTATGTTTAATGGTGATTAATTAATTAGTTAACTATGATTAATTAAACTAAAACAAGGTTAAGTTTAGTATAAATAAATAATAAGATAGTGTGATGAAAACCAATTTGTCATCATATTCAAACTCACACCATCCACCATATTCGAAAGAAAGAAAACCTTAAGTTCCTTCAAGCTTTCAACCACAAATTGGTAAGTGCAATCAAGTCGTTTTCTTGTAATTTTTATAGATTTGAGGTCACAGGTGCTTGATTTAGTTAGCCCATGTACCAATTTGTAAAACTGTTAAAGTTGTAGAAAGTTGTCATTGTTTATTTCTTGAAGAATTTGGCATGAAATTGTTAGAAATTTAACTTAGTTTATGAAAAGGACTAAATTGTAAAGCTTAATTGTTAGTTTTGTACATTAGGAGCCAAATTGAATAAAATAAAAAAATTTGTTATAAAATTGAGGTAGAAATAGGAAGTACAGAGTCCCTAATGAGTATATGTAAAGTCAAATTTTAATCTGAAGCTTTAGATTGAAAGTTACGCTTGTCTCAGGTTTAGGGACTAAATTGAATAAATTATAAAATATGCATGATTTGGTATTTTATTGTGAGTATGACTAGAAATTTACATAGATATATGTTTTATGACTGTATGTGGCTAACGTTGACGCTGGGTCATCGAGAGAGAAAGGAAAAGTGAGAGTTGTCAATAAGTGACGCGAGACATTGGTTTGTACCTTTACGATTTGTATCGTTTTAATTGTTTACACATATTTGCTAGCTCCATATGGAATGCCAAGGTAAGTATACAATGATAAAATGAATTGTAATGTTGAATGTGTTAGAAGATATCGAAATAAAGGAATACAATGAATAAGATGAGAGATTATATACATTATCTTGAAATGTGATGTGTTGTGGAAATTCAATAGAAAATGTGTATGATATGAACATATGTGTTTGGTTAATGAATTGATGATGAGATTGAAATGTACTACATGGTTACAATTTGTATCAATTCAGTATTACCCTAATAACAGTCCCGAGTATCGTACTGTTGATTGAGTTGGCATGCTTTAGGTTGAAAACCATCACTGCTAGGCCAACCGTGATGGTAGGATATGTATATAGTGAAAACCATCATTGTCGGGCCATCCGGAATGGTAGAATGAATTGATCATGAATTTCATCATTGTAGAGCCATTCGGGATGGTAATATAGGTAAAGTGTGGAAGCCATCGTCGTCGAGCCATCCGGAATGATAGAATGAATTGATCATGAATGTTATAATTGTCGAGCCATTCGGGATGGTAGTATAGGTAAAGTGTGGAAGCCATTATTTTCGGGCCATCCGGGATGGTAATACATTGAATTAAATAAACCATCAATGTTGGGAAACTCGGGATGGAAAATTGTGTATATTTAAAGGTCATCGTTGTCAGGCTACTCGGGATGACTAGAGTAAAATAAGAGTTATGGAATGATAATGGAATTGACATGTTTTTTGTATTTGTTACTCATGATAGAGAAAGCATGTAAACTAGTATATGAATTGGATTTGCGTGGCATGAACTACAAGGCATAGATGTGAGAGTTTATGTATGGCCTAAAGTTTCGTATTTGATAAATAATTTAATTTGGTTAACTATCTTATTATGTTGAATGGATTGGTTTTACCAATTGATATGTATACCCATATGTGGATGTGTCAATAGAATTGCTTAGCATAATAGGACATAATTTGGATAGTTTTATGCATATATGTAATATAACAAGTTAGCAATGTTATGTGTCGAAACCATTTTTATTTTTTGAAAAAAAATTAGTTGTCGATGAAAATTTGGAGTCGCCACCAATCTTTTATTAAGGTGTGATTGGATCACCTAAAAAACGACTTTGGTCTACGAGTTTCAGAAAAACGGATTCGGGAGTCAGTTACGTACGAGGAAGGATTAGCACCCTCGTGACGCCCAAAAATTGATACCAAATTGATTAATTAATGTCTTAAAGTCGAGAGTTAAAAAAAAATGTGATCATTAATTAAATTAAATTATTTATTAAGACTTTCTCATTTTGAAAAAAAAGAAAAATATCACACCCAATGTGTTAGGGCACAACATTTTATTCTCTTCATGATGAGTTAGTCCAAAAAAACTCGTGTAATAAAATTTAAGAAAATATCTAATTGTTTAAAATTTATGAAGAAATCGCAGTCCAATACGTTAGGGCACGATTTCTTAAAATCCCAAACATTAAATATTTTCTTTATTTTTAAAAAAATTTTATCTCGAGAAATCAACGTGTCACATCCAATACGTTAGGACACAACATATTGAATTCCCGATGACAAGTTTTATTTTGTTTGATTAAAAAGCAATCCTCGATTGTTAGATTTTACGAAAAAATCGGAACCCAATACGGTAGGGCTCAATTTTCTTGAAAATCCTAAATACGAGTATTATCCCTATTTTGAAAAGTTCTATTTTTAAAATCGAGTAAAAAGATGGCGTAATATTATAATATATATATGCCACAATAATAAATGCAACAATAATAAATATAACAATGGCATAGAAATAATGTATACAAATAAATAAATGAAACTAATATACATAAAAAATAAACAATGAAATGCAAGGTATTAAATAAACGAGCAAAATAATATAAATGAAAACACAAATTAATAAACAAATGAAAGAACTAAATAAAAATAAAGAATAAAAGGTACATAATATATACATTGAATTTTAAAAAAAAATGCACGTGGATTTACATATAAAATCTAGAATTATAAAATTTATATATAGTAAAATCTATAATGTATTTATGAAAATATAGAAAAATACATAATTAGATGTATATATATAAAATAATAATAATAAAAAATAAAAAAATAAGTAAATATTTAATCATTTTAAAACATAAATATATACGTAAAAATATAAAATATTCATTTAAAAATAAATATAGAAAATATTCATTAAAAAATAGAAATATATATGCATATATAGATAAAAAATTTACATATATATATAAAATAATTACATTATCAATTAATTTAAAAATAAAGAAAATAAAAAAAAGACTAAATTGAACTGTAGACAAAAATCTGGGGCAAATCCGTAAATAATTGAAGATTGGGAGACCATATTGAACGTGCAAAGAACGCAGAGGGGCTGAAAAGGAAATTATCCCTTCTCCTATAAAACGGCGTCGTTCCATCAGGACGAAATTGAAATTGGAAATAAATTAAAGGGAGAATTTAAAAAATAAAAAAAACTCGATTGCAAAAACATTAAAAGGCGGAGGGGCTAAAAGCGTAATTTACCCTTTCGCTCAAAACGCGCGGATCCTAGGCCTAATCGAGTCAGATTCGGGTCAACCCAGGCCTAAACGGCGCCGTTTTGAAGGGTTATTTAAGCCAATTTTAGTTCAAAAAAAATATTTTCATTCTTTTTTAGAAAAAAAACAAAAAAAACTCCTTAAAAATTTTCTCCCTTCCCCAAACGTCCGGCCAGGATCCGGTCATTGGCCACCGCGTCGGCCGCCGATCTCCGGCGCCGGCACTGCCATCTGCGGTGGCTGGAAAAGGAGAAAATCTCCTATTCGGTCCCTTTGAAGTCCTAAACCCAGATCTGGACTCGAAACTCACAAAACACTGCTGCAATAGCCTCAAATCTCTGAGAAACCTTTCGGTTTTCGACCGTTCACGGTGGTTCTGGGCACCACTCAGGTCGTTTCTTTCCCCTTTTTATTTCATTCATATGTACATGGAAAGAAAAATATAAAACTAACAGTAGATTAAAAAATTGTTAATATCAACCTTTTTATTCTTCGATTGAATCTATGATTTTATTCTCTTGCTCTTACGTTGTAAAGAATGCTTGTTTTCTATTGATTTCGAATCGGATCCCTCTTACAGTATATTGAGTTTGCTTTTATAGCAAACAATGAAACAAGAAAAGTAAACAAAATCTTCTGGTATCTTTCGTGATTTCAAAGATTTTTCTTGCCATATTCTATCTTGTTTCCTTCCTTGTTGTGCAGGTACGACGATCGCGTGGAGATTCAGAGGGCGAGGCTCAGCTTGCGGCGCTGTTGACCTTTGGAAACCCTAGGGTTTCTTCATCTGCTTTGGGCCACCAGATTTGGGCCTCTGCTTTATTTCAATTTGGGCCATGTATCTGGGCCAATTATTTGTTTTGGATTCGACTTTGTAAAAAAAAACAAATTGGACTTTTTATTTTACTTTATTTATTAAAGGGACGGGTAAAATTTAGGTATTACAGCTGCCCCTCTTTGCTCGTTATCGTGTAACGGGAACGGAGCAAAGACTTTAAAAATGCCAAATTTTGCCCGGTCATGCTGGCTTTTGGTACTCTTCTTCTTTAAGTAGCCTCATTCCTTGCCTACTGTATCTTCAAAGGTATAGGAACTAATGCTTCAATCTACTCCAGTGCAATGTTAAGGAGATAAGACTTGATCTGCTACAACTTAAAGATGAATTTGATGCGATCTGCCCTATTGTAATTTCAGAGAGATAAGATCCATCACTCTAATCCACTCCACTACAACTTTAGGGAGACAAGATTTGTTCATTTAGTCTGCCCCACTACAATTTTAGGGGGATAAGACTTGCTTTCTTCAGTCTGCCTCACTGCAGCTTCAGGAGGATAAGACTTGCTTACTTAGTCTGCTCCACCGCAACTTCAAGGAGATAAGACTAGATTCGATCTGCTCTCTGCAACTTCAGAGAGATAAGATCCAAGGTTTTAATCCGCTCCACTGCAACTTCAGGGAGATAGGATTATCGACTTTAATCTGCTCCACTGCAACTTCAGGGAGATAAAATTTTCCATCTTCAGTCTACCTCACTGCAACTTCAGGAGGATAAGACTTGCTTACTTAGTCTGCTCCACCACAACTTCAAGGAGATAAGACTAGATTCGATCTACTCTCTGCAACTTCAGAGAGATAAGATCCAAGGTTTTAATCCTCTCCACTGCAACTTCAGGGAGATAGGATTATCGGCTTTAATCTGCTCCACTACAACTTCAGAGAGATAAAATTTTCCATCTTCAGTCTGCCTCACTGCAACTTCAGGAGGATAAGACTTGCTTACTTAGTCTGCTCCACTGCAACTTCAGGGAGATAAGACTAGATGCGATCTGCTCTCTGCAACTTCAGAGAGATAAGATCTAAGGTTTTAATCTGCTCCACTGTTACTTCAGGGAGATAGGATTATCGGCTTTAATCTGCTCCAATGCAACTTCAGGGAGATAAGATTTGCCATCTTCAGTCTGCCTCACTGCAACTTTAGGATGATAAGACTTGCTTACTTAGTCTGCTCCACTGCAACTTTAGGGAGATAAGACTAGATGCGATCTGCTCTCTACAACTTCAGAGAGATGAGATCTGTGATTTTAATCTGCTCCACTGCAACTTCAGGGAGACAGGATTATTGGCCACCGATTTGTTCTCTAGGGAACATGACCTGTAAAAATCTATTTTATGAACTTAATTATGCCTAGTGATTAGGATGTTATGAACAAAAATGATTGCAATGCTCCTAACTAAACATGTATGAATGAAATTTGAATGAATGCAGAATGTCATTTTTCGAGAATTATCACTCAAGTTATAATTTCTCAAAGTTTATGAAGGTTTTATCGCTGACGCCTTTTGCTTGGCTGGCATCTCCAAAGAAACACTTAATCAAATTGTCCCCCATTGTGAACTTCAAAGCTCAATCTACTAGGACGCAGAATTTGTACCATTTTCCTTCCACCATGACCCAATGGTAGGAAAATTTGACTCTGCTCAATCCTCTCCTATTGTAATTCAAGGATGCAGATCATAAAACTCTTTTACACCATTCCCAAGGTGTCATACCAAATGCTCATGCACAAATGAAGAGTTTTCTTTCCAGAGGGAACTTCCCCCTACTCCTTGGTGATTGAAGCTTTGTCACCAATCAAGACTTCTTGTCATCTCATTCAGTATTTAGACAACAAAATCTGAAAGAGCAGACTTAATTTAGACTTTTTCCTTCTTAGACCTTTAAACTTGGTGCGTTCTAAACAAATAGTCATGCTTCAGGTTACTAAACTATTTAGAAATTCCAAGAGTAATATGCAAAACTTCTTTTGTGAAAGTTTATTAATCCATTAATCATTATTCTAATGCAACATGCTTGCACAAAGATCAATATACTGATTAAGGAATGAATTAATTCAAGGGATAACTCGAATAATAGAAAAGGAATTTAATGATAGCAAGTGTCTTGAAAAGAAAAAGGTATTCAAGATCATCAAAGAATAAAGTATTACAAGAACAAAAAAATTCAGTACAAGTAATATGAAGACTAAGTGCCTTGGATATCACAGTTTGAATTTCTCCGTACAAACTAAGAATCATTTTGAATTTAACATGTGTTTAGGAGATCCACGGTACTTTGTCGATGCCCCAAGATGTCGCATATTCTTTTCCTGTTGATTTAGGTATAGCAAGATCACCACATGCCCCAATCTGATCATTGTTTGAGCCGCCCTTTTTGGGTTTTCAACTCAAATCCCCTTTGGTCTCAAGGCGCCCTTTGCGGGTTTTTACCTTGGCCTCTCTATTTTTTTTTCAAAGCGCCTTTTGCGGGTTTTCACTTTGATTCCTTCTTTTCCTTCAAGTGAAATATTTCTTGACTGAATCTGAACTTATAGGATTCGGTAAGTTTTTACCATCCATTTCACTCAAAATCAAAGCACCTCCAGAAAAAGCATTTTTTACAACATAAGGTCCTTCCCAGTTTGGCATCCATTTCCCTCTGAAATCGTTTTGTAAAGGGAGGATCTTTTTCAACACCAAGTCCCCCTCATGAAATTCTCTGGGACGAACCTTTTTGTTATAAGCTCACATCATTTGTTTTTGGTACACTTTCCCGTGACGAATAGCTTTTAGTCTTTTCTCTTCTATCATATTCAATTGATCATACCGAGATTGAATCCATTCGGCCTCGTCCAATTTTAACTTAGCCAACACTCGGAGAGAAGGGATTTCCACTTCAATGGGTAAAACTGCCTCCTCCATCCCATAAACCAAAGAAAAAGGCGTTGCCCAAGTAGAAGTCCTGATTGATATCTAGTAAGCAAGAAGGGCAAATGGTAACTTCTCATGCCAACCATTGTAAGTTTCAGCCATTTTTGCCACAATTTTCTTGATATTTTTATTGGCCGCTTCCACTGCACCATTCATTTTTGGACGATACGGTGATGAATTATGGTGTCTAATATTGAACTGGTTGCAGACTTCCGCTATTGTGCTGTTATTCAAATTCAGCGCATTGTAAGATATGATTCTTTCGGGCATTCCATATCGACATATGATCTCTTTCTTCAAAACCTTATTGACTACTGATTTCGTGACATTAGCATATGAGGCTGCTTCTACCCACTTAGTGAAGTAGTCAATAACCACAAAAATGAAACGATGTCCATTAGAAGCCTTCAGCGATATTGGCTCAATGACATCCATCCCTCACATGGAGAAAGGCCATGGAGAAGTCAGAACATGAAGAGGCGAAGGGGGCGCGTGCATTTTATCCCCATAAATTTGGCATTTATGGCACTTCTTGGCATAATTAATGCAATCTCCTTCCATGGTGAATCCATTGGCGTGTGTTCGACAAATACCCTCATGGACTTCTTCTAAAATTTCCTTAGCCTCTACAGCATCCACGCATCGCCTCTACAGCATCCACGCATCTCAACAGTACTCGATCCTTTCCCATTTTGTATAGAATCTCTCCATCTAGGACATAGTCAATAGCTAATCTCCTCAATGTCCTCTTATCATTCTCCGTTGCCTGATCAAGATATTCACGATTCTTCACATATAGCAATATATCTTGGTACCAGAGATGATCATCATTCTCCATTTCTTCAATACTGTAGCAATGGGTCAGAATCTCATAAATACTAATTTGAATGGGCTTCATGTCCTCTAATCTGTTTACTTTAATCATAGAGGCTAAAGTGGCCAGAGCATCAGCCATCTGATTTTCTTCCCACGGAAGATAACAAAAGATAATGTTGTCAAATTCTTCAATCAACTCTAAAACCAATCTCTGATAACGGATCAACTTAGGGTCTCTTGTTTCCCATTTCCCTCTTAGTTGGTATATTACCAATGCTGAGTCTCCGTACACTTCTAGTGTCTTAATTTTCCGCTCTATAGCTGCCCGGATACCCATGATGCAAGCTTCGTACTCAGCCATGTTATTAGTGCAATCAAAGTTCAATTTACTGGTGAAAGGACTGCCCTAATCCCATTGCCTAACGCATTCAAAGCTCCGTCAAAATTTAATCTCCAAGAATGATTTTCTTGGGGATCCTCTTCAGCATTTGCCACATACATCAAGTCTTCATTCGGGAAATCAAAGTCCAGAGGTTCATAATCTTCTAAAGCTCTGTTAGCCAAGAAATCTGCTATCGTACTCCCTTTGACGGCCTTCTGACTTACATATACTATATCAAACTCGGAGAGCAAGATTTGCCACCTAGCCATTCTCCCATTCAACGCCATTGACTCCATCATATACTTTAAAGGGTCTAATTTTGAAATTAGCCAAGTCGTATGGTAGAGTAAATATTGCCTCAACCTCTTTGTCGTCCAAATCAATGCACAACATAATTTTTCGATGGACGAATATCTCATTTCACAATCAGTGAATTTCTTACTGAGATAGTATATTGCCATTTCCTTCTTTCCAGTCACATCATGTTGACCCAGCACACATCCCATGGAGTTTTCAAACACCGTCAAATACAAAATCAAGGGTCTATCTGGGCTAGGTGGTGACAGCACTGGAGTATTGGATAGGTATTGATTTATCTTT
This sequence comes from Gossypium raimondii, assembly GCF_025698545.1. Classification (NCBI taxonomy): domain Eukaryota; kingdom Viridiplantae; phylum Streptophyta; class Magnoliopsida; order Malvales; family Malvaceae; genus Gossypium; species Gossypium raimondii. The sequence continues at coordinate 38,619,104 of NC_068566.1, read as the reverse complement.
CCAAAAGCTTCATGGCATTCTTCATTCCAAACACCTGGATTATGTTTCTTCAAAAGACAAAATATGGGGTCACATTTCTCGGTCAACTGTGAAATGAATCGAGAAATATAATTCAGTCGCCCTAAGAAACCTCGAACCTCTTTCTCAGTATGTGATGGCGGTAAATCTCGTATTGCCTTGACTTTGTCTGGGTCAATCTCGATTCCTTTTTCACTGACAACGAAGCCCAATAATTTTCCTGACCTGGCTCCAAAAGTGCATTTTGTTGGATTAAGTTTGAGCTAAAACTTTCTTAATCTTAAGAACAATTTTCTCAGGACCTGCACATGCTTCTCCTCTGTTCTGGATTTGGCAATCATATCATCAACATAAACCTCAATCTCTTTGTGCATCATGTCGTGGAACAAAGCTACCATGGCTCTCTGATATGTTGCTCTCGCATTCTTTAATCCGAATGGCATTACTATGTAGCAAAATGTTCCCCACAAAGTAATAAATGTAGTTTTTCCCATATCTTCAGGGTGCATCTTTATCTGGTTATATCCTAAAAAACCATCCATGAAAGAGAACAGTGAATATCCCGCCGTATTGTCCACCAGAATATCAATATGCGGTAATGGGAAATTTTCCTTTGGGCTAGCTTTGTTAAAATCTCTGTAATTCACGCAGATTCGTACTTTTCTATCTTTTTTAGGAACTGGAACGATGTTGGCTACCCATTCAGAATATTTGACCTCCTGTAAAAACCCGGCATCAAACTGTTTCTTGACTTCCTCTTTTATCTTAAGCACAATATCAGGCCTCATTCTTCTTAGCTTCTGTTGAACTGGCTTACAATCCTCCCTTATAGGTAGGCGATGCACTACAATGTCAGTGCTCAACCCGGGCATATCTTGGTATGACCATGCGAAGACATCTTTGAATTCTTGGAGTAATTCAATGAGGTCTCGTCTTGTCTTTGCAGAAATCTCAGTTCCAATTTTCACATTTTTCCTTCTTCCAAGCTTACAACTTCTATTGCTTCCTTGTGAGGTAGAATTTGTTTTTCTTCCTGTTCTACCATTCTCAACAAGTCCAAAGATAAACCACCATCTACATCACCTTCAAAGTCCTACGATCCCTCTAAACACATGTTTCGTTCCAGAAGAAGCTTTGAGTTTGTAGCAGCGTCATTCATGTCATTGATATTCAAGGACCTAATATGGTTACGAAAGAATGTATAAATTTATGTACAATTATTTGTGCAATATGATTATAAATGAAAGAATAATTTAATGTATTTACTCGTATGGAAAGAATAAAAGAATATTTGCTCGAAAGAATTGCAAAGATGTATTTTATTAAAATAATAATATTTAAACATAAGCCTTTTTCACAAAAGAGTTCTTATTATTTCTAGGCTAAAACAACAAGTTTGTTCTGAATATTACTCTGAGATAGTTTTAAAGACTTTAGGTATTTCTTCCGCAGTCTAATTTTCTAGAACACTCTCAGGCTCATAAAGACGAATATCTAACAAACTCCCTTCTTCATTTGCGTCCTCACTTACAGCGTTCATATGCATATTTTCCAACGGCTCTTCAATGCTTTCTTTAATCAGTATCTTTCTCTCAGAATGAATGATCCCTCCAGATACGAAGGTTTTGGATATGTGGGGAATTATCATTGGCTCTCATTTGATTTCCTTCCCACTTAGACGCGTCCTTCTTCTCTCCCGCCTTCTTTCCAACTCCTTATTTCTCTATCCTCTGTCTGGCTTGTACCCTAAGCCAAAGCTGTCTTGTTTCTCTTTTAGCACTGGAATCTCGATTCTTCCTTGAAGATACTTCCCTAATTCTCTTCTGAGAAAAGCTCCATTTCCTACCAACAGTCGCAAACCCATCTCTGTAGTTTTGGATATTTTAGGCGCCAAAATTTTGCTCCATTCAGGAATAAATGCTGCATTTACAAACTCCAGAGATCGAAAAGAGCATTCCATTGACTCGTTATTGATTTCAACATACGGTGCCTTATTGGATACAGCCACTATAATATCCTCTTCGGCATTTATTGTCACCAGCCGACCTTCTGACACTAGCTTCAATTTCTGATGCAATGATGACGGTACAACCCCCGCTGAATGTATCCATGGTCTTCCTAATAAAAAATTGTAGGAGGGTTTGATGTCCATCACAAGGAAATTCACCTCATAAACTGTTGGGCCAATCAATAAGGGTATTTCAATTTTTCCCATGACTTTTCTTTCTGTACCATCAAACGCCCTCACTATATTTTGGTATGGTTTCATGTGCGAGCTATCTATGGGAATCCTGTTAAGTGTGGATAATGGCAACACATTCAAAGCTAATCCATTGTCAATCAACACTCCTGGCAAAATATACCCTTTGCATCGTGTAGTGATATGCAAAGCCTTGGTAGACCCCATGCCCCCAGGTGGTATTTCATCATCATTGAAGAATATGAAATTATCAGCACTGATATTATTGACCAACCTATCTAATTTGCCAACAGAAATATCATTGGCCACATAAGTCTCGTTCAGCACCTTCATCAATGCACTTCGGTGCACTTCTGAATTCAAAAGTAAGGCTAGTACAGATATGCGAGCCAGTTGTTTATGGAACTGTTCGACGACATTATACTCACTATGCTTCAAAAATTTAAGGAATTTCGCAGCTTCTTCCTCTTTCACCGACTTATTGATAGATAGCACAGGCTCGACTATTTTCCCTTTTTGTTCCAAGATTACGGCCCTTCTTTTCACAGGTTCTGGATCGGCACTCACACCCTGGTCCTTTGTAGTCTCCTTTCCAGGGACAGTTGTATTGCACTCGTAGTTCCACGGAACCTTCCTACTATCTTGTTAAGAAAAGGTTGCAGGTTTCTTTATTATAATCAATGGCATTATTGGCGTTCTCACTTCATCATTCTTTGGTCACGAGATAATGACCACAGGCTACGCTACTCTTGGAACCTTCGTGGATTCGGATGTGCAGATACTCTCCCCCCCTCAACTTCTTCATAAAACTCCATTTCTTTGTTATCCATCAGGCCTTGAACCAAGGCTCTGAATTCTGTGCATTCTTGAATCTCATGTCCCTCCTCATGATGGAACTCACAGTAGTTTTCCACCCCTTCAAAGCTTCTCTCTGAATCCAAAACAAACAACCCTCTTTCTACCATCTTCTTCCAGATCCATCTCAAAGGAATCTTCATTTCTGCAATATTTTCCTTGATTTTTCTATCCGTGTTCCCTCCTATCATGTTCACTCCATTTTTGTTATGATTAGGTAACGGATTCTCTATACTGGGCGAATCATCCAATTTAACAACGTCCATCCTTATGAGTCTTTCTACCAGTTTTTTGAACGTCGTACAATGTTCTATAGAATGCCCCATGATTTCCGTGTGATAATCACATTGTACGTTTGCATCGTACCACTTGGGGTATGGAGGTTGTAGAGGTTTCAAATGGTAAGGGGAAACCACGTATGCATTTAATAGATTCTGATATAGCTCCTTATACGATATTGGAATTGGCGTAAATTGTAGCTTCTCCGTATTTTGTCTTGTGTCAGATCCCCGTTTTGATGATCCTTGTTGGTTAACGGCCACTTTTCTCGATTTATTCACCGTAATCATCTTGAATAAGAACTTGTGTTTTTGACCTCATTTTCCTTCCTCTTCGAGGCCGACCTTCTGCTACTTTCTCCAGCATCTATCTTCCCACTTCTGATAGCATTTTCTATCATTTCGCCATTCATAACTATGTCAGAAAAGCTTTTAGTAGCACTTCCTAACATATGTGTAATAAATGGGGCCCTCAATGTGTTAACGAAAAGCATCGTCATCTCTCTTTCTAGAAGAGATGCTGAACTTGGACGGCAACCTTCCTCCATCTCTGTGCGTATTGCCTAAAACTTTTACCGGGTTTCTTTTCTATGTTCTGCAGAGTGATTCTATCAGGTACTATGTCAGTCACATGGCTGTACTGTTTTATGAACGCCTGTGCTAGACCTCCCCATGAATTAATCTGGGTACGGCTCAATTGAGTGTACCACTTGGATGCAACCTCTGTGAGGCTATCCTAGAAGCAATGTATCAATAGTTGGTCGTTATTAACATACCCAGTCATCCGTCTGCAGAACATAGTAATATGGGCTTCGGGGCTACTAGTTCCGTTGTACTTCTCAAACTCTGGCATTTTGAACTTGAGTGGGAGTACCAAATCCGGAACCAAGCTCAATTCTTTAGCATCAATCTCATAGTAGCTATCAGTAAATTCCATTGCTCTAAATTTCTCCTCTAGCCATTTGTACTTTTCTTCTAGTTGTTTTGGCAATTCATCATTCATTTTCTCCTTTTCAGCTGCTTCATCGAAGTCAGGGGTAACAAGGTTGTCTCCGGGGTTAGAGCCTGATCCAGCTTGAAAATTCATTTGTGTTGCGGCGCCGACCTAGAACTACTGAGGCTTAATGGTGACAGAATATTTGCGTGGATATACCTCAACATGCTGAGGGGTAAAGCCTAGGAGATAAACAGGTCCCTCGCTGTCTCCTTCTTCAATATTGAGCACAGAACCCTTCCCTTTATCAACTCCTCCAGTCAACAACTGAGTCAACTTAGCCATCATTTTCTGTTGAATCTTCTCAAGCTACTCATTCATTTGTTGTTCAAGCTGATCTTGCATTTCCTTCTGGAACTGTTCTAGCCTTTGATCCATGTCTTTAGTTTTCGATCAAGTACCGTAGCGGTGTTTGGTAGGTTGATTGGTTTCCAGATTAACTCAGGAGTGATTTAAATTAATTAGAATCTTTTGATGTATTTTTAATGCATATGAAGCAATGCAATCCATGAAATGAATGCAAAAAGACGTCAATTTTGATTCAATTCCATTTATGAAAACTTTTCTAGAAATTAAATTTCTTTACATAAAGTGAATTACAAACAAGACTTTGCCCTAGTACCCAGAACTCTAATATTTCTAAGTAACAAAGCTAATTCTTGTCCCTGATCCGATTCTAATTCATACTTCACATTCAGCATGTCAGCTTGTACTGCTAAAGTCTGTATGTGATCAGCTACTTCTCGAATCTGGACCACAACTTCCTCCATAAGATGATCTCTGCTCCTAACTTGACCTTGAAAGTAGTGGAGCTGTTCATTATTACGACTTTCATTTGCTTTCAAGTACTTGATCTGGATCTCACAATTTCGCAGCGCTGTTTCTAGCTCTTCGATTCTTTTCTTCATTTCCTCAATCTTGCTCAAGCTTGCTTTCAACTCTATTGCAGAATTTTGATTTCGATACTAATGAAGAGATCTTTCCAACTCGGTCACCCTATCCTTTAATTCACCTTTTTCTCTCTGGCTATCTGACAAACTCTTTTCTAAAGCCTCGTTTCGCATCTGCATCTCTTGGAATTTTCGTTCCCACCTATCGGCTTTGTCCTTTTCTTCTTGAATTTCTTCACACCATTGCTCTGAAGTTTTTCCCAGCCCGACAGTTTTTATTGAAAGACGTAACTTTTTATAATCCGACTTCAGACTACCCAACTCCTTCTCAGCCTTGTTTTTCTCTTTCCTTAATTTCTCAGTTTCGAGCTTCTGAATGTTTATGTCTAATCTCAAGTTCATCTTTTCTTCCTCCATTTGCTCTATCTTCTTTTCTAAATACGCATTTCTTCTCTCAAAATCTTGTCTTATGATTTCCAACTCAAAAGGGATGACTCGCAAATACTCCTCTATTGACTGGCTACTTTCCTGACTTATCTTGGGTATATTATCGTTGATTCTCCTAACCCACCATTCATTATACTCAGGAGTTTTCATGGGACCCACCGTTAACCTCTTCATTCGTCGAGTCTGCTTCCATGCGCTAGACATCTCTTGAATCTTTTTTCTATAAACATCATCTCTATATGAAAATTCACAATCAGCTATCCCTTGGGTCGCAAGTATAAATTGCCTTGACCTATACTGCCTTAGCACCAATAATGGTACATATCCAACAGCTCCCCAAATTCCAAGTAGTGGAACCCAATCAAAATTACCACACCTATACAGGATTTCATCTGGAAGCAACCAAGGAGCTCTCCACTCAACGTCCTCCTCCTGAAGATTTTGAATAATTGCCATCCACTTCTCCTCCGAAATGTCGTCTCTTCTCGGCATAGCTACTATCTCCTTTAGTGGAGAATAATTTTTAGAGAAAACCCGATACGAAACCTTATCCACCTTCCAAAAGTGATTGTGAAACCATGCGAGTAAAAGCTGTGCACATCCAATAAATCTACCCTCACCCGTTTTTCAGCATGCACTCAAGGATCTAAAGCTTTCTACCAAAATTGTTGGGATCGGTGTAACCTTCTTATCAAGTCGGTCAAATAAATCGGTGACTGCTTCATCCACATGCCCCAAGGCCTTGGGGAAGACAACCAAGCCATATATACTTAAAGCAAAGACATCTAACCTCTTTCTCATGTCTGGGTGTGTTAGAATTGCATCTTTCAAACTTCTCCAAGGAAAGCATTTACTATCCCCCTTTTGCTTAATCCGTGTAGCAACCCTCTGCTCACTCATCCCTGTTATGCTCATCAACTTCTTTGAAAAGGTTGGCACATTTACCGCTCTTGAATATATCATGTCCACTTAAAACTTTGAACATCGGAGTAAAGCCACATATTCTTCTATCGTAGGCACCAAATCGACCTTCCCTAATGTGAAGCAGCTGTAAGTAGGATTCCAAAACTGGGTGAGAGCTCGAAACAAATGCTTGTCTACCTTAACATCAAGAAAATAAGGCAAATCCCCATAATTATCATAAAATAACTGTCTAACCTCATCATTCCACTAATCCCAGATTTCCTTCAACTCTTGCAAATTGTTTTGAGTCACACTGATGCGAGTAAAATCCCATAATTTCGATACATATCCATGGCCAAGCTATCGCCTTTCTCTTGCTGCGTCGTTTCAGACCAAGTTCAGACAGTCGCATTATCCTCCATTTTATCAAGAAACCCTTTTTCCATGATAAGCTTTCTATTTAGCAACTGAATATGAACCGACGCCTTTTATGATGTAATGAAATGTCATGTCATGCAATAAAAATAAGACACAAAAAGTCAGTATCATATAAAACCATAGAATATAATCAAGAAATAATAAAATACCTACTCGGATATTTACTAGGGTTTAGTGTAGTTCTACCTAGGGTGGATTCCTAAGGTTCATTATATGAAGTTCGGCTTCTAGGGCAAAGGTACCCGAACCAGCAGATTCCTTGATCCTCACCCATTATAGGCTCATATAGATCAAGTTCGGTTCTGGGGAACACATTTTCCCTATGACTATACGGAGATGATAATCTCACGAAGGCATAGGTACCGATGTATTCCGAAAGCGATCCACTATCCTATACGGAGGTGAAAACCTCACGAAGGAATAGTTTCTCAGTCCCACTTAGAAGGGTAAAATCATTCAACTCACGTAATTTATAATGCAAGAATAACTTAGATCAATTAAGCAATAATATAATAAATGCAAAAGGAATTTTTTTTAAATATTTTCTCGACCGTAAGACAACAATTAATCAACTTTGTGGCTCGACTCTTTTATTTTAAAAAAAAATCCCCAGTGGAGTCGCCAAGCTGTCGAAACCATTTTTATTTTTTGAAAAAAAACAAAAATTAGTTGTCGATGAAAATTTGGAGTCGCCGCCAATCTTTTATTAAGGTGTGATTGGATCACCTAAAAAATGAATTTGGTCTACGAGTTTCAGAAAAATGGATTCGGGAGTCAGTTACGTATGATGAAGGATTAGCACCCTCGTAATGCCCAAAAATTGGTACCAAATTGATTAATTAATGTCTTAAAGTCGAGAGTTAAAAAAAATACGACCCTTAATTAAATTAAATTAAATTAAATTAAAAAAATGTGATCCTTAATTAAAAGAAAAATATCACACCCAATGCGTTAGGGCACAATATTTTATTCTCTTCATGATGAGTTAGTCCAAAAAAACTCGTGTAATAAAATTTAAGAAAATATCTAATTATTTAAAATTTATGAAGAAATCGCAGCCCAATACGTTAGGGCACGATTTCTTAAAATCTCAAACATTCAATATTTCCTTTATTTTTAAAAAATCTTTATCTCGAGAAATCAACGTGTCACATCCAATACGTTAGGACACAACATATTTAATTCCCGATGACAAGTTTTATTTTGTTTAATTAAAGAGCAATCCTCGATTGTTAGATTTTACGAAAAAAATCGAAACCCAATACGTTAGGGCTCAATTTTCTTGAAAATCCTAAATACGAGTATTATCCCTATTTTGAAAAGTTCTACTTTTAAAATCGAGTAAAAAGATGACGTAATATTATAATATATATATATATATATATATATATATGCCACAATAATAAATATAACAATGACATAGAAATAATGTATACAAATAAATAAATGAAACTAATATACATAAAAAAAATAAACAATGACATGCAAAGTATTAAATAAACGAGCAAAATAATATAAATGAAAACACAAATTAATAAACAAATGAAAGAACTAAATAAAGAATAAAGAATAAAAGGTACATAATATATACATTGAATTTTAAAAAAACCATGCACGTGGATTTACATATAAAATCTAGAATTATAAAATTTATATATAGAAAAATCTATAATGTATTTATGAAAATATAGAAAATACATAATTAGACGTATATATATAAAATAATAATAAAAATAAAATAAAAAATAAGTAAATATTTAATCATTTTAAAAACATAAATATATACGTATAAATATAAAAATATTCATTTAAAAATAAATATAGAAAAATATTCATTAAAAAATAGAAATATATATGCATATATAGCTAAAAAAATTACACATATATATAATAATTACATTATCAATTAGTTTAAAAATAAAGAAAATAAAAAAAAGACTAAATTGAACTGTAGACAAAAATTTGGTGGAAAATCCGCAAATAATTGAAGACTGGGGGACCATATTGAACGCGCAAAGAACGCAGAGGGGATGGAAAGGAAATTATCCCTTCTCCTCTAAAACGGCGTCGTTCCATCAGGACGAAATTGAAATTGGAAATAAATTAAAGGGAGAATTTAAAAAAAAAACTCGATTGAAAAAACATTAAAAGGTGGAGGGGCTAAAAGCGCAATTTACCCCTCCGCTCAAAATGCACGGATCCTAGGCTGAATCGAGTCGGATTCGGGTCAACCCAGGCCTAAACGGCACCATTTTGAAGGGCTATTTAAGCCAATTTTAGTTAAAAAAAAAACATTTTCATTCTTTTTCAAAAACAAAAAACAAAAAAACTTCTTAAAAATTGTCTCCCCTCCCTAGACGTCCGGCCAGGATCTGTTCATCGGCCACCGCGCTGGCCGCCGATCTCCGACGCCAGTACCGCCGTCTGCGGTGGCCGGAAAAGGAGAAAATCTCCTATTCGGTCCCTTTGAAGCCCCTAATCCCAGATCTAGGCCCGAAACCAACAAAACACTGCTGCAAGAGCCTCAAATCTCCGAGAAATCTTTCGGTTTTCGACCATTCACGGTGGTTCTGGGCACCACTCAGGTCGTTTCTTTCCCCTTTTTATTTCATTCGTATGTACATGGAAAAAAATATAAAACTAACAGTAGATTAAAAAAATTGTTGATATCAACCTTTTTAATCTTCGATTGAATCTGTGATTTTATTCTCTTGCTCTTGCGTTGTAAAGAATGCTTGTTTTCTATTGATTTCGAATTGGATCCCTCTTACAGTATATTGAGTTTGCTTTTATAGCAAACAATGAAACAAGAAAAGTAAACAAAATCTTCTGGTATCTTTCGTGATTTCAAAGATTTTTCTTGCCATATTCTGTCTTGTTTCCTTCCTTGTGCAGGTACGACGATCGCGTGGAGATTCGGAGGGCGAGGCTTGGCTTGCGGCCTGTTGACCTTTAGAAACCCTAGGGTTTCTTCATCTGCTTTGGGCCACCAGATTCGGGCCTCTGCTTTATTTCAATTTGGGCCATGTATTCTGGGCCAATTATTTGTTTTGGATTCGACTTTGTAAAAAAAAAAAACAAACTGGACTTTTTGTTTTACTTTATTTATTAAAGGGCCGGGTAAAATTTAGGTATTACATTATGTTTATTATGTTTATTTACTTTGTTTTACAAAGGTTGGTCTAAGCTTTATTGCTCGACGTACGGTTTGTTTTCTCCATGCGTAGGTTTAATAAATTCCTGAGAGTTCAAGCAGTGGATCTAGCATCCAAGAAGTGATCCTCCCGACTCAACAATGTTTGTATAAATCATGTTTTGTTCAAGTATGGAATGTACCTCAATTAAGTTAGTTTTTGGGCATAATATATGCTTATGTGAATGATTGAAGCTTGAAATGATATCCTGCAAGTAGTCAAATGTTAGAAATGTGTATTTGAGTTTACTATAAAGTTTGAAATGTCTGGAATGATATTATACTATGGTAAAATGAAGTGTGAAATCATGTCATTTGTTTAATATGGTTAGAACCAATAATACAATCTATATGTCGAATGAAAATTGGCTAGATAGTTAAATTACAAATGTGATTGTTTAGGTACGGTATAAATGTTTAGAATTAACTTGTTCATGATGAGTATTTGGCTGGGAAATGTGGCTGAAATATATAGGTTGGTTGTTTTGGTCAATTGCAGGTTGGTATCACCTTGATCTTTTAGAAACAACTTGTCACGTCGCAACGTCAAGCATTTGTTGCCGCGACGAGATCAGGTCACCATCTCACAATGCAATGTCGAGCAATGGTCATTGCGACAAGTCTAAGTCAGTATGTGACATCACGACAAAGAACCCTCAATGTCAAGATGTCAACCTCAAACTTTGAAATATTTACAAATTGATCCTAACTCGAACTCGAGTTAGCAATAGAGCTTTCGTAAGCTCATATAAGACCCGAAAATGAATGCATATCATTTAATACAATTGTTTTGCTTATATTTAATTTTTTAATAGTTCAAATTGAGTGTAAAATTATCATAGTTGCTCCGATATTGAATGTAATACCTTATAGCTCGGATCTAATAATAGGGTCGAGTATGAGGTGTTACATTAACTTTCTTTATATATTTTTAGGATTTTTTTAAAAAAATTTATAATTTTTTAAAAAATATAAATTTTGAATTTTTTATAAATATTTTTTTGCAATTTTTGTTAAAAGAGACCAATTTGTTCATTTTCAAAATTGATAGGGACCAAAAAGGTATTTACACCAATCTATTATTCGAATTATTCAAGTTATTCAAATTGTAAAATTCAACTCGACTCAAACTCGTATTACTTATTCGAGTTGACTCCAATAACTCAATCCAATTAACTTGAAATTCAAACTTTTTTCGACTTTTTTAAATCGAATCAAGTTTTGTTCACCCCTATTTAAAACACTTGGAAAATCACCTCCAAAGCTCATTTCCACCTTCAATCTCTTAAATTTCAGCACAGATTTATTATGGTTTTAGTGAAAGAAACAATGGCTAATGAGATAAAGCTTCATAAAGATAAAAAAAAATGACATCTTTCACCTTCCATAACGTGATATTTGAGCTTGAATGTTATGGGATTATTTATTAATATTTTGATATATTTCTGGTGTACGGAAAAATGAGCTTAGATGTTATGCGACATCTGAAATATGTCAACAACTATAAAACCTTTGCATGCAATCTGTGATGGAAAAATAACGCATGCGCTTATATGACACCTTTTCTTTCCTCCACCATTTATGGTGACACACAGGACATTCATTTGCATTTTCCAACTCCTTGTAGAAAACACAACAGTCATAGCAACAAACGTCAATATTAACATTCCCCAAGCCTAAAGTTCTTAACAACTTCGTTTCATAGAACGATGCCGGGCACTTATTTCCTTCCAGCAATACATTACGAAATAACTCCAATAGCATCGTAAAAGCTTTGTGGACAAGTTGTTCAACACTTTGATGTTCATCATCTTTACAATAAAATTAAGCACAGAATATTGCTTACACCCGATATACAACTCTTATTCTAACTCTTCCTACAAGTTATCTCCTTTGTGTTGAACACTTTTAGGATTAGGCAAATTCTCCAAATCATCAGTCGTTCCAATATTATAGTAAGTTCTCCCTTGTTCGTCTATAAGAATGTCTCTCATTTCACCAATTTCGTCATCGGAAGTGAAGATGTCGTCCTCTTCATCCGAGCTTTCTCCATCTTCCCTAGATGTATTTATCTTCTACAACCCAACTTAGGCTTCCTTTGGATGCAACTGGATCTCAGTGCGTTGGCTTTTTTAGGCTAAAAAAATTGCAACTGAAATGTTAGTAAACACAAGGCTGTTTGGAAAGCATTCTTCAGTATGTTGAAAATGTATTTCACCCCACCGGAGGCTTAATTCCAGACTACAGCCTTTTGGTCTAGTAAAAATTTAGCAACTTCAGTTGCTTTTTCTTTTCCTCTTTTACCCATATATTCTTCAGTTGCATTTTCAGGCTTTTCTGGTGTTTGGTTACCCTTCTTCTCCCCTTCCCCTTGGGTTGCAAATTAGTTTGGTCAATGACCTCTTCCGATTCCTCCTTCATCCAGGTAAGGCTCCTTCTCCTTCTTCCGTTCTTCATTCTTTTTTCTTATTCTGTTCTTCATCTTCTCTTCTCAGCATATTCTATTTTGTTTCCTCTCTTTCTCTCTTTCTCAGGCAAATCTACCATGAATTCCTCGCCGGGTCTTGGTTTAAGGCGATGGTCATTCTTTAATTTCTAACATTTTTTATTTTAATGAATTATGCTGATTGTCATCAAATTGAGAGAAAGTGTAGTAGCCGATGAAGATTACAGATTATCTATTGGGCTATTCGCCTCCTATTTGGGCGACTTTTGTTGCTGGAGTTTTTTCAGTCATAACAATTTTCCTTTCATTGTTTCTTATTTTTGAGAACCTTTTTTCATACAAGAATCTTGAGGTAAGTTTTTGTGTTTCTCTTTTTTACTAATTGAAATTTTCATTTTTTTCCTTATTTGGTTTTGCATTTTTTTAAAAAAAATTTGTGTTCTTGGATTGACAGGAGCAAAAGTTCTTGATCAGAGTTGTTCTTATGGTTCCTTGCTATTCTGTAGAACCGGTGAGTTTATTTGCATTAGTTGAATGGAAGCATTTGAATTTTATAGATACATATTTTATGTAATTCAGATCGTGACACTCCTAGTGTTTTGCATTAATTTCTTCTATATTGTTTGATTAAAATAAGAGTCTCTAAATGTAAGGCTAAAATCATTATAACTTAAATTTTTTTACAATGCTTGAAATTGTTGTTTATTGTTGCTCCATTTTATGGATCGTTAGGTGATAATTGGTCCTTTGGCGATATAATGAAATGCACATCTGAGTGAATTCACTAGCTAAATGTTTTATGATCAATGCTGCAAACTTTTGCTTCTAAAGATGCTTGCAGTGGGAATTTTTGTTGTTAGACTCCTGTGACTTCTTTTATGACTCTTCAATAGTCTGATCAATAAGTCTTTGTTTTGAATGGTTTTCTTTTGTTGCAAAGGATGGTGCATAGGATGAATTTAGTTTTATTAAAATGCTATGTTGTATGTATGCTGATCTGCATTTTATTCTCTTGTGTTTTTTGTCTGGTGATGTTCAAATTGTTAGGGATCTTGTTACAAATACTTTTTAAAATGTCAACAACATTCTATTTCAGCGTATACCTTTTTTTTATTCTTGCTATGTCTAGTGTTTGGTATTGGAGGCAGAGCTCGAGTCTTTTAAAATGGAATATACAAATGCACGACTGCAATGTAATGCGGCTGATGAACGTGCTAATATATTGGCTTCTGAAGTCATTGGTTTGGAAGAGAAGGTCACAAAGTTTTAATGGGTAAAGGTTTTCTTCTTTCTCCAATTCCATTCTATTCATTAAAAAACATATATCACTCTTGATAATAATGCTGAAAGATCAGTAAGCTGCCATGTTTGTATATGCATGGTTGTAATATATACCACGTGAAGGGTGTTTCTTGGACGTATAGTAGAGCTGCAACGTTTGTAAGTGCCAGTTTAACTTAAGTGGCTCTCTAGTCTTTTTTTATATTTGATTTGATCATGTTATTTGCTTGTTTTATATGATATTATTAGCATTTAGAGTTTCTTACTTTATTCCATTGAATATATTTACAGATAAAGTCGTTGACACCGGAGTGAAATTACTTTTGTCTTCTGCTAGATTAAAATGTTTTTAATATCCTTTCTGTAGGCGCTTTGATTAAGGTCAAATGAGCTAAAATTGGAGAGGCAATTGGAGAACTCACAGGCTGAAATTTCTTCTTTCAAGTATGCTTTTTTTAGGTCTAATTATGAAATTTATCCCTTTATTTTATAGCATCTGAGAAGTTAGTCCTTCTGATTTGTCAGAATGGTCCTCTTATTTTATGAACACTAAGAAATTAGTCCAATTGAGTAACATTGTTAAACCTTCTTGTTAAACTTAGCTGTTCAGCAACTTATGTGCTAGGAATTAGTAAAAACCAGCAGTAGCATATTTATGTTACAAAAAAATTGACCTATATTCAACTTAGGTTACTATTTAAGTTTTGAGTATAGTTTTGGCATAGCATGCAACATGTTAATTTTGCACCATGCATCTGGTGTAATTATATGTTATTTTCAGTCTTACTAACCTGAATTATTTTAACAATTTGTATCATTGGTGCATCCATCAGTTAGTGTTGATTGTTCGATACTACATGATTGCTATGAATCATTTGCAATGTATTGCTTTGGAAGATACCTTGTTGCTTGCTTGGGTATGTTCATTTCAAAGACCTTGAACTTCAAATAAAGATTTTATTTCTTATCTCTGGATCAGCCTTGCACGATATTTCCTTTAGTTTACAGTTTCTGTGGTGACATTGTCTTTGTTATTTGCTTTGCTTATGCCCTTGAATCTGAATTTTGGACACCCATATATTATTTTCAATGTCATTGAATAGTCATTTCAACACTCTGTGTTTTCATATCTTTAGTTTTTAAGAATATATAGGTTCTTCTGATGTCTAACATACCATAATCATAATTCCCCTTAATGCACTAAAAGGAATATGCACTACTTTGTTAGTAAGCAAAGTACATGATGCTATTTAACTTTGGCCTGCAATGCAACAAGAAACCAAAGAAGAAACCAAAGATGCGCATCAAAGATCCAAGTTGAACCAAATAAGCAAAGAGATTTTGTTTATTTTCTTCATTTGTAACTTGATTTAGTTGCAATGTAATTTATACTTAAAGTTAGTAGTAGTTGTTGATTTATGTTTGATGTTATAGCTGGTATGTCAGCTACATTTTGTTTGTAATTCTATCTAGGCTTTAGTCATGTATTAGTGGGAGCAGTTATACATTAGTTAACTGCCATATTTCATTATAACATAAATGCTTCTCAAGTCAATGAAAAAGATCTGATTTTTGGAAATCAAATTCAGTTTTCTTCTTGTTCAAACTTCTTTGCATTCGTTTTGCTTTTTCTCCTAAGTTTTCTGCTAAAAAAACCAACACATGTAATCCGGACTACTTATGTATATGGCATATTGCTTATTCAAGTAATGAAGTTAATCTTTACATCACCCGAGTTACTTGCTTCTGTTTTCTTCCTCGTACAGTTCTGTAGAGTGGCAGTAAGGGTGACTTATCTATCAAATTTTCCACTATCACACCCAAAAAACCAAACTCTACCTTATGTAAAGTTGCAGTACAATTAACCTTTAGGTTTGAAATCACTGCTTATATACCTGGTATTGGTTAAATCACAAGAACATTCTGTAGTCTTAGTAAGAGGGGAAGGGTTAATGATTTACCTGGTGTGAGATATCACATTGTTCGAGAACCCCTAAATGTTGTCGGAGTAAAGGATCGTCAACAAGGGTTATGGATTAGCTGCATACGATTAGCAACTTTGTGGAAAGGAGGATTTTGTTTTTGTTTTTCTTCCTTTAATTGCTGATTATTTCTAGGTTTCCAGAATAGATTTAAAATTAGCTCAAGTTGGATATTGCAAGGTTCAGTCGAAGTTTAGTGTTGGAAACTGCAATTATTGACTTAATTCGCTGATTTGATTAGAAACTGCATGTCCAGTGAAACGATTACCAAGTTAATTTTGTCATTATTTTGGGTTGAGGGGTGGGGGAATAGGTTCTGTATCTTCTCTCTGTAAAATTTTTTGTGTATGCTGAGTTTAATTCTTTTCATTTAGGTTCTTTTCCGCTTGACTAGAATGCTTGTGAAAGCTATGGAGGTCAGTGGTCGATGCAAAATGTAGTCGATCAAAGCACATTAAATTCTAGAGATAACCGGGAAGTCAAACATGGTTTGTCTATAAAATTGCAAGTTCAAAAGTTAATTCTCCAAGCTACATCACATGAAAATTTGTGCCAAAACTATGTTGGGTATGATGCTCTGCTATTTCACTGCTTTCCTTGTTTATATTTGTGGTGCATGTCTGTCTATATATGTGTTCTAGAATTTTGTTGAAGGGTATATATTGGATTTTTATTTACATAGTAGGAAGGCACCTCAACATATTTTGAGTGTGTTCCTATTCTTCTCTTTTTCTTTTTTAGGTTTGATATTCTGTTCAATCTTTGTCAAGTGTCAGGCAAGTCCAGTTGGTGTCCATTAGACTTATTCACATATGATATATAAATTTTATGCTTGCTGTGGATGGGTAGTGCCCATTGATAAAGTTAATGAACTCACTCACTCACTCACTAACTAATCCTGACATTTCCATGCTCATTTGCTGCAGGTGGTGTCCTTTTTAGTGATCTCAAGAACAAAAAAGAAATGGTATATTTGTGCAGAACATTTTGTATACATCTGTAATTTATGTGTATATAAAGTATATATTACAGATATCTCGTCTCTTTCTGGCCTTGTGTTGCATACGCATTATTTTAAATTAATAATTTTTTGCAATTTTGTGGGGAAATTACCAATAAAAGCCGTTTCTTTCAAAATTTACCGAAATTGGCCGATTTTTTGATTATTTACCGAAATGGTCCATTTTTCGGGAAATCGCGTCCACGTCGTAGCGATGTCGAGAGTGCGTGTCGAGGACATCGTGTCCCGTCGGCGCGATGACCGACGTGGACGCGATGTCCTCCGTGCGTGATCAATCCCCCCCAACGGTAAAAAAAAAACTATAAATACCCCCACCCCTTTTTCTTTCACAAACAAATCCTATCTAATATTTCCTCTCTAATCCTTTCAATTTCCCTCCAAAATTCTCTCAAACCCATATTTAATTTCAATTTCCTCTCAATTTCCTTCCAAAATTCTCTCAAATCCATATTTAATTTCAATTTCCCCTCAATTTCATTTTTTAAAATAATTTTAAATTTTTTTATATTTTCATCAATGGCCGGATCATTGATTCGTCTTGATAGGAATCACATATCGGTGGAGCAAATGAAAATGGTAAGTATTAAATTTAATTTTTAAATATTATTTAAGATTTTTTTATTTATTTATTTTTAGATAATTATTAATTTATTATTTGTTATAAAAGTCTGAAGATCGGTTATTGGAATGCAATATCCAGAATATGCATGCTCCTCCATCACCGTTAGTAGAGAACTACCTACGGGAAGTGGGTTTTTGGCACGTGACGACGGTAGGCCGGGGATGCAAGTTGGACCCGAAACTGATCAGTGCGTTGATCGAGAGGTGGAGACCCGAGACGCACACATTCCATCTTCCATGTGGAGAGTGCACTATCACTCTAGAAGATGTCCATCTGCAATTGGGATTGCCAGTGGACGGGCACCCAGTCACCGGGTCTGCCCAATCTAGCAATTGGGAGGCGGTGTGCTACGAGCTTTTGGGCGCTATTCCGGATAAAATAGATGTACGTAAGGTCGAGATGGGCTAGTTACGTGCCACCTTCCCCGATCCGAATAAAAATTCAACCGAAATTGAAAGAATCCGATATGCTCGATCATACATTCTTCAAATAATTGGAGGTTATCTAATGCCCGACACGTCACGGAGCCATGTACATCTAAGTTGGCTGCTAAAACTCGTTGATTTTAGAGGAGCCGGTGAATTTAGTTGGGGGTCTGCCGTCTTGGCAACATTATATCGGGAGATGTGCAGGGCGACGTGACCAAGGAGAGCAAACATCGAAGGTTGCCTGTCACTACTGCAATCATGGGCACGGTTTCGCTTTCTATTTCTACGTCCTCGAGTGAACCACCCATATACATTCCCACTCGTAATGAGGTAAATTTTATATTACATTTTGGAATTATTATGTAGATTTTTAAAAATAAAAGTATGCTAAAAATTTATTTAATTAGGTGGAACCATCCGGCAAGTTATCGTGGATTACCGTCTGAACTTGAAGATATACGGCTTCTATTGGAGCAACGGTCGGAAGCAAAAGTAAGTATTATTGCAAATAGATATTTCCATACATTTGCTAGTCGATTGATATTTAGTATTTAGTATTTAGTATTATGTATATAACTAATATTTCTATCATGTTCATATAGTTTCAATGGACACCATACGAGGATCCGACAATTCTGGCAGTAATCCCGGAAGAGTTTTTACAAAATCCGAACGCTTGGCTCGCGAAAGTGGTATTGATCAACTATGCAACCGTGGAGCCCCACCAGACAGACAGAGTGCTACGACAGTTTGGATGTAGACAACCGATTCCTGCGGACCCTGAGGTGTTTGACGATCACCACAAAATTGACCTTCGGCTATTAGGTAAGGACTGGCCTAGATACTGGTCCAAGTACATGGAAATGTGGGAAAATTGGCATGAATATCTACCTACTCGGGAACAAATCATCGTTCTGGAGTTAGCGTGCGTTCTAGAATACATGCCATGGCTTATGATCCATGGCAAGCCGTATTTACTTACGCCAGAGGAGAGGCAGCGGCAAATACGTGTCGGAAGGGAAAGGCACGGGCCTCTAAATCCAAGACGACAAGACTACGAAGGCAGCCCCTCAACGAGGCCCAGACAGTCACCCGGCTCATCATCAGCGGCCATGCAATCACCGTCCCCAACGAGAGCACCGACACAGTCACCTAACGCAGCAATTTAACAGATGATACCCACGCAACCGCCTTTCCCTATGATGCCAGGTGTGTTTCCTATCCCTTATATGTACCCTAACCCTTACATGTATCCTTTTCTGAATCCTATAGCAGGTTGGAGCCAAATGCTCGGTTCAGCTCCATTTCCTGTTATGCCAAGCGGACCGCCGATATCTAGGCCAGCGGCGCAGGAAAGATCGCAAGGGGGGCCGTCGGGGAGCTCTCCTTTTTACCAATCGCCACCCACTGCCCTAACCTAATTTAATTAAAAACCCTAACCCTAACCTAATTTAATTAAAAACCCTAACCCTAACCTAACTTAATTAAAAACCCACTGCCCTAACCTAATTTAATTAAAAACCCTAACCCTAACCTAACTTAATTAAAAACCCACTGCCCTAACCTAATTTAATTAAAAACCCTAACCCTAACCTAATTTAGGTAAAAACCCTAACCCTAACCTAATTTAATTAAAAACCCTAACCTTAACCTAATTTAATTAAAAACTCTAACCCTAACCTAATTTAATTAAAAACCCTAACCTTAACCTAACCTAATTAAAAACCCACTACCCTAACCTAATTTAATTAAAAACCCTAACCTAATTTAATTAAAAACCCTTAAACCCTAACCTAATTTAATTAAAACCCTAACCCTAACCTAATTTTACATAATTTGATAATTTTACTAACCATTAACATAATTTTTGGACTTAATAATTTTACATAATTCGATAATTTTACTAACCATTAACACAATTGTTGGACTTAATAATTTTACATAATTTTACATAATGTTAGATTTGGTAACATGTTTTGACTGGTACTAACAATTAAAAAATTAAACTAATTTGATAATTTTACTAAACATTAATACAATTATCAATTAATAATTGAATAAAAACAATTTTTTCTAAAATTACATTCAACTATTGCGATTAGGGCATGATCGACTTGTATGGCCTGGGTTCCTACACCATCCGCACAACTTCTGTTGACTGGCTGTTTCTCGGATATCCATATTGTTCCGTATTCTAGTGGAGCAAGGTCGACCCTTTGGTTTGTGACGCAATTCTCTATCCGGTAACAGCTTAAAAGGAGCAAGAGATACGAGCGGCAACTTACGTTCATCTGGGATCGGTTGGAAAACGTGTCTCCATACGTTGTACATGTTTTCTAATTTGTACACTTCGTCCACATAACTCATCGGATCCAGACGAAGTTTCTGACAAGCTGCAATAAAATGAGCGCATGGATAACGAAGAGCATCAAACTTCCCACAGTCACAACTCCTATTTCGCAAGTGTACACGATATTGCCTGCCAACAACACCTTGGTGCAGCTTGTCAAACTCCATCACGCGAAACCATAAATTGTATCGATCGTGACACACTGTGTGCATGATGTTTTCCCTCGCCTTCACCTTGTTAATTTCTTGAACTACCTTACTGCACCATATAAGGCCACCCTACATCTGGCCTGCATAAGTTGCTACTCGCTTTGGAAATAGCGCCGCCAAACGGAAATATGTCTCTCGCACAACCGATGTTATCGGTAGATGGCGCATTCCTTTAAGAACAAAATTTATGCATTTTGCCAGGTTTGACATCATATGGCCATATCGGAGGCCTCCGTCGTATGCTTGTGCCCACTGTTCGAAACGTATGTTACAAAAGTAGTCCGCCCCTTCTCCATTTTGGGATCATAAAATTGCCAACATCTCGTGAAAACGATCTTTATTTATTTCATACCCTGCCAATATAATATCATAGAGAATCTTTTATACCACTTCTACCAATAAAACTAATTCAAATTGACAAACGAATAATACAGTTATAGACTAAATACCCATGTTGGTCACTTGCCGTCATTCGCTCTTAGATGGATATTGCCTGTAGTAGTTCGAAGCAACGTGTCTTAGGCAATATCTATGGTGTGTGCGCTGCCACAAGCTTCCCTCTCGATCAAATGCACCTATTATACCGGTGCCCCGATCTAAAATAATACAAATATCAGGTTGGGAGCACACATGCCTCCTTAACCTAGAGAGAAAGAAATCCCAGTCATCAGACGACTCCCCCGGTGTTATTGCAATTGCAATTGGAAGAATTCTCCCACTGCCTTCCTGTGCCACTGCAACCAATAGCCGATGAGTATACCTACCGAACATGAAGGTACTGTCAATTTGTACCAATGGCTTGCAGTATGGAAATGCGTCTCAGCATTACTTAAAGGTCCAAAATAGGGGTTTGAACACTTGGCATCCACGTAGCAATCGGCCGTTGTAGTACGCATGTTCCGTTTCAAGGTTTGTGATGGCACCTGGGACGTATCTCTCTAGCACCTGACACCACTGCCATCTTTCATTATATAAGACGTCCCACCCACTATGCATCTTCACCAACGCCTTTTGCTTAGCTATCCAAGCCTTGCGGTAAGAGGGCGTGTACCCCATTTGGCTACAGATATTGGCAATTATCACCAAAGATCAAGTCCTAGGATCCGCTTTTATCGTAGGCGGTATCAAGCTAGCTAACATAGCTGAATCCATTTTGGGATGATCTTGTGAAACACCTACAGAGGGAGTACATTAAATAATGCAACATTGCAAAATAAAATTATTATTCAGATACATTAAATACTATACCTGCAGTACATGTATGTGGACATTTGTACTTTTTTATCTCCCACAACCCTGTCCTTTTCCTTAACGAGGCGATGATTTTTTATGAACATGTGTCGTCTTGCACCGCACACTTTGCCTCAAATTTATCAGATTTTGATTTAACGACGTGGTAATTAACGCCGTTTTTGATGCTATGTTGTTTCAAAGCACCAATAAAACTATCATTGTTGGTAAACTGATTACCAACTTCAAGTTCATCGAAATCTACCCCCGAACTTGTACGATCGCGCAACCAGTGTGGTAGATCTGGAAACTCTAATGCATCATCTGCTGACAGATCGACATTATGCATGTGGGCTGGAGGTGAGTATGCTCTGAATCGTGGATTTTCTTCATCATCTGAACTCCTTTCATCATCTTCACCTTCTGTTGGAATAGGCTCCGGTTCAGAAAATAATCCCACTTCTGCACCATCCGGCCTGGGCTCTCGAGGTGGATCCACATCGGAGTCATCGTCTAACCCACAATCATCTACAGTGTACGACATCCCCTCACCGGTTGACATCGTAGGTAGTACGTCATCCCTTCTTCTGGGCATTTGATAACGTCCCCAATTGGATGTAGATTGCCATCCACTAGAACTTGATGCAGTTCCCCAGTACGTATTTCTAGCATCAAACGTCGAGCCACCGACGTACATGTCCCATCCACCGACAGAGTGTCTTGCGGGGGATGTGC
Organism: Gossypium raimondii; assembly: GCF_025698545.1. Taxonomy (NCBI): domain Eukaryota; kingdom Viridiplantae; phylum Streptophyta; class Magnoliopsida; order Malvales; family Malvaceae; genus Gossypium; species Gossypium raimondii. Next base: position 38,596,584 of record NC_068566.1, on the reverse strand, counting down.
ATTCGACACTGCTACCGAACATGGGCTGTTCCGTATTTTGTAACCCGCTAACTGAGTGTCGACCAGGGGCCGTGTATACATCTCGAACATCGGACGGAAGTACATCAGTTGGGGACGTAAATTGTACATGTAACTCAATATAAGATGCTCCACTAGCAAGATGAGTCTGCATCATTGCCTCCAAGCTACGAGCACCTTTTATGTCGAACGAGTCATATGTCACCGGACCAACACAAGAACAAAATCGATATGTGATTGACAGAACTTTCATTGGCATCATTCCGAAGATTTTAAGCCTAATTCTTTTACGAAGTTCTGTCAAATCTATGTTCTGGTTAAATGACAGTCGCACCGTATTCTCCGAAAAAAAACAACACCATTCTCGGTGTGGTAAACCTCACCATCGTAGTAAATAACAGCACTAATACGTTCACTCATTTTGAAACTCTAACTTTCATAGCCTCTCTAAATTGTTTCTACTATGACTTATACATTCTAAGAACATTTTCTGCCTAATTTAAACCTCAGCCCAAACTTGCTACTGTAGCAAAATCGCGTCCACGATGGCACGATTTCACAATTTCTTCTCAAATAGCATCCTGGTAGAAGCGATTTTATACTATTTGTTCAGAAATGTCAAAAAAAAATTATTTCTTACATGACCAACTGTAGCAAAATTGCGTCCACGACGGCACGATTTCACAATTTCTTCTCAAATAGCATCCTGGTAGAAGCGATTTTATACTATTTGCTCAGAAACGTCAAAAAAAATTATTTCTTACATGACCTACTGTAGCAAAATCGCGTCCACGAGGACGCGATTTCACAATTTCTTCTCAAATAGCATCCTGGTAGAAGTGATTTTATACTATTTGCTCAGAAACGTCAACTCAAAATAATTTATTTCGAGACCTAAAAACCCTAAAAAGCCTGAACCCTAAACCCTAAAAGTCAGAAAAACCAAACGTGAAAAAACGTCAAAATCGCGTCCCCCGGAACGCGCTACGTGTCAAGACATCGCGTCCACGTCAGCAGGTCGCGGTGACGTGGACGCGATGTCCTGACATGTACCCTGACATCACGCTGACGTGGACGCGATTTCTCGGAAAATGGACCATTCCGGTAAATAATCAAAAAATCGGCCCATTTCGGTAAGTTTTGAAAAAAAATGGCTTTTTGTGGTAAATTGCCCCAGTTTTCTCACGTTTATTCTTATCGACTACATACGGGCCCGTGAGGTTAATCAAAATTTACTTATTTCGATAAAGGATTTTTTGTTACATTTTTAATTGGTTCATAGATAAAAATATTTTAAACCATACAAAGGTTACATTTAAATTTTTAATTTTGTTTATAAAATTTTTACATTTTACATTTACATTTTACAAAGCTCCAGCATAGGGTGTAACTTAATTTTTCTGTAAATGAAAGTTTATGGTTGTATGTTTTTTGCAAAAAATACTGGTATAATTTTTACTCTGATTAGCTGTAGTTATTTTTGTGTTATATGTACAGTCTTTAGATCTGCAACCCATGCTTAGGATTTATGTTTTTGTTGTTTGCATGGGTATATTGAAGCCAGTAAAGCTCGCATTTACCACTTTGGAGATGACTCAGTTGCTTTAGTTAAAGAAAACCCTTTCTGAATCATTTATTTTTCCATAAATGCATGTATGGTTTCCATCTACCTATGTGTTCTCCTCGTTGTACTTTGGTTGTTATATCCCAATATAAGATGTTAATTAAATTTCTACTTCTCAGTACCATGCTTTTGAAGATGTCTCTTATTTGAGTTACCTTTTTTTTTTGAAGTCTACAACTGTCTTCATGTTTTAACTGCTTTAAGTTCATCGAATATTGATAAAAATTTGTATGTTATAAAATTTTTTTTGAAGAAGTATGCTGCTTGTGTTGACCATTTGTGATTTGAACTTGCCTAATGCCTTATAGGTTTAGCATTCTGTTTCTTCTAATGAAATTTTAATATTTTCTTCATATTTCCTTGTTGGTTAAATCTGTTTATAATGTTTTTTATTTTATTTTATGTATTTACATTTCTTTTTTGACTTGTTACAGATAGATATGGTTTATGAATTACTGCGCATATCAACGGAGTATGTCGAGAATCTATTTATTTTCTTCTTTTCTTATATTATACAGCTTTCTGTTCCAATTTAGAAGTTTTCTGACTATTTCAAACCAGTGCAACGAATTAAATAAAATGATGGTTATCAAGTAAGACATTTTATGGTTTCAATCGAAGGAAGACATTTTCCATAACCTGTAATAGTTTGTTATAGTTATACATGGTAGGAATTAAGCTTTTCATTTAAAATGTGTCTTTTTGGTTTTCCACTGAAGTGTCACCACAGCTATCTATTGATTACAAGATAAGAAGTTTATTTTGCTAATCACTTGCTTTTTCAGGTAAAGGTAGATGTAAAGGTACTACCTTAAACTGAATAATGCATTTGATTTAGATAAGAAGTTTATTTTGCTAATCACTTTGATATGTTCATGCCTATAGAGTACTACACTATGTTTTGATTTTTTGTGGTTCATATTAATTATTTCTTTGCATTGATTCATCTACTTTAATTAGATACTTTGGTGTTATCTTGAAAATAAAACCAAACAGTTCCATAAAAATACATTATCTCGAAGTATATCTTTGGTATTGTAGCAATTGGGCATGAAAGGGTGTCGCACAGCTTGCACATTCATATTAATATTTTGATATTTTTTTGGTGATGATTACAGGCTATTTATTATCTGGAAAAGGGGGAATCTGCTTTTGTGGCGGCACATACATCTGCTGGAAAGACAGTTGCAGCAGAATATGCATTTGCTTTGGCATCAAAATTACGTTAGTTATTTTGGTTTTTTGCTTGTAAATCTATAGACGTTTCGATTTTTTGTTAGCTGGAGATGTGACAAATTGCTCACATTGACTAAGAACCTCAGGCCATATCTTTTTTATTTTCAAGTTTCTGAAGTTCTATGCCGAATTTGGTTTAGTTTCAAGATTTTTGATAAGTTTTCATGTCATGCAACATCGCACTAGTGTTGTGTATACTGCTCCAATTAAAACAATTAGCAACCAGAAGTATAGAGATTTCTGTGGGAAGTTTGATGTTGGCCTTCTTACAGGTGATGTTAGTTTGAGACCAGAGGCTTCTTGTCTCATCATGACAACTGAATTATTAAGGTCAATGCTTTATCGAGGTGCAGATATTATTCGCAATATTGAATGGGTGAAGGGTTGCTTTTTGTAGCATTACTTTACATAGTTGTTTCATTACTTTTTCTGCTGAACGCTCTTGTTAGTTCTTTTCTCTAATTTGTGAACATGATATTTAAGATGTTTCTTTCTATTGTGACTATATGACTATATGAATGTAGGTTATATTTGATGAGGTGCACATTTATTACCTTGCAATGTGTATAGTTATAGGCAGGTTCAACTAGTCAGTCTGATTCTCATATGTATTATTTACTTTAGTTTTGATTCTAAATTTTTATTTTACTTTAATATTTAATACAGCTTGAGTTCTAAATTTTAGATTTTAATTCTGTTATTAATTTATTATTTTAAATTCTAAAACTAAATTCATTAATTTTTATATTTAGTTTTAAAGTTAAAATTTTCATAGAAAATTTAATTTAAATAATATTTTTTATTTATCCTTGAAAGTATATTTAAAGTTCAAATTTAAAAAATAAAACATAATATAATATTTATCATAAAAATAAATATTATTTGATTAAAATAATTTTTTTAAATGTACGCTTTTAGTGGCGTTTTTGTGAGAAGCGTCGCTAAAGGTTTGTCTTGATCTGGTCCTGATCTATAGCGGCGTTTGTGGGAAAAGCGCCGCTAAAGGTCTTGATCTATTTCTTAAAAATTTTCATAGAATTTCCCCCAATTTTTTATACTTTTTTTAATTTCTATATTTTCATAATTTTATTAAGTTGTCTAATAATTTTTATCATTTTTATATTTTTAAAATTTTAAAGGTTTAAAATGTCACGAAAATATGTGAAAGAACATTATTAAAATGTTTTCATTTGGTGAGGTTTTCAAAACGTCACCAAAGATCTTTAAGCATCAGTAAAAAATAAATATTGCATGATGATTTAGAGGTCACAAACCATTACTCATAAGTGTCACCTTCTTTTAAAAACGTAAAGTTATTATCTTTCCTTACGTTTCTTAATAAAACGTCACAAACAGTGACATTTTTATAAAGGCCACGAAAGAGCCTGTGTTGAAACATTAAATTGGAACAGTAGATAAACCATGTCTTTTTCAATTTTTTTGAAATATTTGAAGGCAAACATTCATAAATGCGTAATAATGTACAAGCCACTTATGTTGTGTTTGGTCTGAGTATTACTTTTTTTACATGTTTTAGTTATTGGTTAAGTTTGTGGAAAAGAAAAAGTAAAAGTAAATGTTTTGCTTATTTTAAAGATGACTTATTTTTACCAGAATTTTTGTTTATTTTTTAATTGCATACCCACTCACATTATTTGTTTATGTTAGAGAGAGGAAAATTTTTGTTTATTTTAAAGAAATCTTATCTTTTATAATAGTTTTTACTTGCATGTTTAAATTTTTACTAATTATTTTTTATTTTATGTCTAACTATTAAATAAATATTTTCCTCCTATTATTACGCTAGTCACCCAAAGTAGCATTAAGTAATTTGTACTATAAATTCATTTGCAGAAAGCTTTGTTTGATGCTAAGCCAATGTCTTGGACTAAACCACTGGGATGCAACAGAAACTTTTCTCCTTAGAGTTTGACTTGTTCTTTTGAACTCTCTCCTTGCCATGCAATGAGTTGTTCCTGGATTTACTCAAACCATTGAATTCCTTGGGAATTTTCACGAGGATGGATGACTTAACGATGCTATGATTCTTGAAACTTTGCTCACTCGTCCAAGAGCAATCCTGAAAAAACCGAACCAACTGTATGTTATCCCTGTAAATTGATACGACTTTAGTAGGATGTTGAATCAGTAGATCACTCCAAAAAGGGTCCTCCAATAGCTCCACTAGTTCCTTTTTCTCCTCTAATGCTGGAGGAGGTTCTTCCCCAGGATTACTAGAAACCCCATCCTCACAATCTGATCTTAGCCACGCTTGGCTATCAAAGAAGGTCTCCTCTTCTTCACTATCTGCAAAAGAAAAAATTGGTTATATTGTATAGTATCCGGAATATATTATATATCTTTTCTATTCTTACATTTTCATTATTGTATAAATATTATCTATACTCTTAAAAGGGATTATCTGCGTGAACCAAAAGGAGTCAATAAGTTATTTTCATCCAGAAAGAGTGGCAAGAGAAAAGAAAAAGTAAAACAAAAAGCAGCCATTTTGAAGTTCAGGCAACCGTGTTTTTCTAGTCAATTGTTCAGGCCAGCTGCAATTAGAAGAACCACTCAATTTTTGTACCTTCCATCCAATTTCAAAACTTAAGACTTTTTTAATTGGTTAAATTTTGCTATTAGTACATGTGTTTTACAAAAATTATGTATTTAATCTTTATATTTTAATTTGGTATTTTTAGTATTTATACTTTTCACATTTTAAAGTTTTAGTTCCCTCCGAACAATAATTGTTAAATTCATTAAGTATTCCTATTTTCAAATTTTGATGCGACAAACATATTATTATGTGTAATACCATGTGAGCTTGTTATTTCCGCATATTGCTCACTAAAAACCCAGTTAATGGATGAACAACTGTCATTTATGTTAAGACTAAAATTTTACATTTTGAAAAGTATAGGGACTTAGAATGATTCAATTAGATAACATGGACTAAATTTAAGATTGTATGCATAATACATGACTAATAATTGAATTTAACTGCTAATGTTTAAGTCAAGACTAAAAATTTCAAATTTTCAAAAGTATAAAACTAAAATTAACCAGTTCAAAAAGTATAGGATTAAACCCACAATTTTCACAAAGTACAGGAACTAATAGTAGAATTTAACCTTTTTAATTCTTATAACTTGAGCTTGTGCCCATAATCCTTTCCTATCAACTCGAGTTTAACTTCTTATTTTTAAATAATGCCTAGAACTTGACTTTAATTACATGAAGTTCCTATCTATATTAATAAATGGAATGTTTGTAGAAAAAAGAATGGGTTAAGATAGTAGACGTACCGATCTTATCGTCGAGTGGACAATCTTCTTCATTGATCTCCAAGACAGGTGACAGCAAGCAGAGTCCTGTAGTGTTAGAACAAATCCCTTCATCTGGTGTCTCAAGTTCCTGGACTGAACCACAAGTATCCATTACAACTTGGAATGGCGTCTTACCAAACCAAATCAAAGATTTTAAGATTTGAGTTATCATGTAATGAAACTTTGCTGCAATTGAAGACAAGAGATCCAATATATATATATATATATGGCTTTTAGCCAAACGCAATGTGGAAGTATAAAAGATTATTCTTTCAAGGAGAGTAACAACGTAAAAAGGCATTGAAAATGCCTTGGGACATCCGCAGCATTGTTTGATTCTTTTGGCCTTCTTTTTTATGTTTTATGTTTTTATCGATTTCACTCAATTTGTTTTATATTTAGTAGAGATTGTGGAGGCTCATTTATTAGAGTTAAATTGTATTTTATTTTTTATTTAAAAATAGACAATTTAATCTATATATGTTAGATTAAAGAGCAAATTAGTTTTTCTTTTAAAACTTTCTTTAATTTTTATTATTAAAAATTAGTCCATATACGTCAACATGAGGTACATGTGGCACGCACATGTCATTAGTTAGTTATTCCGTCAAGAGAAGGGATTATATGAAACTGTGATTCCACATCATCCTTATCCATTTTCAATAAGAGAATGATAAATCCGATTTTTTCTCTTGAGTTTTAGTATTTTTAGTTGGATTTGATTTTTTTTAGGAGGAAAAAGCTAAAAATCAGAAGAAAAAATCTGATTTATCATTCTTCTATTGAAAAGGGATAAGGATGACGTGAAATTACAGTTTCATATTATCATTTCTCTTCCGTTAATCACACCAGTTTTTAACAATACAGATGGATGATGAATGAAATTTTAAACAGAAAAAATTAATTTATTTTTATCTAAGTTATTAAGATTAATTTACCTATATTTTTAATAAAAAATAAAATACAATCCGATTCAGATTTATAAGAGTTATTATAAAGGAAATGTTAAATATGGGATTGATATAATTTTGGGTACATAAAAATTGGAATACGACAAATCACTAGAATTAAATCGAATAGCAGTCTATCAACAACTTTTTATAATCTGAGTTATGTTTTCTTTTTTCCAATAAAAATTACTGAATTATTAAAAAAAAATGGCATGAAAATATATAATCTTTCCAAGATACGAGAAAATGGAGAAATTAAAGTTGAAGATCTCCAAATCTTAATTAAATTTGAAGTAATTAATATATTAACAATCATGAATAATAATTACAAGAACATAGTGAAATATGAATGATGAAACCTCAAAGAATAATGAGATGGGTTACACGAAAAATGAAAAAAAAAACACCATTAATCACTTCATCATAACTCTGAATTCCTCAAAGCTTAAAACACCATCACCATTGATGTCAAAATGTTTGATCATAACCTTGCATTCATCAATGGACTTTGATTCCCCAAGGTTTTTCAACATTTTCTTGAGTCCTTTAGGTGTAATGAACCCACATCCATCTTCATCATGCATCCCAAAAGCTTGTCTCAAATCTTTCAACTTCTCTTTTTCATCATTTTCTTCCATTAACTTAAAAAGATCTTCCAAATCCAATAAACCATTGTCGCTGGAATCCAATGCTTCCACTGCAACTTCGGCTTCATTAACATCGGGTCACTGTGTTCTTCTAAGACCCAACATCATCTCATGGAGTTCCAAGAAACAAAGGTCAGTCTCTCGATCGACTACGGAAGTAGAATACAGAAGCTTTGCTGATATGGCCTCAAAAATTATAAGGTTACAATCCCTGTTATTAGATTTCCAAATCAACTTAATTGAACCACCCAAAATTTGGTGTGACAATTCAAGCACTGTTGCCATGGCTGCCAACCCTGTACTACATTCAAAAACAAAACATGTTGATTTGGACCTTCACTTTGTTTGCGAAAATGTGCTCAACAATCAAATTCATGTTGGATATGTTCTAGCAAAACATCAAGCTGCTGATGTCTTCACTAAACCTCTCCTGACCAAGGCATTTCAAGAATCACGAGAGAAGTTGTGTGTCATCTCCTACCATGATGCTACCACTCTGCTTAATAAAGAAAAAAGACAGAAAACATAGAAAATATTAGTTGTATATCACAGCCACATTGCAAGCCTATTAGCTGTGTGATACAGCCACGTCGCAAGTCTGCTGCAACGTTCTTTGTCTTTATTCTCCATTCTGTTACAAAGGACAAATTTACGATATTATATATTTACATTCACTGTAACTGTAAAGAATAGGTTTTTCAGCAATACAATGCTTTAGCAAATATTTTCTCTTAGCATGTTTATTATGGTATCTGAGCCTGGTTTTTCGATCCTCCATACCTGAACTTGATTCTATTGAATCCTTCTTTTTCTTTATATAATATCTGACTTAGATGATAGTCTACCATCCCTCACTGCTGCCCTCACCTCAGACTTTCAATCGCCATCATTTTTCTCCACCAAACGCGTCAATGTCAGATTGGATGAGAAAAATTACCTCCTTTGGAAACAGCAGATCCTATTTACTGTTTGAGGTCATAGCCTGGAACATTTTCTCGACAGTTCCACCACCCCACCCCTAAAATTTTTTGTCAGCACATCTGGTGAATCTATTTCAAATGCAGCCTATACTCATTTTTTCAAACAAGATTCTGCCCTTGCCTTATGGCTTCTGTCTACTGTTAGCTCCAATATCATCTCACAACTTGTTGGTGTAGAAACCTTGACCTCCATCTGATCCACCTTAACCAGCCTTTTCTTGGCTCTGTCCACTACCAAAGTGATGCACCTTCACTGCAAGCTTCGCTCTCTCCGCAAAGGTGCGCTCTCCATGCATGATTATCTCTCCCAGATTAAAGAAGTGTGTGACACCCTTGCCACTTGTGAAAGTCCCATCTCCGAAATTGAACACATTGCAACCATTTTAAATGGTTTACCCCAAGACTATGGCTCATTTGTTACTGTAATTACCTCTAGTCATGAGCCATATACCCTTGATCGTGTCACGACTATCCTCCTAGATGCTGAGTCTTGTCTTCACTACTCTCACCGTCTTCATCTATCCATCAATACTGCTCAAGTTACAGCACCCACACCTACAGATTTTGTTTCCACCCCGCGCCTTAGGCCCAACACTTCTGGCCCGTCAGCTTGCTCTATCCATTTTTCTTGGTCAAACCCAATTCTCAGGACATTTCCCCACCTCTCATTTTGTTCCCAGGCCACGATCATCTTACAGCAATCGTGGCAGAAGCAGGACCACATTGCGTCTACAATGCTAACTCTACGGTCAGATGGGACACTTAGTTGACCGATGTTTTTATTGTTTTGACCAATCTTTTTCAGGTATCCAAACCTATTCTCCACCTCAACAACAAGTTGTCAACCCTTCTATCAACACATGTACCTATAACAACCCTTCCCGATGCTATGAACTTGCATATCATATTCATACTTCTTCAGACGGGTATTGCCCATTTGTTCAACCTCTCTCAAATACTATAAGCCTTAACACTGCCATATCTTTTCCAATGGCCCCCTCAACAAACACATATTCCCCACAAGTTACCAACACTACCACCACTACGGTATTATCTCCCAGAACACAAAACTGGGTTCCCGATTCTGGCACTTCTTATCGTGTCACCAACAACCTCACCAATCTCTCAACACATAGTCCCTACACAAGGCCTGGTAAGGTTACTTGGGGTAATGGTTTTTCCCTCCCAATTAATCATATTGGCACATCTACTATATCTTCTTTATCTCGACCGTTATTGTTGAATGAATTACTACATGTGTCAACTGTTTCTAACAATTTGCTCTCAGTTTCCAAATTCACAAAAGATAACTTTGTTTACTTTGAGTTTCATCCTGGTTACTGTTTTGTCAAAGATGAATATACAAACGAAGTTCTCCTCCATGGTGTGGAACAGGATGGTCTGTATCGATTTATCGCTACACTAACTCGACCTCAACTAATGCAAACTACTGTCATAGATGTTGCTCGCTCTACTTTACCTTCCTTGCCTGTTGAATTTTGGTTATGGAATAGACATCTTGGCCATCCGTCAATTGAGGGGTTGAATAAATTCATGAAGAAATGCAATAAATCTCAGTTTGTAAGACAAAAAATTTCATTATGTGAGGCTTGCTGCATGGGAAAGAGTCATCGTCTACGTTTTGTTAGCTCAACTACCACTTACACCAAACCTTTTGAGTTAGATGAGCTTGGCTTATGGGGACCAGCTCATAAACCTTCATCAGATTATCGATATTACTTGTCCTGTATTGATGCCGTATCAAGGAATTGTTGGTTGTATTTACTGAAATCAAAAGATGAAGCCATTGTTGCCTTTGATCTTTTTAAGAAACTTGTCTCTAATTAATTTTCCACTACTATTACTGCTGTTCAAACTGATTGAAGAGGTGAATTTCAAAATTTCACTTCATATTTGGCTAACTTTAGTATCCAACATCGTGTTAATTGCCCTCATACATCTCAACAGAATGGGATTATTGAGAGAAAACATAGGCATATCGTTGAGACAAGTATTACCTTATTAGCTCAAGCAAATCTACCCTTCTGATTTTAGACAGATTCATTTCTTAGTGATGTTTTCTCATAAATCAACTTCCAACCAATGTTCCTGGTGGAATCTCACCGTATGAGAAACTTTATGGATGACCACCAAATTATGAGTTCTTACATGTCTTTGGATCTCAATGTTTCCCTCACATTCGTCCATTTATGTCGCATAAGTTGAACTTTCGTTCCAAAGCTTGCATTTTTCTAGGATATAGTCCAATGCATCATGGATATAAGTGTCTTGACAAAGACTCTAATAAGATCTACATCTGATGTGCGCACGCTCACACCAACAAAGCAAACTGATCCGGAGGTCTTACCATTAGGACCTATTACTCGATCTAGGGCAAAGAAATTCAGGGAAGCCTTGTTCCTTACTTGTGCTACGATTCCAGATTTATTCGATCATGTTCATGCCTTAGAACATAGGCTTTATAACATGTTGCATGCTGATATGTGACGTATTTAGGTTCTACTATGTATTATGTGTGTATTTAAGTATGTTTTGGTATTGATTTGATGTTGTTTGTGTTTTAATGAATAAGTTTGCATTATGTTTACTGACTTGTTAATAAGTTTTCAATAAGTTTGCATTACTTTAATGCATGTTTGTTTTGTTTACCATAAGGAAACGTAATGGACAGTGACTTAAGATATCATTTCTAGCTCGGTTGAAGCTCAAATATGTGCATGCAGCTCATCTCATTTCGAAATAGTTCGAAAGATTGTTTCTAGCTCATTTCACTCAATACATTTCTAGCTAACTCAAACTCAGCTCCACCACTCAACTCCGGTGACAAGTCCGTAAGCGGTAAACGTGTCCTATGTAATGGCAAGTGTCCTATGCATTTGTGGCACCCATGAGGCATCCAAACATGTGAGGAGCACATGACCACTTGTGCACAAGAGTGTGTGTGTGCATGTGTAGCGAATATACAAGGATAAGAACAAGGGAGGTTGTCGTTTGAAATTTAAATGTATGGTCATTATTAAATGATGCCAAAAGGAGTTATAACTCCTTATTTTAAACCCTTTGATTACGACCACGAATTTCCATTCAACACCCTCTTTTGTACTTATAAATACATATTAAAATGATGTATTCAGTAAGATGATTTATGAAAACATTACGTTTGAGAATTTCTCTCAATTTCGGTTCTTCATTGAACTTTCCTTGGCATTTCGGACTTAGTTTGTTGTGTCAAATTTTCTTGATACTTGGGTTCCTAGATCGCTATCTAGAGGGTCCAAGTCCTTTTGACGTTGAGCAGATTCGATTCGGGTTTGCTCGAGATTGTGCAAGTTCTTTCGAGTTTAACGTTATTCTATTCCAACGATTACTTTGCCATTGTTGAACACTCAAGTTCTTTGCCTTGGCCGTTCATGAAGCGTTCGACTTCACCGATTGAATTTCTTTTTGTTTTAAACGCCAACAACTTTATTTTCCTTCCATTTTCGTTCTTTTATTTTACCCATATTTTACCATGATTATTTCTTTAATTCCTTGCTGTTTTCTTGTTGCAGGAACGTGCTTACAACATTCTTAGATCCGTAACATACGAAGATAGTCTGTTTCGTTAGGCTACATCGTATCAACATCTCTAGACATGTACTATTTAATGAACATGTTTTCTCTTTTGCAGCTAGTCAATCATCCTTGGTAACCAATGCTCTTACCGAATTTGAATCCCCTCCTCTCCTTGTGGTCTCCTCCCCTCAGTCGAGCTTTTCCACTATACAATTTGGGTCCTTACCACCATCTCCATTACCAATGATGTCTGCTTCCCCTTCTATAGTTATAAGTCACTCCAATGATCAAGAGGACTCTTCTGATGTTATCATTCAAAGTCCACATTCTCCATATGAGACACCCTTGATTCACCTCTAGACAATGATGATACTCCTGAAGATATTGACACCGCCAATAATTTTCCCTCTCCAATGTGCACCCTATGATTACACACAGCAAAAATATTTATAAACTTAAGCTTTATTCTGCCATTCTTGATAACCATAAACCAATGAACATCAAAGAAGTTTTAATGGATTCAAAATGGAGAGAAGCAGTCATGACAGAATACAACACTCTCATTGTAAACAACACATGGTCTTTAGTTGAATTGCCACCTGATCGTAAACCTATAAGGTGCAAATGGCTCTTCAAGTTGAAGAAAAACCCGAATGGTAAAGTAGCACGGTATAAGTGAAGACTTGTCGGTAAAGGCTTCTCTCAAGTCTCGGGGAATGATTTTCGTGAAACCTATAGCCTAGTAGTTAAATTTGCTACTGTTAACATGTTTCTTACTTTAGCAGCATATAATTGTTGGAATCTAAGACACATTGATATCAACAACGCATTCCAAAAGGGAGATTTATCTGAAGATATCTATATGACTCAACCTCCTGGTTTTGAGCAATATCATGATGACGGCAAGGCTCTAGTTTGCAAACTTCATAAAGCCATATATGGCTTGCGTCAAGCACCAAGAAACTGGCTTTACAAACTACAACAATTTCTGCTTACCATTGGTTTCACTCCTTCGAAAGTAGACCCCTCACTATTTATTCTTAAAGATGGGGGAAATATTACCTACATGATTGTGTATGTTGACGATATACTGCTAACGGGAAGCTCACATAGGACAATAAAAAATACAGTTGATCAACTTCATAAACAATTTTCTTTGAAGGATCTAGGTAGTCCTGAGTATTTTTTGGGAATCGAAGTTCAACCTATTGGTAATGGTTTCTTCATCAATCAAAAGAAATGCACTTTGGACTTGCTTGCTCAAACTAACATGATGAATTGTTAACCTACAACAACACCAATGGCATTCGGCAAGAAACTAGCTAAAGATGATGGTAATGCTCTTAGCGATCCTCAACACTATAGAAGCATAGTAGGGCCACTGCAATATCTCTACCACACAAGGCCAAACATATCATATAGTATCAACAAGGTTGCTCAATATATGCAAAATCTTATAGATTCTCACTGGGTTGTTGTTAAGCGAATTCTTCGCTACTTAAGAGGTACTTTAGATTATGGATTGATGTTCACTTCTGGTAAAATGATGAACCTCATAGCATGCACCGATACCGACTGGGGAAGCGATGTTGATGATCGAAGATCAACATCGAGTCACTGTGTTCTTCTAAGACCCAACATCATCTCATGGAGTTCCAAGAAACAAAAGTCTATCTCTAGATCGACTGTAGAAGTAAAATATAGAAGTCTTGCTGATACGGCCTCAGAAATTATATATGGTTACAGTCCCTGTTATTAGATTTCCAAATCAACTTAATTGAACCACCCAAAATTTGGTGTGACAATTCAAGCACTGTTGCCATGGCTGCCAACCCTGTACTACATTCGAAAACAAAATATGTTGATTTAGATCTTCACTTTTTTTGCAAAAAGGTTCTCAACAATCAAATTCATGTTGGATATGTTCTAGCAAAACATCAAGCTTCTGATGTCTTCACTAAACCTCTCCTGACCAAGGCATTTCAAGAATCATGAGAGAAACTGTGTGTAATCTCTTATGATGATGCTACCACTCTGCTTAACAAAGAAAAAAGACAGAAAATATAGCAAATATTAGCTGTATATCACAGCCACGTTGCAAGCCTATTAGTTGTGTGATACACCACGTCACAAGTCTTTGCCTCTATTCTCTATTCTGTTACAAAGGAAAAATTTATAATATTATATATTTACATTCACCATAATTGTAAAGAACAGGTTTTTCAGCAATACAATGCTTTAGCAAATATTTTCTCTTGGCATGTTTATTAATCATCTTCTTCCTGTAACTTAATAAGGTCTTCCAAATCCAATAAACCATCGCCGTTGGAATCCAATGCTTCCACTGCAACTTCGGCTTCATTAAACAACAACTTTCCACCCATTTGGCCTAATCTATAGCTTAACTCAGAAGCTGAAATTTTCCCATCTCCATCTTTGTCGAAATATCTGATGACTCACTCATATTCTTCACTTCTCATCATTTTGAATGTATGGTTGTTCAGTTCCTCTTTGATGTGCTATTTTTATTATTTTATAATTATTTACTATTTGAATTTTTTAATATTTTTATATTTTTAAATATATTTTTTTTGTAATTGTAATGAAAATGAACAAATGATTGTCCAAGTTCATCATAAATGTGCACTTTAATTTATTTTTAAAAATTTTCTAACATGACATGTCATATTAGCATACATCCACATGTCATGCCATGTGTCAAATTCTAGTGGTTTTTATCAATAACCTCGTCAACCATTAACGATTAAAGCGAGAGTTTCCGTTAACAAAAAGGACCAAGTAAATTTTTTTCCATCACTAAAAACTCAATTAGATATAAGGGCGAGCTTTAGTGAGGGTCTTGTTTACTTTAGCCTAGAAAAGGGGAATTTTTATAAATTTGTTATAAAACTTAAAAGAAATATAGAATGAACAAGAGAGGAGAACAGAAGATGAAAGGATGATTCAACTTTCACATTGGCATCCAATAAGCTTGTACATGTCCTCTATTTATAGGGCTTTAAAAACCATAAGTTACAAAGCATTAAAGACCAACTTTAAGGTACCCTATAAATGATTTAGGGGATACAAGATAATGAGTTTAGGAATTATGGACATTCATTTTTTAAAGGTTAAAATAGGATAAATTTAGGGGGTTATGGACATCCATTTATCAATGTATTTACAACACTCCCCCTTGGATGACCATCAATGAAAATGTGTCTCATTAAAACCTTATTAGGAAAAACCCTATAAAATAAAAACCTAATGAAGAAAAAAGAGTGCACAATCTCCTATTACAAGTTGTCTCGTTAAAAATTTTAGCAGAAAACTCAGTGGAACAAATCCTTGGTTAAAGGAAAACAGTACAATGTGTTTTAGACTCCTCCTAATGAAAACATCACATTACATCTTTAAGTTGATGCATTCAATCTTGTATACTAGTCTTTCAAACGTTGATGTTGGCAATGCCTTTAATGTAACTACCCTTCAATTGAGCTATACATGTTGTATTATCTTCGTATAAGACAGTTGGCATCTTTTCCTGTAAAGGAAAATTACTTATCTTCTAGATATATTAGGTCAATAACCTTAGCTAAACACATTTTCGGCTTGCCTTATGTATTGCAATTATTTCTGTATGATTTGAAGAGGTGGCATTTAATGTCTACTTTATTGAACATGGTGATATGGAAGTACCTTCACATGTAAATAAATATCTCGTTTGAGATCAAACTTTATGTGGATTCGATAAATATCCAACATCAACATAGCCAACTAATAAGGATTTTGAATCATTTGAATAAAATAATCTCATATCAATGGTCCTTCTAAGATATCCGTATGCATGTTTAATTCCATTCCAAAGTTTATGTGTTAGAGAATAACTAAATCTTGCTAACAAGTTTACAATGAAATTTATATTAGGTCTTATCTTGTTTGCAAGATACATCAATGTCCCTATGACACTTAGATATGGTACTTCAAGACCAAGAAACTTTTCATCATTCTTGCAAGGACTAAATTAATCTTTATTCACATCCAATGATCGTACAACCATCGGGATACTCAATGGATGTGCATTATCCATGTAAATTTTCTTTAAGATCTTTTTCGTGTAAGTTGACTGATGGACATGAATTTCATCGTTTAAATGTTCAATCTACAGGCCAAGACAAAAAAATCCAAGATATTTCATCTCAAATTCTTTCTTTAAACAATTTACTACATTTTGAAACTCTTCAGGAGTTCCAATAATATTTAGATCATCAACATAAACAGAAATTACCACAAAATTTGATCCAAAACTTTTTATAAAAACATATGGAAAAATTGGATCATTTTTTATCGAAAATTTTTTCTAGAGAACTCTATATCATTCAAGGATTTTAAATCCTTCAGGGATTTTTATATAAATTTCACTATTAAATGAGTCATACAAATAGGTTGTAACGACACCAATCTATCAGACTAATAAGATATCTAAATGTGATTACATCCACCAAATGAGAGTATGTCTCTTACTAATTAATGTCGGGCCTTTAAGAAAATCATTGTGCTACAAATCGTGTTTTATTTCTTACGACTTCATTTTTCTCATTTTTTTCACATAAATATCCATTTATATCTTACCGGATTTACATCTTTAGGTTTTTGACGTTTAGAAAATTCAATTCTGCTTAAATTGTGTCTTTCCATTTTAGCCAATTTTTTCTATTTTTACATTCCTCAAACGATTTAGCCTCAGGATCCTTATTTTCTTTTTTTTTTTCAATGGCAACATTATAAGCAAAATTATTGTCAAAAACTATATTTTTTCGATTCCATCTTTTTCTCGTATTGACATAACTTATCGAGATCTTTTTATTTTCATCATTTCATTTTCACTTTCAGGTACTTGAATCTTTACTTGTGTTTTATAATTAGTTATGTCATAGGTCTCTTTAGGAACCCCCGCTTCCACTATATGACAATCTCATAAGTAATGGTTTAGCTATTAGTTGAAGGCATTTAATAAATGATTTAGCTAAACTATTTTATGTGTGAACATGAGCTACTGGTCTTTCACTGCTTATTTCTTTTGTACTAACAATTTGTCCTATTGGGACATCAATTCGTATTGGAGCATTTTCAGTTGGTATGTGAGATTTTGTAATTCTCTTTAGGTCAGTAAATGAATCTGACAATTGATTTGTAAAATGAATTATCTATTGAACTTCTAGTTCATATTGCTTTGTTCAAGGAACTTAGACAACGATAATTCATTTCAAGTACTTTATTCATCTAGCTTTTATTCTCTCTCCCTAATGTTGGGATTGTTGTTTCATCAAAAAGACAATCAACAAATTGTGCAGTAAATAAATCTCCAGTTAATGGTTCAATATACTTACTTATAGAAGGAGATTCTTAACCAACATATATTCTCAACCTCCTTTGAGGACCCATCTTTGTGCGTTGTGGTGCATCAATTGGATCATATATCGCACATCCAAAAAACTATAAGATGGGAAATATTTAGCTCTTGACCAAAATCTAATTGTAATGGGGAGTATTTATAATTTATTGGCTTGATACGTACAACATGAAAATCAACACAATCTCATGTTGAAATAGGAAGTTTTGTTCTCATAAGTAATGATTTAGCTATTAGTTGGAGACGTTTGATAAACGATTCAGCTAAATTATTTTATGTGTGAACATGAGCTACGGGATGTTCAACTTTTATCCCAATTGACATGCAATAATTATTGAAAGTTTGGGACATAAACTCACCAGCATTAGTAAGATGAATTTTTTTAATTGCATAATCTAAAATTAATCATTCAAACAAGCAATCTCGTAAATAACAGGTTGTAAGTTGATAACACGTGATTATTTTGTAGATGCATCTACTAAAATCATATAATATCAAAATCATCCGCCATATGGATGAATGGACCCATATGCATTTCAGAAATGCAAGACACTAAATCTCAACTTTAGCTAGTGAGCTTGTAATAATCAATAATTATTGAGAACAAGCAACACGTGAGAATTCTTTAAATTAAAGAAACTTCTTATTCTTTAATGAATGTCTATAAGAATTCTCAATTAATTTTCGCATCATATATGATCTAGAATGGTCTAATTGGTTACGCCAAATAGTAAATATATTTGTATCAAGAAATTTCGGTTTACTTTAACATGCTTTTCAATTGTACTAATAATGCCAATATAAATTTTGACAATTGATAATTTTTTGTCATTCATTTTACTTTGTATCCACATATAAGTAATATTAACATTTACTTTTGAAAATGTCTACCTCAATGTGAAGTCCATAATGTCATTAACTCAATAAAAATATAATTTTCAAACAATTAATTGCAATATTTACTTTGGGGAATATGCCAAAAACTTTAAATGTCCAAATTGACTTTAATGATCAAAAGTTGTTATAAAATTTATTATGTTTATTGTAGACATTTACTTAAAAGAATATGCAAAAATAATTCGACAATAATGTAAATTTATATTATATTCTTTACTAGTAAGATTATATAAATATCGTCTACGCAAAGAATGATTAATTAGTATAAATCATTGATAATTATATTTTAAGAATGAACATGTAGCAACATTTCGAATCATTCATCTTCTTTTTCATCTATTTGTCAATAATGACAATAGGTTCCAATTTTATAATTGTTATGTATTGCTACATTCATTTCGGGGAGTGGAGTAGAACCACTGGAACGAATAACCCATTATTTGTTTAGCCATAATAAGGCATGAGATTAATTCAGAATACTTTAAAAACCCTTTTCACAAGAGTTTTGCATATTTAATTAACTAGAAAGAAATAGTCAAGTCATACATGGAGTTTATTGTAAATCAAATGTATGGATAAAACTGACATCTAAATATCAAACCTAATATAATGCTAGCGCTAGCAAAAATTTCTTAAACCATTGTAGACATGCATAAAATTTACTTCAAAATAATACATTTCATGTTCACCAAAATATTTCCATTTATAATTGTTCATATTATTTCTCTAAATAATTAACAAATGGAATAATATAAAACGTATGAATTACCTTTAACATCTCTACAAAAGTAACAAGTTTGTTAGGGCTATATAATAGGAAAAATACAAGGCATTTACAAAATCAAACCACAACTTTTACTTTTTACTTTTTATGTTTCTTATCAAACAACAATCAATTAATATAAACAATGTCCATAGAAATGTCAATGGCCAAATTAATATAGTAATTCTCATTTTAAGTTTATAAAATGTTTCCAACCAAAATAATTCAATAATTAAAAATGACAACAACTATACTTGAAATTATATATTAGAATCAACCCAAAATTAATTTAAACATTCCTCAAAATTTGTCATTAAAATAAATTTAAACAAACATGTTTGATGTGAAATAATATTTGATTGTTTGGTGTGAAAGAATCTTGATTTTATTAATATATGTAATAACTTTAATCGTTGTTGATTAAGAGAATTTTAAACAACATCAAAGTCCAAAACTTATGATGTCGGAACTTAGAAAACTTATATATATATATATATATATATATATATAAATTGAAACCATCAAATAAACATATAAAACAACTTGTTTAATAATAACTAAGAACCAATGCAATGTCACATATTATGATGAACCTTAGGCCTTAATTAATAAAAATGACTGATAATTTTATGAATCATTATTTAAAATCTATCTATTTATAACATTAAAATTAATCTATCCCCATTCAAATACAATTACCAAGTAATTATCAAATAGCATATATTAAGAAAACAAATTTTATGAGCAAAAATACCAAGACATATAAGCATGTAATGATAAGTGAAATTTACCTCAATTTCTTTTCTTCTCTGAAAGTTTTAATAGCAACTCCCTTATTCAAGGTTGAGTCTTGATGATTTTATCAAAAGTAAGCAAATTCAAAATTTATAGATAGAAAATTTTTATTTCAAAATAACTTATATGATACTAAACACTCCAATGTCAAGAGCATCGAATCAAAATCCATACCAATATTAAATCTTTCACCATCATTCTAAGACCATACAAATAAAATAAGTTAATCAAAAATTATAATTGACCATAAATTAGCTTAAAAAATAATCAAATATGAAACATTAAATAATGAAACTTCTTGTAGAAACTTTACATCTTGTTGTCTAAGATCTTGGAAATCATAGAGGGTAATTTTGATCGTCGATAAAAGGAACTATCACTTTGAGTAAAATCATGATAATAAACATTCTCAATAATAAAACAATCCAATTATTTATATTAAATTTATGGGATAATAATATGTATGTCAAATATTGGCATAAAGAGAAATAGTCAAAATAATAACTTAAAACAAATTTCATTATTTCAATTTGTTTTAGTAACCTTTAAAAAATGGTGAATAAACCAAAATAGTTTAGAAAAAAATTGATTTGTATGCTTTGAATATTTCTCTTTCTATAAAAATATGATTAACAAATTAAAACAATAATGAAAATACATACACCGTATGTAATTCAATGGGAGCTTTACGGGCAAGTTATATATAGTTGCAATGACGTGAATTTCACTATGAACTTGTAAAGGCTCGTGCTAATAACATGTTATAAAGCTTAAAAGAAATATAGAATGAACAAAAGAGAACGGAAGATGAGAGGATGATTCAACTTTCATATTGGCATCCAATAACCTTGTTCATGCCCTTTATTTATAGGGCTTTAAAAACTATAAGTTACAAAGCATTAAGGACCAACATTAAAGCACCCTATAAATGATTTAGAGGTTACAAGATAATGAATTTAATAGTTATAGACATCCATCTTTTAGAGGTTACAATAGGATAAATTTGGAGGGTTATGGACATCCATTTATCAATGGATCTACAACAAGATTTTAATAATTATTAATATTTTGTAATTCTAAAATTTGTATAATTTGAATTTGAATGCTACTTTTTTATTTTTATAATTTCTTTTAATTTATTACATATTTAAATTTTTAATAATTTTATACTTTTTAAATAATTATTAACTTTTTATATATTTTTTAATAATTTTACACTTACCTAAAATGAAAATGAACAAACGATTGTTCGAGTTCATCTTAAATATACATTTTATTTTATTTTTTAATTTTTCTAACATTACATGCCATATCAACATACATCCACATGGCATGGTCATGCCATGTTTCAAATTCTACTGGTCTTTATCAATCACCTCATCGACCAATAAAGTTTCGGTTAACAAAAAATATCAAGCTCCATCACTGAAAACTTAATTAGATATAAGGGCGAGCTTTAGTGAGGGCATTGTTTACTTCTAGCCTAGAAAATGAGGGGGGGGGGGGGGAGTAAATTCCACCGTTGTTGAATTCAAAAGAGAAAAAAAGAGAGTAAATTCCACCGTTGTTATTCCCTTATGGGCTAGGGCCTATATAAAATAGAAAATCTGACAGGAAGTCTATTGCTACAAGATTATTGCCATTAATGGCCTTTCTGATTTGACCCATTTTTATCATTTGTACATTTATACTCGAACACTTTACTGACCTCAAAACAAGCCTCTTTCCTCGTTTCCCGGTTTCCCGTTCCTCCAACTTCACCCTTGAATTCCATGGTTACAACAATTGTCCCTGTTTATTATGACTCTTGTCTTGGTTCAGGCTATATTTGAATAGTTCATATGTTTAGCATCTCCCCTCCAAAGTTTGAGTCATGTTGTGGCTGTTGCCTCAAAATCAGATAAAACTTTATTCATGTCCTCAAAATAGGGCCAGCTTTTATGACTTCTCTTCTCATTCTTGCTTTCCTGTCAAATATATGCCAATAGTTGTCAGTAAGCAACACAAGTGATAGGGGGAAACAAATTGAACATTCTTGATCAAAGGGATTTAAATTGCAGTTGTATATGCATTTATTGCAGTTATGTACATCATGAATGCTATCGCAATGAATTTCGATGAATATTCAGCAGTAGAGAGATCCGAAACCATAGAATAAAGGCCATAACGTTGAGTTGCAGCCGCTATTTAATCTCATAATACACCAATACTGACATAACCTAGGACATGATGCAAGTATTATTGTAGCATCCTAGTTCAAGCAAGTACCTGGATCTCAAATTTCTTTGTGATGCTATCATTCTATCCTATGTTACTCGACAAGGGTACGAGTGTTGGACACAGGTTTATTCAATTTTTCTTTTCAAGATTTCCATGTATTTGGAGGGTTCTCAAAGAATCATATTCCCATAAGCATGTTAAGATATGCGTTACACAAGTGTCGGACATGAGCACTTCAAGAAAAATTAAAGTTGAAGCAACATAGATTCTATCATTCCTAACTAGAGACTTAAATTCTTAAATGTGCTGGAGAAGCTAGAGGTGTCAACATGAATATCCATGAAACTAAAGCCACACGGAACATCTTCCACCATTACATCTGCTACTCTAGAATAAATATAGAGAGAGATATAACCCACTGTTCAAAAAAAAAACTAAAAAGAGAAAGAACAAACCTCATATTTCTGAACCAGAGATGCCCATAGAGATTTACACTGCGCTGGGCTTCGAGTAATTCCATCTTCCAACAAACTTGTAGATATTTCTTCCCAGAGGGCCATTCTCCCTTTCACAACTTGAAATCTGCTATGCAAATCCCCCCGCATTTTAATTAGCTTCTTAACCTCTTCAGGTTTCCATTTGTTCCGCTTAGGCTTTGACGACTTTGGTTGAGAGCCTGTCATTTCTGAGTCATCTCCATTGCTTGCAGTGCCATCACCCTTAACTTCTGGCTCATGTTCCTCCAATTCATCAGAATCATCAGTATTGGGTGTAAGCCTTTCTGTATAGTCGGGAATTGAAGTGCTGGTGTCTTCCACGGGTAAGAACCTTTCAGCTTCAGCATCATCATCTGCTTGATGAAATCATGACAGACTAGAAGACATCAATGAAAGTGGTGCTTTAAATCGCAAAGAGAACTAGCTTTCACCTCAATAAATTGACAATTCCAACACCTACACACATCCAATCAAATTATGTGCCTACATGCATGCAGATGGACACTAGCATGAATAAGTGAGAGAGATTGGAAGGGGAAGCGAAAGAGGATAAGGACCAACCTAATAAACTATGTTCCGAGGCATTCTCTAAATGCAAAATGCCGTCATCTTCTACTTTCATCTTGTTTGGTGGTCCCCTTCTTGGATGCCCATCTACCACTTTTCTCAATGTTGGTAACCCAAAACCAGCATTGTAATTGCCAGATAGGTTTTCATTCAACTCATCAGAGAGAACTCCAGCCGGGTTCTCTAATGCAATGGCAATGACTTCAGGCCTTTTACCACTATACTTCCTTACTGTCTTCCTCAATACCTCTGAAACAGTTCTTTCCATGTGAGCTAGAGGACAATTCACAGGACAGCTTGACAATGTCGCATGAGCAGCTTTATGGAGTGTATCTAAAAGCTTCCCCTTGTCTAACCATAAGCAGCGAGTAGTTATTTTTATCTTCCCTTTTAAGGTATTTTCAACCATGCCATCTATCTTTTGAGGGCGTAAAATTTCCATGCTGCAAAACGGATATATTAATATGTCAACAAATATGAAACATACATAGACTTCATTTAAGCATATAAACTTATCTACCTGACCACTATAATGCCATCAGACGCAATTCTTAGTCTCTCATCAACACAAAGTTCGGTTGATGTGCCAAATGCTTTATCACCATCACTGTACATTAGCTGCAATTTAAGACTAAATTCATGAAGATCCTTCTCAATTAACTTTTTTAAGAAAAATGATGAATGCTTTTTGAGGATTTCAAACCTGCAAATTCTCCTTCCCAAGGGAACTGAAACCATTAGACAGAACTCTTCTATTCCTCAAATGAGAAACCCCAAGCATCTCTCCATTCTTTATAACCTGATACAATGATAAGAATTATATTACGATTTTCATATAATGTACATATTCTACCATGATAGATAATGTTGAAGCAACCCCTATGACGAATCAAAAATCAACTTAAATTGAGAGAATCAGAAAAAAAGTTCCTAACTAGAAATAATAGCAACTTACAGTGGTGTGCCGAATGCCAGTTGATTTTCCAAGTAGCTCATGCTCCTTTAGAAACAAAAGCTCTCCATGTATAGGTAAAAAATGTTGCGGCTTCACAATTTGAAGTACTTCCTCCTTCAAAATAAAACCATTGAGACTGTGTTTTACATGCAAGTAAAGACAACAGGAGAAAAAGAACATCACAATCAAAATCTAAGATTTTTTATTTGGTCGACTCAAATCACATCCATAGTACGTCCAATTCACATCCAGATTTTTCTTTTTTAACTCAAAAACAAATTCTTAGTAAACCCCCTTTATTTAACAGTTACTGAAGGAACAAAATAATTCTTTTTTTTAAGAAAGAAATATAAATTCATGCTATCTTGCAGCCAGAGGCCCTACAATTAAATGCATCAACAATGTATAACATGCCATCCTGAGTTTTAAATGTCATGCTGTTTCCTTATCCTTTGGTATTTTGTTTGTTAAAGGAACAAGAAAGTGACAAAAAAAACTTTTTAAAATGAAATCATGCAAAACAGTGTTGACTCATCTTACCAGTTCTCCACGATATCCATGACCAGAAGTGTGCAGCCCCTCATTCTTACCCATCACTATAGTTGATCCAATCTCTGATATGCGGTTTAGCATCTTCATCACCCGAGATTCATTACCAGGGATTACCTGATATTAAGATTAAAAATGATATCTTAACAAATCAATTACTTTGGGGCAAGATTTAGAAAACCTATAGTAAATAATAATCAATATACCAAAACTATCCCGTATATTGTCAAACAAACAAACAAAAAAACACCCTATCCCATAGCATAGGAAATAGTACCTAGATAGAACAATAAAAGTTTGACCACACTGCTAATTTTTTTTCATCAGCAAACATTCAGTCATTAAGAGCTCAAAGAATTCTTCAGTTAGAAATGAATGCATATAGTACATTATCATTACCTTAGCTGAATACAGAATCACATCTTCCTTGTTCAGTTTAAAGGAATGACTACTTCCATATGATGCAAGATTCAAGGCAGCACGTGGCTCTGCCTGACACAATAGAGCACTTAGTCACAGGCCAGCTAAATGTGTAGTTCATCAGAGCCAGAGAGGTTAACTTACTTGGGATCCAGTTGTGACGATTATCAAATCCTTTGGAGCATAGGCATCAATATCTTCTGCTTTCACCTAAAATCGTAATGAAAAGAGCAGAGAGCAAATGATACAAGATAAACAATCAGTTGTACATGATACGAGAGTTTCAGTTAACACAGTTTCGTTTTTTCTTTTTTTCTTTTGGAAAATGTAAGATTGAAATGAATAAAAGCAGTATGAAGATATCCAAATTCAAGTAGGATGTGCTTAAAGCTAAAAGAAGAGCTAACATAAACATCGCTAAGAGACAAAAAGTAATCTTTATGGGATATTGGAAGTTATGTCTTAAAGGTATGAATCGCAAAAGAGGATACCAATTACAAATCCCATCATTTATTTAAAGGTTTACTTCACACTAAATAAGCTTAAACAAGAACTGCATAATTTGTACAAAAGGGCAGTTTAGCAACTGAGTAGCTTAATTTGATAACAACAAACTTAGAACTTACAAGAAAAGTAAAAGAGTAACACTATATAGGTAAAAAAAAGAAAGTTGTGTCACAAAAGAATGAATACCAGAGTTGATGGATCAATTGGAGCTTTTCCATCCTTCCAAGCAGCATCTAGATATGTCCTCAATGACATGCCAATAAATACCTAGTTCAAGGTGCACAACATCTCAGCTGTCAAAACTGACATCCCTATCATTCAGACAACTAGATTCACAAGATAGCTTTGCAGTCAGGCAAAACATACCAACTTTCTACCAGTTACATCTGCAGCAGCCTTTATGCTTCCAAGCCGGTGTATGTTTGAAGCAAACTGGGTAGTAATAATTCTTCCTTTAGCACCTGAAATATGTCTCGACAATGCATCCGCTACTGCACTTTCACTAATTGTCCTTCCAGGTGACAATACATTGGTTGAGTCACTCATCATCTGTAAACAATATGAATTTACTGAATTACACATTCATTGGAACAGTTTTGAAAGAAGTGACGAGCTCAATTTGCATCAGATGAATTGTATCTTAAAAGATCCAGACAAATCTAGACAACAGATATCTCTTTACTTTTTTGTGGATTTAATTAATGCACAAGAGATTATTAAAATAACCTAGGAAGCCAAAGAACAGACATAAGCAACGCAAGGTGTCAGCTGCCAGTGTCCATCTTTGAATTGCAACAAAACAAATCACAAAGTACCAAATACCAAGCAATATCATATTCTAAACAATCATCTTAGTTGATTAAAATAGTCTAAGAAGACATGCCCCGATCAAGAGTCAAATCACTGAAATAATTATACTCCTGTATTTGGTTTTGTCACAGAAAATTGAAGATGCAACTAATAGATCATGTCCAAGTCCCTTATGAACCTTTAACAAGCCCTCACCGCCACTCCGTAATAGTAACCCCTGTAATCTGCTCTAAAAAACCTCTCATGGAAGTTAGAAGAATAGATTCAGGATTCATACCAGTGTTACTCCTTCCTTTGAGAGTTCCTCTAAAAATTGCCGATCGAAAGTTTTCCCATCCAATGGCGATTCATCAATCTGTCAACTCTTAACAGTTTAAGTGGCCTGAAAGTTTTAGTGTAACAAGAGAAGAAAATGCATAGACAAGGAGGAAAACCGACCTTCCAATCCCCAGTGTGAAGAATTGTACCATCAGCACAGCGAAGAACTAGTCCACAACAATCAGGAATAGAATGGGTCACCCTGAGAGGCTCTATTTCAAATGGCCCAGCCTTAAATCTCCTCCTAATTTTAAATACTTTAAGTCTAGACGGAACAAAAATCCCGTTCTCCTTCAAACGCTTTTTAATCAGCTGTTGACGTGAATGCAAGAGTGTCAACACTCCATTTTAGCAAGAGGCAATAAAGATGAGACAGTAAGTTCTCATTTTGCACACTCAATAATATAGTTAATTGAGAGGTATAAACTCTCAACAACTTTAAGAGTCCATTTGGATGGGTGGTGAGATTAGCTTTGCTAAAATTGAAAAACTGTGATGGAGGTAATTTTTGTTACTGTAACAATGAGATAGGATACTGCAGCGGTGAGATTAAAATCAGTGATAATATATGAGTCTGGGTCCAATCGCAGTGATGAAAGTGAAGTGAATTATAGTGAAAATGTAAAATGACCATTAAAGACACTCGATATTGTAATTATATATAAGGAAATTTAGCTTATTTAATATTTATGAAATTAATAAATAGCAAATAATTAGAAAGATCATATTAAAGTCAAATAATAATTTTATTAAAAGTTAATAAAACTATATGAAACCATATGTTATATTTATTGTTTAAGTAATTATTTATTTTAGATAATTTTATATTAGTTTCATAATCATAAAACCGGTATGCTTATTGAATTTTTATGTAAATAAATCCATTTATAATTATTTTATAATAATAATTTTATTATTATCTAATTGAATAAAATAATTGACTCAAAATTTCTTTGAATCAAATAGCCCAGAAGGGTTATACATGTAACAACACCCTCCACTAGGAGGAGCTTTTGTTCAATGGAGCATAAAGTGCCAATAAGAATTTTGGGCTGCGTTTGTTTCAACGCAGTTCACCTCATGTTATCCAAAGAGAACTTGGATGCCAATGTAAAGGAATAAAGAGGCATGTCCCCTTAAGATGCCATCTTACCATGGGTGTGATAGAATCCAAAAGAAGCCTAAGAGGTATAAACTTCCAATAGCTACTGAGCTACCAAGACAAAGTTTCACAAATATTAAAAGGTAGATTTTAAGGATTCATTCTCTTAATCTCTAATAAAGGTCATGCTTATTAGAGATTTTAGAACCTTAACATCTGCATCCATAAAAACAGTGATTTTTGCCAATACTTCTAGGGATGTCATAAGAAATGAGACATAGTAAGGTTCAAACAAAGCATGTGCCACATATCATAAATCTTTTGCATCCATAGAAAGTACCTCCATTGTAAAGGATGATGCATATATGGGAGTATGGGGATCCAATGCTGGGATAACCTGCTCAAACGGAAAGAAAACTCGTAAAATAATGTTAAAGAAAAAAAATGCAACATGAACACAGTCCTAGACCCTAGAACCATCAATAATAACATTTACATTACCATACCAATTTCCAAGTAAAGCAACTTAATAGTTATTTAGTATTTGAAAAACCCTAATCAATCCTGCAAAAAATGTTGTGTATTATTATCTTTCCGTTTCTTGAAAATATCTTGTTCATAAAGTTTAGGTATTAGATCACTTATTTTTAGGTAGAGTTTTTTCCTTTCTTTTATCTCTATCTCTTGTACTTCCTGTCTACAACAAAAAAAAAGACAGAATTTCAGTCTTTTCAACAAATCCAATACATTATGCTGAAAGATTCTAACCCAGCATAGACATAGCTAGTGTTTGTTATTCTTAATTACTTTCCTATTTTTACTGAGGGATCTAAAACTAACGACCACAGTACCGTGCACAAAGCAGCGATGCTCTGTAACGTAAATGAAAAGAACCAGACAAAATTCTGAGAACATTTCCCCTGCCCAGTGGCAAAGGTCAAGAAACTGAGTCAGGAAGGTGTCTCATAATACAGGTAACGTATTACTCCTTGAGCAACAACTTGTATAGATTCACCTTTCATTGAAAATGGACAAAACAACTTCATGGTAGCAAGAACACAGGAAGCGTAAGGCACCAACAAAGGCTTATACAGCATAACATGCATCTTACTTCACTATAAAAGGAAAGTGATAAGAAGTCTTGATGCCCTATTAGGAACTATTTAATAGGTGAGTAAAAGGTAAGCATAAAAGACTAACAGGCTAGACAGACAAGAATTTACCCAAGGCAACGCACCAATGTGATCTTCATGGCCGTGTGTAATCACAACTGCTTCAATTTTGTGGCTCCATTTCTTAATAAATGTAGTATCTGGTATAATCTTTTGGACTCCAAGTTCATCATAGCTGAAATGATGTCAAAGTAAACCACAACATTAATATAATAAAGAAAAGCAAAGAAAGAAAAGTAGCCATATCTGCAGCAGCATATTTGACATATATTTGCACAAATAAAAGATCAACAACTTAGTCA
This sequence comes from Gossypium raimondii, assembly GCF_025698545.1. NCBI lineage: Eukaryota > Viridiplantae > Streptophyta > Magnoliopsida > Malvales > Malvaceae > Gossypium > Gossypium raimondii. The sequence goes on along the minus strand of NC_068566.1, from coordinate 38,566,937 downwards.
AAATTAGGCTGTCTTCTGATATTAGGAAATTTCTTTAAAAGTAACAGAAATTAGAATACATAACCAACTTTCTCTACTATAAGCACAAATTACACATAAAAGTATTTAGTCTAAAATCCCCCTAGAAATGAAATGCGCAAGACTTACTCTGGAAACATAACACCAGCATCAATTAGAATATAGCGGTCATAATGCCCAACAAGCATGCAATTCATCCCAATTTCACCCAAGCCACCAATCGGAAGGACCCGAAGTGGCGGCCCAGCTGTTCCTTCATAAAACTGCTCCATCTTGCGTTGGACAGAGTCTTCCATACTTTTTCTAGCCCCATCTAATCTTCCTGAACTTTTACGTGGCACTTTAGTTCTTCGTGTACCTAAAACATGAGAAAGCAGTTAAGAAACCATCAATATAACTGAAGAAAACAATCTCCATAAGCTATTCATCCAATTCAAGAGCCTATAAAAGACTGGACTAAAATTTTCAATTTATTTCTCTATCCTACGTTCCACTACTTCTAAAAAGAATTAACCAATGAACTCCAAAACTCCTCCATTTCGCCTTATTTCGAGCACTTAAAAAGCACTCAAAAACCATTCTAACATCCCATCTAGCTTAAAAGAAACAAAAACGTAAAAGCTTAAGAATCTCATTTTTACTTCACCTTCTCGGTAATCAAACAGAATTATAAGAAGAAAAAAAAAAGGAAGAAGTACTTATGGAAGTAGGAGAGCCGACGGAGCAAGAAATGTAACGATTTCTAGGACCGGCCTTGCGACATAATATGTACGGACACAGCGATAGGGAAGTGGAAGCTGCCATTTTTTGGTGTGCTTTAAGTGGCGTGAAAGCTAAAGATAAACCTCCCAAAACCCCAACTGCATCAACTTCTTAAGGTCTGGGAAAATCGAAAAGAGGAGATTAAACCCTAAAGATTGTGCATTTATGTTAAAGGGATTAACGAACGAGAGGAAGCAAAAGAGATGATTGAGCCTTTTTCTGGAAGCGGGAAATTGATTGAGTAAACAATGCGCTGATTTTTGTAAGGTCGAGAAATATCATGCTTATCATTTTTCAAAAACAAGACAAATATCTCCCGTGTGTGCTCTCCCCCACACGTGTGGATAAATTTTCAACTACAGAGATTTTGATTAAACTTTTATTTGTTCGATTTTGGTATTTAGACTACTCTTCGGTAAATAACTAAATGAAAAAAAAAAAAACAAGAAAAAGGAAACGCTGCATGTGTTTGTCCTTTTTCCATGTTATGAATGATGTGGTTATTAATCAATTATATGGTTTTTTTGGTAAGAAAGAAATAGTATAACCTTAACTACACAAGAGTGAAGTTAGAAAATTTTGTTAGGAGGCCAAATTAAATTGTAATTTTTATAATAGTAAAAATATAATTTCACTATTTTAAGAGTTTATATCTTTATATTTTTTTAAAGGATTAAATCAAAATTTTATCATTTTAGAGGGGAAAAGTGCAATTTTACCTTCACTAATTTAAATTTTTAAAAGTTTTAAAGAGCCTAAATGGAAAAATAAAGTTTTTCATTTTAGGGAGGTCAAGACCCCTGCCAGCCCTCTTAGCTACGCCCTTGACTGTACAGTCACCCGTCTTGGCTAGCCAGGATCGATCATATCATCATACAGGATGTGCAAAACTTCAATTAGTAGTTGCATGAAATAGTGAAATCTGAGAGGGCATTTTAAAGCATAATTGGTCAAAGCATCGGCAACTGTGTTTCTTTCCTTGTATACATGCACAACTTGAACCTCCCATTGCCTTTTTAATAGGCAGTAAGCATCACGAACTGTGGCCAAACTCAAGATATCAGCCAAAGGCCGTTGCAGAAGTGTAACAACTTCCAAACTATCTATTTCTAAAATGACTTTCCTTGCACCCATTGTCACACCTAGAAATATTAAAGGTTTCGCAAAATTGAAATTTTAAGTACTTAATTAAAAAATTTTATGTTTAAGCGGGTTCAAGTATAATTGTGTGAACTTTACGTGCTGTTAGGTAAATAGTTAGGTTTTAAATTTAGTTCCGTCAAATTAGAACTAGAGTCTCTGTTAGTGGGAAACATTATGATTAAGGGTATTAATAAGATTGACTATCTTGGGATTAAGGGAAGCGGTGGTGGAAAGACTATATATAGGAAGGGTTTCATGCTAATATTCATTTTTCTATCACTCTTCTGTCTTTTTCTTCTCTGGTTCATTCTATAAGGAAGGAAAACTAAGAAACGGGTTGCATAAAAGGAAGAATCTAAGGTGTTAGCATAAATATTTGAGAACTTAACAATTTGATAATCTTTCTAGATCTTACGTACCTTTCAATTTAAGTAAAAGAAAGGAAAGTTTAGGGATTTCAGTATGATTCATTTTGAACTGTGATGTTAAAGTAGTAGATACTAGCTATAATTCTTCTGCATGCATATGGATTAAAGTTTCTTACATATGTATACCTTCGTTTTGATCTTTATATAATTTTTATATTTAGCCAACTAAGAAAGATAAGGTCCAAGTGATAAAGGGAAGGCTAAGCAAGTGTAAGTTGGGTCAATCAGGGTATTTTGTTGGTGAGTTTCTAAACTCAAACTTTTTATGGTTGTTTTAAATATATGTATATCAGTACTGTGTTTTCATGTTGTGGTTGTCTTCATGTTTGCGGAGGTTCAAGCGGATAGTATGGAGAATGTATATGCATGTCTTTCAACTTTGTGGAGGTTCAATTGGATTGTTCAGAGATATATGCGCAAATGAATAAGATAACCCAATGTGGGTTCTATGTACGTATGAGACTCTGTGGAGTCTAAGTCTTTAAGCCACATATATGTAAGCAAGTCTATGGTCGTGGCATATGAAAGTTATGAATGATATGAAAGTCCGCCAGACTTATTCGATAAGTTTCATGTTAAAGTTAAATGTGATATTTTACCAAATGAAGTCCACAACAAAGTTCGCTTGTATGAATCCGCCATGATTGCAAAGTTCTTCTATGAATACATATGTATGACTTGTTGTATCCATGAATATTCTTCTGAGTTTGCATGTACGAGTCCACATTTAGAATCTGCATTAAAGAGTTCGCAGGATTGTCCGCCAAGTTAATCTGAAATGACTCTCTCTCATTTCAGTGGGCTATATGAAGATATTATGCAACAAGTCTGTACGAAGAGACTATATGCCTCACGATCTTTCACAGGGGGAGTTCTTATGCACATTGTACTATGCCACTATGTGATTTATGCTCAAATATAAGCTGTGGAAAATGATCTCGCAAGTTTAAGCTAAGCAAGAATCTTGGCAAATCTTAAAATTTAAAGTAACTTATTTTAGAGCTCAGTAAGTTTCTCATGAACTTACCATGTTTCTTTTCTTCATTTCAGGTAATACATTTCAGGTAATACTAAATTGTAGTTTGGGAAGAATTAAAGAACTAAGCCAGGACATCCAAACTTGTGTGAGTATGATGTTTCTATTTTTGTAACATGTGTAGATACTGAGGTATCGCGTGGTTTAAATCTCTATTTTTTGTTTTTATTAGAACTCTTCAAATCAAGTTCAAATTGTAATTAAATTCTCATATATTGTTGGACTTTTTATTATAAGATATGAATTTTATCAGAAACTCGTTTCATATATTATGCTTTAACAGAAAAACCTTGTGGAATTTTTAATTGATTATTAAATTACTCATACTTATTTTAAAGTTTGAATTCTTGAAGGGTCATTCGTCCGACCATTTGGGTGTTACACTCATCTCTCATGCCAATTGCAAACCATTACAAGTGCCCCACATCTAAGCTTCTAATACCAAACAAATCCCAATATTCTGAGCAAATTCGATTCGCTAATATCTATCGTGGTCCCTGACCAAGCCTCTAGCAACTACACAGTCAACATGCAAACTCCTCACCCCATCAATGTTCACCTTAAGCCAACCACATTTGGCTTAGCGCAACAGATAAAACTGTGATTGCATGGCCTTTTTGTTTCCCATGGGACATACACTAGTCCTATGAAGCAACAACCCGATCGCCACATAATCAACGAGCTATATAACCAACGCTCTCCTGACCAGTATACTTCTGATTAAAGATCATCTTATTTTGTTGCTTCCAAATGCATCAACTTAATGCCCCAAACAAACACTCCTAATTGTATGGGTCCATAACGAACTGTTCAAAATTCGGAAAATTAGTAAACAACCATTCCTCCATCAATGAACTTATAAATTCATGTAGCTTATCAATTCATATAGGCTGCAGCCAAAGTAACATAGTAGGAAGACAAAACCGCAACACATGGCTAATGGTCTCAACTTCACTTCCTCAGGTTTCACAATGAGGATCAACCACAAGGTGTCTTCTAACCTGTTGTCAAATGTAGTAGTCAATTTGGGTCAATTTCGCACTTAACGAGTTTATTTTCTAAGAAATTTAGGATTTTAATTTATATTTTCAGTAATTAGGCCTTAGGATTAAAAGTTAATAAAAATAAGTGTTTTTAACACATTTTGTAGGTTTGTGACCCAGTAGGCCAACATAGGCCTTAGGTTGTGCTAATTTGTTCAATTGAGTGTGTAGGATAGAGATATAAAGGCCCGATTGACGTGGAAGTAAAGGTCGAGTGCTGCACAAGCTTCTCAAGACATCAAAGCACCAAAAAAACTACATTAAGCTGAAGTTGCATGTCATGTAGTGCCACACAAGGGGTGTGGCGCGACACAAGGCTGACATGCTACCCAAGTATTTTGGGGATATTTTTGTCCATAAAATTAAACTTATTCGAAGACCTAGGACGTGTCGAATACCAAATTTGGTCTGCCAACACCTCTATAAATAAGACATTAAGGGTTGAATGTAACTAAATCATCCTAGTCGCCTTCAAAAACCCTTACAGTTTAGAATTAGTTTTAGTTTATTTTCTTTTCTTTTCGACTTTTTAAATACTTTGTTGTTTTTATTCTTGAATTAGTTTTGATTTAATGACTTGTTTATTTAATTCAAGTATTCAATTTATATTTTCCTTTGCATTCATTTTATTTCTTTATTTCAATCGAGAGATTTGCCACTCCGTTCCTCATTCGGTATTAAATCCACGATTATTCAAATCTCTTTTCTTCTTCGAATGGTCAAAGTTGAGATTATGAATAACATGAGTCGCTAAATCACTTAGGGGAGATTAACGAGTGGATAGGGATATGATTAACAAAGGATTCGGAGTTTTTTGAGAAGGATTAGTTGGTATAAATTATGTGTTCTTAAACCATTAGGCTTGACAACCCTAATAAGTTATCATAGGCTAGACGAGGTCGAAAGATAAGTTGAACCGAGTAAATCACAATTTATATTGTTTGAGAAAGTGAGGTCAAAAGATAATCAAGTATCAACCAATCAATTAGTTAATTAGAAGTCGAGAGGTAATAATTAGTTAATCAATTACTAGTCCATCTCAAAACTCTAATCCAAAGTTAGTTACAAACCTTGAAGCAAGTTAATCCTCATGATTGGTTTATCGATTTAGTTCGTTTGTTTATTACTCATTATTTTTTTGTTACTTATTTATTTTTATTCCTTTTAATATATTTTATGGTTAATCGTAATATAGGAAATAATTACTACTACTTAGACTTGTTATTGTGAAAATATTTTTATTATTTATTCCATCATCCCTTGGGTATTATCCTCGAAATACTTCTGGTATTTCGTTGTACAATTATACTTCTGGTATTTTTTGTGTTATATTTATTCTATAAACGATAACTACTCGTTTATAGGCGGTCATCTTCGAACTCTCACTTCATTTGTTAATAGCTTGTTCTAAGCTATTAACCAAAGGAAGGCTTTAACTCATTATGGACAGGCCAATTTCAACACGATTCTCCATCGACTAGGTGACAAAGTTGTGATGGTAGCACTCAAAAAGGCATAAGTCGACCTTGTGGTGAAAAAAAAATGTTTATCCCAATGTCATATGGGAAAATCATTAACATCTCCTACCATCGGGGGTTGCTTTGTAAAATTCATCGTAAGATCCCATCAAGCAACAATAGTTGAAGTTGAGTCCAATCCAACTCGCCATACACATTGGTCAACTTGACAACAAACACATGATTGTTCGAAATAGTCTCCAGCCGTAAACAATGGTTCAAAAGCGAACTACAATCTGAAATTCAACAATCCCTTCAAAAATCAACTATCATGTCATTACCAACATTTCAAACAACCCCATCCTATACCATCTCCCATACATGACTAATCCCTTCCAAAGGCAAGAATAACTATTAGTGCGAAGTGCCCATAGAACAACCCCACCCCATCTATATTTGGCTCAAATAACTTAAACTCAAAGACAGTAAGGTTGAAGCGATAAAATTATGGGGTGTGCCTCATATTTTCGGCCGAAGATACAGTGATGTCACGATAAGAAGCTTTCCGACATTGCGACGATAGATGACGTCATGACGACGCGAATGGGGACGTTGCGACGTCGTGACATGTTTCCCACGTAAATCTAGTTTCTTCTCCCAGTTAAAATCTACTATCTTTTTCCAATTAAACTATGATTAATTTCGAGAGATTTTAGTATGATTAGACCTCAAATCTTAGCTTATTTAAAGGGGTCTTATTGTAACAACCCAATTTTTAGTGGTACCGAAAATAGTAGTTTCGAAACTCCATTTTTTGATGATCCAGTCAGTAGATATTATTTATTAATATTTATGAGGTCATTACAATATTATATTGAATTTTGGTCCAATATTTTTGGTTATTTGGAAAGTTAGTTAAGGTACAAGTATATCAATTCAAAAGTTAGTGGCTTTGAAAATAGAGGTATTGAGACCTCGTTTCCATAAACCGAGCTCATAAATATTTTTATTAAAAATTTATAGAGATTTTGTATAGGTGAATTAAATTTTGATAAGTAATTTTTGTCGATTTAGTGACTAATTAAGGTATAAAGACTAAATCGTAAAATTGTAAATATTAATCACTTTTATTTTTATTAGCTAAAAGGCTTAAAAGGTAATTAATTGAGGGTTTAGATGGCCAATAGACCATTTCTAATGATGTTGGACATTGGACCCATTCCTTAGCTTAGTATTAGTTAAAATTTTAATTAAATTTTAAAGAAAACATAAGTTAAAGTTTAATTAAAACATAAAATAAACATGCAAAGCCATCATCTTCATTTCTTTTTCTTCCCAACCAAAACCACAATTGTTAAGAGCTAGGAAGTTTTGGCCAACTTTTCCTTTTTGCATGTAAGTTCTATTCAAGCTTGTTTTTCATAATTTTTATGTTTTTGATACCGTGCCTTCGTTTTTAAAAATTTAAAAGTTTATAAAAGTTTATATTGATGAATTCTTGAGTTTTTTTATGTTAAATGGTTAGATATTAAGTGTGGAAATGTAAAAGGACTAATTTGTAAAGTAAAATTATTAGTTTTGAATATAGGGACTAAAGTGTAAATATTTCAAAATTGATATGAAATTTCTTTAATTATTGATAATGGAGGGCTGTACATGGATTAATTTAAAATAGGTTTAAAAATCGGAGGTCAAATGTGAAAGTTATGTTAGTTTAGGTTTTAAGGACTAAATTGAATAAAATGTAAAATTTCAAAAAATTGTAAAATGAAATTAATTTTAATATGCATGTATTTGAGTGTTTTAAAGTATTTTAATTGATAAATTGAACTTAATTATCATATAGATCAAATATTAAACCAATTAGAGCTTAATTGCAAAAAAGAAAAATTGTGAAATAGTCCCGGTGTCATATTTGTTGTTGGTTTAGTTAGGTAAGTTCGTATGGACTTACTTTATTAATTCTTGATATGTTGTATTATTTTGCTTTACTGTTAGTTTGAAATGTTATATACATAAAATATTGGCATCGAATGGATTTAATCGTGAAAATATGAAATATATGATAAATATGAATAGATGTGTGGCATTGACTAAACGTAAAGTTGTTATATAAATGTACGAGATGTACATGATGACATTACATGGTTTGAAATGTATTTGAATCATGAAAACGTATATAGCTCTGATGTTTGAAATTTTGAAACATTTATAATTAGTACTAAAGGTGAGAAAAGATTAAGGATATAATTGTAAACCATGTATTCTTGAGGAATATGATTCATGTGAGATACAAAATGATTGTAACTTGGTTATGATATGTATTTTGAAAACATAGAAGTGCTCTTGTTTTTTAAATGTTCAGAATCCTGTATAAATGCCCATTTGAATGTAATAAACGATTAGGATACGATTTGCATACCAATAAGGTTTGAACGCGCGCTTGTATGGGATTTGCACTTCAGTGCCCCTGTTAGCATTACAATGCTCCCTGGTGTGGTATAGGTAACCATGTGTTCGAGTTATGTTTGGTATAGTTCATCGGGCTCCTAATATTCTTACTATGAAATTGTTTGAATAATGTTGAATACCGATTCTGAATTAGATAAATGAGAGTGGAATGACATAAATGTTATATGATTCATGTGTGATAAACTCACCTGTTGTTGTGAAATTGTGATAGCAGGGAACAGTATAGTAGATAGTTCATTTATTTAAATATGAACTGAGGTGAGTTATATTGTTTAAGTTGTGACTGATAATGGAACAAAATGACTTGAGTTATAAATTGTCAAAAGATTGAACATGATTTGACTGTAATCTGAACATGAATTTAATTATATGCTTATGAATTGAGTATGATCTGGATATCATAAATGATGTTATATTGAGATCTTAGATAAGTACATGTGATTCAGTATTATAAGTGCTTGATATGTAAACAAATTAACTTATTGGTTGTTTTGTTGAAATGTATATGAAAGCATAAGGATGTCAAGGGATCTCAGGTTCAATACCAACATGTTCTAATTGCTTAAGTTAATTTAATGTCAAGGCAAGTTAAGTAAATTTCATACGAAATTACTAAGTAATAGTAATGATTATCTTGTTTTGTTTTCTTGTCTCTGTTTAGGTCTTATTCCAAAACACGTCAATCGGATCAACTCGGGACCCACACTATCCAACCTTGATTCGGTATATTTTCTATTGTTCCTAACCTGGTTAAGTGGCATGTATATAGTGTAATACCCAATTTGCCCGGCCCAATTTTATAAATAAAAACAAAAAATTATTAAAAGTCCATCAGGCCATAGTTACAAGCCCAAAAAATAATAAACCCAAATTACATCAGCAAGCCCAATACCTAAACAACCCAAACACTAGCCTAGCCCAAAGCCTAATCCAGCCCAACCTAGCCCAAAACATTCCCCAAACGCCGAAACCCTAGCAGCCACAACGAGCCTTCAGTGCCGCAGCCACCAGGGCCTTCCCTCGCACGTGCGCCACCGCCACATGCCACGCCTCCACGTCCACTGCTCCGTACGGCCGTACCTACACACAAGCAAACAAGCAAAAACGAACAGAAAACAGCAACAAATAAAAAAGAGCGAAATATATTTTGTTGTAATTTTTATCTTCGGCAATATAAAGCCATTTTCCAGAATTTGTAAGGGTTACGCACAATATCAATACACAAAAAGAATCAAAAAAGCAATAGACTGAGTTTTGAAGGTGTTCTTTCCTTCTTTCTCTCTGCATTTTTTTCCTTTTCTGCTTTTTTCTTTATTATTATTTGTGTATAAAAAAGAAAGAAAGAGAGTTAGAGGGTCAAAGCTTACCTGGTGGCCGACTTTCCTTCTACTCCGTTGTAATCGGAGTCGGTTGGAAGACAAATGCCCTCTGGTTAGCCTGGGCATGGAGCGGCGCAGAGAACCTTTACGGTTCTTCAGTTTCTTTTTAGAAAAAAATGATAGGAGGCTGATCTGTTTAGGTTTTATTTTAGTTTATATATGTGAAGGAAACGACGCCGTTTTATGCTTCAGTAGCTTTAAAAACGACGCCGTTCAGAAGCCTCCGACCCGCACGATAACCTGACCCGGGGAGGATTCGCGTGTTTCCCAACACTTGGGTATATTGCGCAAAAGGGCCTTCTACTCTTGCATGGTTTTTAAATCGGTCCTTTTTTTTATTTTTTTAATTTTTTGCCCTGCATTTTGATATTGTCTCATTTCGGTCCGTGTCACTGCGCTGCGTTTTGGGGAATGGAATAATTTCCAATCTGGCCCCATTGTAATTCGTGAATTGTAGTTTAGACCCTCCATGTTATTTTAAACTACATTTGTGGCCCGCTATTTCTGTTTTGACTGCAGTTTAGTCCCTCTTGCGTTTTCTAATCACTTAATTATTTTTATCATTATTATTTGCTATTATTATTATTATTTACTATTTATTATTGTTATTATTATATTTGATTATATTTAGCTATATATATATATGTATTACTTTATTATTTACTATAATTTTTTACTGTTTTTATTATATATGTTCATATGTAATATATATTATTTAATTTTAAACTATATACATATATATTTTATACATATATAACTTTCATTAAAATTATTTTTACCTCACATACATGATGTTTTTGGTTTTATATTTTTTATTTAGTATGTAATACTTATTTAGGTCAAGTATATATTATTTTGTATGTTATATTTCATATGTTTTTAACTCTATTTTTAAATTTCCTTTTGAAACTCTCATATATATTTATATATATATATATATTATTTGCTTTAAATTTATTTTCGCATAGTGTTTATTAATGATCTTTCCCATTCTTTCATGCTATTTATTTCTTAAATTATTTTTAAATTTGTATTTTTTTTATGTTTATGTAAAATTGATTGGTTTCAATTAGTTTCCTATTACTTGTCAATGTTGGTATTTGTATGATATATGGTTGAGATAATTATTGCCATGCTTGTTTAAATTTATTTATTGATTATTCATTATCCATTAGTGTACATTTTAATCTTGAATTATCTTTCCGCATTGTACGTTATCACTCCACCACTCTTTATTCGTTTAAAAGGTCACGTCTAATATCGTTTAAGTGTCAAAACCAATTTATTCAAAAACCTCCAAGATAACTCAAAGTTCGGTATTTGGGATCTTTGAAAGAATTGAGCCCTAACGTATTGGGTTCCAATTTTTCCCGTCGAATCTAAATAATCGATATTATTCTTTAATCAAAACACACAAATAAAAAACTCATTCTTGGGAATTCGATACATTGTGTCCTAACTCATTGGATATGACATATTATTTTCTCTAGACGAGGATTCTTCTAACAAATAAAAATAAAGGCAATATTCGATATTTAGGAATTTTGTGAAATCGAACCCTAACTTACTGGGTTTTGATTTTCTCATTTGACCCAAATAATCAGATATCCTTTTCAAAATGCATAGGTTTTAAAAGTCAAAAGATAAACTTAATTTTGAGGATTTAAAATGTTGCACTCTAACTTACTGAGTGTGACAATTTATTTCTTTGAAATAAGCGAGTCTCATCATCTAATTCATTTTATTCAAATTTTCTTTTCAAAAGATCGTATTTTAAAATCTTTTCATCTCGACACTAAGACATTAAACAATCAATTCGGTACCAATTCTGGGGGTACAAGGGTGCTAACCCTTCCTCGTGCATAACCGACTCCCGAACCTATTTTCTCAAAATTCGTAGACCTAAAATCATTTTCAAGGTGATCCGATCACACCTCATTAAAAGATCGGTGGCGACTCCAATTTTTTCATTTTAATAAGTCGACAACTAAATTTTTGTTTTTTCAAAAAAATGGTTTCGACAGCTTGGCGACTCCATTGGGGAAATTAGAGAGTCAAGCCGTAAAATTGATTGTTTTTTGTCTTATTATTGAAAATTGAAAATTTGATTTGAAAATTTACGATCCTCTCATTGCATTGTTTGTGATTGATTACTATGGATTGAGTTCTATATTTTGGCATCATATTGCATAAAGACTGTTTAGTCTTACCCTTTAAGTGGAAATGTGAAACTATTCCTTCGTGAGGTTTTCACCTCCGTGCAGGATAGTGGATCACTTTCGGGATACATTTGTACCTATGTCTTCGTGAGATTTTCATCTCCGTGCAGCCATAGGGAAATGTATTCCCCTGAACCGAACTCGGTCCATATGAGCCTATAATGGGTGAGGATCGAGGAATATGCTGGTTCGGGTACCTTGTCTTTAGAACCAAACCGCATATAGAAGACCTTAGGAAACCATCCTAGGTAGAGCCCCTCCAAACCCCTAGTGGTCACCCGACTAGGTACTTTTGTTTTCCTTGTTTGCTTCTGTTTTGTACTAACTCATGTTGTTTTGTTTTGATTATGATTGCATTGCATTTGCATCTTAGAAAAGAGATATTGATTCAAGTCCGATTACTAAATTAGAAAGCTTATCATGGAATACGGATTTCTTAATAAAGTGGAAAATAATACGACTACCTGAATATATTCTAAGAAACACAAGAAGGGCAATGGAAAAGTTCGTGACTTTACTTCATGGCCCGAGGATTCAAGATGATTATCTAAGAGCCTTCGACATTCCAACTTCCTTAAAGAAGTCGATGAACATTACGAGGATAGGCAAACAATGGATCGCGACCAAGATCAAACAAAAGGAGCTAGTAGAGACATCCATTGGAAACCTGCAAGATCTATCTTAAACATACAGATGAAGGAAACGATCGATGTTGTCTCTTGGGATATGAGGGCGATGTCGTATATATATCCGTTTTATGTAAAGAAATTTGTCTTCTAGAAAAGTTTTCTAAATGTAATTGAATCAGAATCAACGTCTCTTTAGGCATTCATTTCATGCATTTGCATTACATGACATCATATGCATTAAAATCCATTAAAAAAGTCTAATTGAGTAAATTTATTTTAGCTAATCTAGATAACCAATCAACCAAACACCCTTACGGTATCCAAGCAAATACTAGAGAAATGGACCAAAGGTTGGAGAAATTAGAGCGAATGCAAATACAGATGCAGGAGCAATTGACCAAATTTCAATAGGAAATGAGAGATCAGATGCTAGAATTACAGAGAACTATGATGAGCCAGTTCAACCGATTGTTAGCTGGAGAGTCAGAAGAAGTGAAAGACTCGGTGGTCCACTTTGGGGCTGATAATGAGGATCTTACCTATTCCCCAGATTGTACTCCGATAAATGTCCAAGTCCAGCCAGATAGGCGTCCACAAGGGACACTCTTTACTATCAGACCCCAACAATATCAGACTGGTACATCAACACCAGTGAATTGCCTGACAGGCCCAGGATCCAATCTGAGGAATAATTTAGCTAATCTTGTTGCTAATCCAGCATAAATAAAACAGGCGAGGGTAGAGTACCCAGATACTACAAAGGCCCCAAGGAAGAAGGGGAATAAAGGGGATAATACAGGTAGATATAACAAGGGCCACTCAAAACCAATCACTGTGGGCAGGCCAAAGACAGAAACCACCAGTCATCAGAGCTCTTTAAGGCGAAAACCTTACAAGAAGACAAATACAGAAAGGCCTCAGTTCACGCCTATTTCGGTGTCGTATAAGGAGCTGTATCAAAGCTTATTCGATGCGCACGTTGTTGCCCCTTTCTACTCAAAACCCCCACAACCTCCGTACCCCAAATGGTACGACGTGAATGCACAATGCGATTATCATGCAGGAATTACGGGGCATTCCATACAAAATTGCATTGCCTTTAAAAAAGTGGTCGAAAGGCTTATCAATATGGGCGTTATCAAATTTGATGATTCATCCAGTGTAGAAAATCCACTACCCAATCACATGGATAATGGGGTGAATACAATGTATGAATAAGTGTTAGGAAGCGTTCACATCAATGCCTTGCATGAAGACAACTGAAAAGGGTCCTTGTTAGATATTCGCCCTTATCAACTTGGAGGTGTTCTAAATAATTAGACTGCGGAAGAAATTCCTATAATATTTAGAGCTTACTTAGAGTAATATTTAGAACGCACTTGTCGCTTTTAGCTTAAAAGTAATAAGAACTTCTTTGTGAAATAGGCTTATGTCTGAACGTTGTTATTTTAACGAAATGCATCCTTGTAACCATTTTTGAACCAATATTCTTTCAGTCTTTTTGAAAAATTATTCTTTCATTCTTTTGGATTTCCTTCCACATCATTCATTCATTCATAATCATATGGTACAAATAATTATTCATAAAATTATACATTCTTTTGTATATTCTTTGGTACTTATTATGGGTCCCCAGATATCAATTACATGAATGACGCTGCTACAGACTCGGATTTTCCTTTTGATCGAGGCATGTGTTTAGAGGGATCTCATGACTTTGAAAATGACATAGATCGTAGCTTATCTCTGGACTTGTTGAGGATGGTAGAACAAGAGGATAGACAGATCTTATCTCATAAGAAATCATTAGAAATTGTGAGCTTAGTGAAGATTAGAATTGACCTAACCGCAAAGACGAAGCAAGACCTTGTTGAGTTACCTCTAGAGTTCAAAGATGTCTTTGTATGATCATACCAGGATATGCCCGGGTTAACCGCTGATAATGAAATCTGCACAACAGCACGATGTCAGAAATTTGCAGTATGAACGATGCAATTCTTTGCCAGGGCAATGCCTTTCTCGTTGACTCATCATAGCTTTGCCCATTTGAAGTCAAGTTTCCATCTCTTCAAGTTTTTGTTGGATTTTATCATGATTAAAGAGGAAGATCCAAAGTTTTCTATCGTAGTTGCGCCCCAAAAGGCTCTATGAAAGAAATCTGATACCAAAGAAGATTTTTCACATACAAGATGAAAGTGGAAGATCTTAGGTGGAAGACTTTATCTATAAAAACATTGATTCTGATCGGAAGGGATAACAAGAACTTGCCTAATCCTATGAGTTCAGATTCAATAAAAAAGAAAAAAAAGAAATCAAAATCAAAAATCAAAAAAAAGAGAAAAAATAATTAAAATGAAAATAAAAAATGATGAAATGAAAAAGAAAAAGAAAAGAAAAAGGAGAGATCAAGGCGAAAACCCGCAAAGGGCGCTTTGACCAAATGTGGATTTGAGTTGAAAACCAAAAAGGGGTGACTCAAATTTTGAGCAAAGTGGGGCATGGATGACGTTTTGCCAATATCGCCGAAGGCTTCTAATGTGCATCATCTTATTTTTTAGGATATCAATTACTTCATCAAATGAGTAGAGGTTGCTCCATACACCAATGTCATCACATGACAATATAGACTGACAGAGAGGATTATATTGGATAATGCATTGAGCCTGAACAACAGCACGATAGCTAAGGTCCGTAATCAAGTCAAAATCAGACACCACGATTCGTCACCGAAGTGCCTAGAGATGAATGTCAAGAAAATTGAAGGAAAAATGACTGAGACCTGCAAGGACTGGCATGAGAAATTACTATTTTCCCTCCTTGCTTGTCGAACATCTGTACTGGGGCAGCACCTTTCTCTTTGGTTTACGGGATTGAGGTAGTTTTACCTATTGAAATCCCCTCTCCGGGTATTAGTTAAGCTAGAGTTGGATGAAGCAGAATGGATCCAATCGCGATGTGATCAGTTGAACCTAGGAAAAGGGTTAAAAGCTATTCATCAGGGTCGGATGTACCAGAAACAAATGATACGAGCCCATAATAAACAGGGCCGTCTCAGAGAATTCCATGCTGGAAAAGATCCTTCCTTAACAAAAGGATTTTAGAGGGAAATGAATGTTAAATCGAGAATGTCCCTATGTTGTAAAGAAGACCTTTTTCAGAGGAGCACTGATCCTGAGTGACATTTCTAATCCTATAAACTCAGATCCAGTCAAGAAATACTTCATTTAAAGAAGAAGAAAGGACCAAGGTGAAAACCCGCAACGGGCACTTTGAGTCGGAAAAAAATGTGAAAAATGAAAAAATGAAAAATGAAAAATGAAAAATGAAAAAGTAAAAATAGAGAGGCTAAGGGGAAAACCCGCAAATGGCGCCTTAGGCCAAAGGGGATTTGAGTTGAAAACCCGAAAATGGCGGCTCAAATATTGATCGAAATGGGGCATGAGGTGATCAGTACAACTCGAATTTTGATCATATTGGGGCATGAGGTGATCAGTGCAACTCGAATTTTGATCATATTGGGGCATGAGGTGATCTTGTTATACCTGAATCAATAGGAAAGGGTAGGCAACATCTTGGGGCATCGACAAAGCATTGTAGATCTCTTAAACACATGTCAAACTCAGAATGGTCTTTAGAAAGTTTGTACAGAAAAGTTCAAGCTGCGATATCTAGGACACCCAATTTTCATACTATTTATATTGAATTTGTTGTTCTTGGAATATTTCATTCTTTTTCAAGATACACATTCCCAATCAATTTCTTTGTTATCCTTATTTACTATTTTTGGTAATTTATTCCTTTCGAGCTATGCTCAGAGCCAACTTTATTCTTATCCATCGCTATGCTTTTTTTGCAAGCGTGTTGCATTAGAATAATGATTAATGGACTAATAGAACTTTCACAATGGAAGTTTTGCATATTACTCTAGAATTTTTTAAATAATACGGAAGCCTGAAACAGGACTATTGTTTAGAACGCACCAAGTTTAAAGGTTGAAATATCTAAGAAGACTATCCTTTTGGATTTTGTCGCCAAAACATTGATTGAACAAAATGACAATATGTCAGAGCTTCAATGAACAAACAAGTAATGTTCACCAAGCAATAAGAAGAGGTTTCCTTAGAAAATAAAATCCTTCAGTGGTGCATGAGCATTTGGTATGACACCCTGGGAATGGGGTAAAAGACCAAAGAGCTTTACATTCTGTATCCTTGAATTATGATAGAAGAGGATTGAGAAAAAGCCAGATTTTTCTACCCTTGGGTCACAGCGCGAGAAAGATGGCATAAATTTTGCGTCCTAGTGGAATTAACTTTGAAGTTCACAGTGGGGGCAATCTGATTAAGTGTTTCTTTGGAGATGCCGGCTGAGCGAAGGCGTTATAGTACGTCAGTGATAAAACTTTAATCAACTTTGAGTAATGATAACCTAAGTGATAAAGAAAGATCATTTTAAAAAAAATGACATTCTGCATTCATGCAAACATCATTCATACATACCTAGTTAGGAGCATTTGACTCATTCTGATCATAACATCCTAATCACTAGGCATAATTAGGTTCATAAAGTGGATTATACATGTCATGTTCCTCAGAGAACAGATCGGTAAAACCACAAGTCCTATCTCCCTGAACAGTAGTGGAATAGGTTGAAGATTACAATTCCTATCTCCTTGAACAGCAGTTGGAATAGGTTGAAAATTACAAATCCTATCTCCCTGACCAGCAGTGAAATAGGTTGAAGATTGTAAGTCCTATCTCCCTGACCAGCAGTGGAATAGGTTCGATTGCAAGTCTTATCTCCCTGACCAGCAGTGGAATAGGTTAAAGATTGCAAGTCCTATCTCCCTGACCAGTAGTGAAATAGGTTAAAGTTTGCAAGTCCTATCTCCCTGACCAACAGTGGAATAGGTTGAAGATTGTAAGTCCTATCTTCCTGGCTAGCAGTGGAATAGGTGGAAGATTGTAAGTCCTATCTCCCTGACCAACAGTGGAATAGGTTGAAGATTGTAAGTCCTATCTTCCTGGCTAGCAGTGGAATAGGTGGAAGATTGTAAGTCCTATCTCCCTGAACAGCAGTGGAATAGGTGGAAGATTGTATGTCCTATCTCCCTGAACAACAGTTGAATAGGTTGAAGATTGTAGATTCTGTCTCCCTAGGCTGTAGTGGAGTAGATCGAAGACGGCGAATCTTACTTCCCCAACATTGCAGTCAAATAGATTGAAGCTACAACAACAAATCTTATTTCTCTGGAGTTGCAGTAGAGTAGATCGCATCAGACTTATCTTTAAAGTTGCAGCAGAACAAGTTGAAGCTACAAGTCTTATCTCTCTAAAGTTGCAGTGGAGCAGGCTAAAGATAGCAAATTTTGTTCTTTTGAGAAGCTACAAGGTACAAATCCTATCTCCCTGACCAGCAGTGAAATAGGTTGAAGATTGTAAGTCCTATTTCCCTGACCAGCAGTGGAATAGGTTAAAGATTGCAAGTCCTATCTCCCTGACCAGTAGTGGAATAGGTTGAAGATTGCAAGTCCTATCTCCCTAACCAGCAGTGGAATAGGTGGAGGATTGTAAGTCCTATCTCCCTGAACAGTAATGAATAGGTGGAAGATTGTATGTCCTATCTCCCTAAACAGCAGTGGAATAGGTTAAAGATTGTAGATCCTGTCTCCCTAAGCAGTAGTGGAGCAGATCGAAGACGGCGAATCTTACTTCCCCAACGTTGCAGTCAAATAGGTTGAAGCTACAATAGCGAATCTTATTTCTCTGGAGTTGCGGTAGAGCAAATCGCGTCAGACTTATCTTTAAAGTTGCAGCAGAACAAGTTGAAGCTACAAGTCTTATCTCCTTGAAGTTGCAGTGGAGCAGGATAAAGATAGCAAATTTTGTTCTTTTGAGAAGCTAAAGGTACAAATCCTATCTCCCCGACATTGCAGTGGAGAGGATCGAAGCACCAATTCTTATACCTCTGAAGATGCAGTAGGTTGGAATGAGACTACCAAAGTCCAGCACGACCGGGCAAATTGGCCATTTTCAAAGTCTTTACTCCATTCCTGTTACTCAACAACGAGCAAAGAGGGGTAGCTATAATACCCAATTTGCTCGGCCCAATTTTATAAATAAAAACAAAAAAATTATTAAAAGTCCATCAGGCCATAGTTACAAGCCAAAAAAATAATAAACCCAAATTACATCAGCAAGTCCAATACCTAAACAACCCAAACACTAGCCTAGCCCAAAGCCTAATCCAGCCTAACCTAGCCCAAAACATTCCCCAAACGCCGAAACCCTAGCAGCCACAACGAGCCTTCAACAAGAACCACTGGGGCCTTCCTCGCACGCGCGCCACCGCCACGTGCCACGCCCACGCCCACCGCCTCGCATGCGGACATACCTGCACACAAGAAAACAAGCAAAAACGAACAGAAAACAGCAGCAAATAAAAAAGAGCGAAATATATTTTGTTGTAATTTTTATTTCGTTTTATCTTCGGCTATATAAAGCCATTTTCCAGAATTTGTAAGGGTTACGCGCAATATCAATACACAAAAAGAATAAAAAAAGCAATAGACTGAGTTTTGAAGGTGTTCTTTCCTTCTTTTTCTCTTTGCATTTTTTTTCCTTTTCTGCTTGTTTCTTTATTATTATTTGTGTATAAAAAAAAGAAAGAGGAGTTAGAGGGTCAAAGCTTACCTGGTGGCCGACTTTCCTTCTCCTCCGTTGTAATCGGAGTCGGTTGGAAGACAAATGGCCTCTGCTTAGCCTGGGCATGGAGCGGCGCAGAGAACCTTTAGGGTTCTTTAGTTTCTTTTTAGAAAAAAATGATAGAAGGCTGATCTGTTTAGGTTTTATTTTAGTTTATATATGTGAAGGAAACGACGCCGTTTTATGCTTCAGTAGCTTTAAAAACGACGCCGTTCAGAAGCCTCCGACCCACGCGGTGACCCGACCCGAGGAGGATTCGCGTGTTTTCCAACACCTGGGTATATTGCGCAAAAGGGCCTTCTACTCTTGCATGGGTTTTAAATCGGTCCTTTTTATTTTTTTTTAATGTTTTGCCCTGCATTTTGATATTGTCTCATTTCGGTCCATGTCACTGCGCTGCGTTTTGGGGAATGGAATAATTTCCAATCTGGCCCCCCTTGTAATTCGTGAATTGCAGTTTAGACCTTCCTTGTTTTTTAAACTACATTTGTGGCCCGTTATTTATGTTTTGACTGCAGTTTAGTCCCTCTTGCGTTTTCTAATCACTTAATTATTATTATTATTATTATTATTTTACTATTTATTATTGTTATTATTATTATATTTGATTATATTTAGCTATATATGTGTATTACTTTATTATTTACTATAATTTTTAGACTGTTTTTATTATATATGTATATATGTAATATATATTATTTAATTTTAAACTATATACATATATATTTTATACATATATAACTTTCATTAAAATTATTTTTACCTCACATACATGATGTTGTTGGTTTTATATTATTTTTATTTAGTATGTAATACTTATTTAGGTTAAGTATATATTATTTTGGATGTTATATTTCATATGTTTTAACTCTATTTTTGAATTTCCTTTTGAAACTCTCATATATATATATATATATTATTTGCTTTAAATTTATTTTCGCATAGGGTTTATTAATGATCTTTCCCATTCTTTCATGCTATTTATTTCTTAAATTATTTTTAAATTTGTATGTTTTATTTATGTTTATGGAAAAGCGCTTGGTTTCAATTAGCTTCCTATTACTTGTCAATGTTGGTATTTGTATGATATATGGTTGAGATAATTATTGCTATGCTTGTTTAAATATATTTATTGATTATTCATTATCCATTAGTGTACATTTTAATCTTGAATTATCTTTCCGCATTGTACGTTATCACTCCATCACACTTTATTCATTTAAAAGGTCACGTCTAATATCGTTTAAGTGTCAAAACCAATTTATTCAAAATCTTCCAAGATAACGCAAAGTTCGGTATTTGGGATCTTCGAAAGAATTGAGCCCTAACGTATTGGGTTCCAATTTTTCCCGTCGAATCTAAATAATCGAGATTATTCTTTAATCAAAACACACAAATAAAAAACTCATTCTCGGGAATTCGATACATTGTGTCCTAACTCATTGGATATGACATATTATTTTCTCGAGACGAGGATTCTTCTAACAAATAAAAATAAAGGCAATATTCGATATTTAGGAATTTTGTGAAATCGAACCTTAACTTACTGGGTTTTGATTTTCTCATTTGACCCAAATAATCAGATATCCTTTTCAAAATGCACAGGTTTTAAAAGTCAAAAGATAAACTTAATTTTGAGGATTTAAAATGTTGCGTTCTAACTTACTGAGTGTGACAGTTTATTTCTTTGAAATAAGCGAGTCTCATCATCTAATTCATTTTATTCAAATTTTCTTTTCAAAGGATCGTATTTTAAAATCTTTTCAAATTCTCGACACTAAGACATTAAACAATCAATTCGGTACCAATTCTGGATGTTACGAGGGTGCTAACCCTTATTCGTGCGTAACCGACTCCCGAACCTATTTTCTCAAAATTCGTAGACCTAAAATCGTTTTCAAGGTGATCCGATCACACCTCATTAAGAGATCGGTGGCGACTCTAATTTTTTCATTTTAATAAGTCGACAACTAAATTTTTGTTTTTTCAAAAAAACGGTTTCGACATATAGGGTTCATATTGTATAAGTGAATATCGGGATGTATATGATCTTGTATTTAAATGATGTCTGGTTTTTGAAGTGTGCATGTTATGCATTTAAGTGTGGAAGATGCGTGATGACAAGCTACAAATGAAGTCATGAATGGCAAAATTTTGAATGTGAAATGATTGGGCAAATATGATAAATATGATTATGGAATGAGAATATGATGACGTATAATGATAAATTCAATGCTTCAGTTGCTAATGAATGTATATAAGTAAGATGTTTAACAGGTGCAATTTGGCACTTTGGCAAGTTATGCTTGAACACACATAGATGGAGTATTTAGATGACACAAAAGTTATGTTTGATGAAGTATAAATGGCCTCCTTGAATTGAAAAGATTTGGCATGTTATGTTATGAATTTTTGTATGTCTTGAGCAGGTAGTGAATGTGCATTAAATATGTTTTGAAGTATTGGAATGGTTGGCTTGAAAAATTGGTTTAATGGTCTAATTTTCTTTGTCCCACACAGCCTGCCACACAATCGTATGAGATACACGGTCTAGAGGCACGACCGTGTGCATTGTAAAAAATGTTTTCAATATAGCCCACACGGTCGTGCCTCTAGACCGTGTATCTCATACGCCACACGGTTACAGTTTGTTACACGGTTTAACCATACAGCCATGTAACACTTACACACAAGTTGAGACACAACCGTGCGACACGGTCGTGTAAGACACACGAGTTATGACATGGTTGTGTGATAGGTCGTGTGACTAATGAAATGTATTTAGAAGTTGCCACACGGGTACAGTGAGTTACACGGTCTGGAGACACGACTATGTGACCCTTGTTTTGCATGTTTGTCTTTAACTTTTGAAAATATTTTAATTTGATCCATGTTTGTTTCCAAGTTCATTCTAGAGCTCACGTAAGCTCGTTTGAGGCTTAGATATGACTATATATTATATTTAATGATTGATATGAAAAAAAATTGCCATGTTTGACTGTGAATTACCTGTCATAATTTTTGTTTGTTTCAATTTAGTCCCAGTTTGATTCCAAATAGATTTTAAAGCTTTGGCAAGCTCGATTTAAACCTGATTTTGTTTGCAAAGCATAATTTAAGTGAATGTATGGGATTTATTGAATGTTTAAACGAATTATTGAATTAAAGTTGCATGTAACTATTTTGTTGACTATTGTAATAACCCGTAACTCAGGTCTAGCAACCAGACTGGGTAAAGGGTGTTACACTTGTATCCCTATTTTGAAAGGTCAATTAAGAGGCAATTAAAGATGTAGTACTGCAGGGCTTTCTTTTGGGAGTAGCAGATGAATTTTGGTGAAATTTTTCATGGTAACTATAGAGAGAATTTTGTACCCCTCTTGAGAGAACTTAATGAAAGTTAGGGTTTTGTTTTTGGGGTTTGGGCTTGTACATTTAGTACATTTATGTTTATTTTCTCCATATTTTACTCTCGTTTATTTTCTTATTTAGTGAAAAGCTGAAGGCTCCTTTGCCTGTGGTTTTTTATCCTCTTCGAAAGAGTTTTCCACATAAAATTTGTGTTCGATCTTCTCTACCTTTTCTATTTCGTTGATTATAGGGTCAACCCCCAACAAAATTGAACCCCAATTTCAACAAATTAAATCAATTATGGAACTCAATGTGATCTCTCTTATTAGCCATGAACGGTTAAGCTCCCCACTGTCGACTGAATTATAGCAGGCTACGAAGAAGGTAAAAAATAAGGATCCATTACTAAGGGACAATGATGATTTGGAAATGGAAAGGTCATTCCATACAAGGCGATGATGTGGTTGTTGAAAAAAAATTTTAATATATATTTTAAATTTTAAAATTTTAGAAAAAAATTCTTTTTTATTATAATGACTTATTTAGCCCTCCAATTTTATAAAAAAAAGTCATTTTATCATTCATTTAATTTTCACCTCTTTTAACACTTGAACTTCTATTTTTGTCAAATCATCCCAAAACGAATAGAAAATGTATTATAATTATTATTTTTCAATTTTCACATCTTTTATTTGGTTCATTTGTATGTCGCCTCGTCAACCATTAACTTTTTTAAATAAAACTTTTTAAAAATCTAAAATATAGAAAACCATTAAAACTATTTAAAATTTTGTAAAAAACTAAAAAAGGCGTTATAAAATTTTTAAAATATTCAAAAAAATTTAGAAATTGATAGTGGATTTTTTATGGAAGAAAAATGGCAAAGCTAAGAGATAAAATAAAAGCTCTTATTACCATAACCTCCTTTTCTAGTAGTGCCCCTTATCTCCTTGTGTGTTGTCGTCATTTTTCACCTATTTTCTTCAAACTTTCATCATTTTCTCTTCAATTGAAAAGGAGAAGTTTTCCATTTATTTCCTTTGTCATTTTCCACCCTTCTCTCTTCAAACTTTCATAATTTTTCATATTTTTTCTCGTAAACTCATTTTCTAGAAACCATATTTGAATCTCTACTCATCATCATCTTCATCACCTACTCATCTAGGGTTTGGTAGTCAGTGTGAGAAACTTGTGAGAAATGTAAGAGCTATTGGATTTTTGACATTTCATCATCTCATTTCACATTTATAAGTTGATATTTGGTTGTTGAGCCATTAAAATGTTCATTTAACATTAGCTCCATGTGTCGTTGATATGTATTTATTTTTCTTTGTATGAATTATGGAGAAAAAAAACTAGCTATAGAAGATTCTAGCAAAGGGAAAGAAAAAATGATAGAGTAAAACCATTAGAAGAGCTCTCCTTTTATTTTGATGCTTTTGAATGTATGTTCTCAAGGAACTTACAATACTTTCTTGTTTAGAGCAAGAGTTAAATGATTAAATATGCTAAGGAATATTTGAACTGAGCGCATTTGACATTTTGACATGATATTTATGATACTTAATGAATGGTTGTTTTGATATGTTCAAAGGAGTATATTTATTATCATTAATGAGTTTGGAAAATAAATGTAAGAGAATTATGATTAAATGCATAATTGTGTCTTGAAATGATTTTGGTATGAAATATGTGAAGTTATGATGTAATATGAGACTTGATGTTTTGGTCATGTGAAAGTGATATGAATTACTTTGGATGTGAATTGGAAATATGTTTGTTTATGAAAGACTATGAATACCTTTGTTATGATTGGTAAGTAATGTACATATATATATGAATAGTTGAATATCATATATGACCAATGTAAACTTAGTAGAAAGGTTGGGATATGGTTGACATGCTGACCGTCTCTGGACATGCTAACGTTTAGAGTGTGAATAATACAATAAAATGGAGAATTACAATGTGGTATCTGCAAGTATACGGGTTGAGTTGTAATATAGATTTTACAACGAAGTGAGTACTCCGAGGATCGTACACAAGGGAGGTGAGTACTAAATCAATCTTAACCTAAACACTTAGACCTAATTAATACTTTTAAATAAGTTATAGTATGATAGTAAAATAAGAGATTTTTTTAAGGTTTTTAAATTAATAAAATAAAATAACATAGAAGAATTAAAATTGCAAGAGATATAGAGAAATAAAGTGAATCAAATTTGAATATGGGTGATTAGCTCACTTTAGCAATCTCAATCAACTATCTTATTGGTTCTTCGTCAATCAATTAATTACTACCCTAACAGGATCTTCCAATCTTCCACTAATATATCGAGTCAGCAAGAACTACTTATCTTCCAACCTCACAATTTAGACTGGTTTGGGGTCAAGGTGTTCACGAATGCGTGATACCAATTTTGGGTTAATTCTCACCTTGATAACTTTTTAGGGTTTTTAGGCCTAGGGTTTGTTTCTCGTTCTTCCTTTCTCAAACAATTGATCCATTGAATAACCCTACAAAACAGTTAAAAGTTCATGCTTCCACTCACTAATCCCCATAAAAGGATTAGTTCCACATAGCTTTCATAAACAACATGAAGTAGATATAACAATTAATCATAATGAATGAATAGTAGAGAGTTCAAGAAAAGCCTAATCGATATTGATAATGAATGCGGATCCATAAGAGTTGATTTCCTTTACAACTCAGATCTCTTGAAAGAAAATAAAAAACAAAATAAACAAAACTCTGAAAAATAGAGAAAACGAAATTAAATCTAAAGAGAGAATCTCAGCTAATTGAATATTGTCTATAATGTGTTCCAAAGGAGCCTATTTATAGACTTTAGGTAACCGTCGTCCTTAACCATAGGTTAGTTATCATTCTTGAGCTTTAAGTTTGATTGTGCAGACCAAAATGCCCCTACTTTGTGTTTTATTCTCGTCACAGAGTCGATGTCACAACACGCTAGGACCTGTGTCGCGACACCCTTAATCCATGTTGTGACACCCTCAGTTTATGTTGTGACATTAAAGGAAGACTTAAATTTTCTTTATTATGTTCCCTATGTTGCGACATTAAGTCATTCATGTTGCAACATAGCGACCAGTATTCATTTAGTACGCCTTCTAATGGTCTTTTGCACACTCAAAAAAGTACATTAGCTCTCCCTTAGGCCTCATTCGGCCCTTAGGTTCAATAAAAGACTTAATTTTCACATTTTATTGAATGTAAGTAAAACTAAAGAAACTTAACTAAATTGTAATGAAAATGCTTATATTCAGGCTCCTTAATTGTGAAAACTAGTTTAATTTGCTACACCGAATTTCAGTAGAACAAATGCCAAATAAGGGCATATGCACATTTAGTATGGAGTTCTAATATGATGTGGAGTTCTGATATGATGTGGAGTTATGATATTATATGGAGTTCTAATATGTGATCCCCTTGGTTAGGCATTCTTTGTAGACCAATTGGTTTATACAATTTTTTTGGAGACCTATTGGGTGTTTGGTTGCTTTGCACTTAAATGCCTTTTAGTGTACTAGTGAAGTAAGCCCTTACGAGTTCTTTAGTGTTTGGTGGATTCCTATATGTTCGAGTCTTATCCTTCCAAGGTTACATTGGGAAAGAATGTTGAAATTTCGTTTATAATATACTAGTGAAACTTAATATGTTTATTAAGAATGTAACTTTATGAATGTGCAAGTACGCTTTATATGGATTAGTTATGAAACTTGTTTATAAGCTACAAATTTAGTCTAGAAAATCGCGCAGCCTTGGTGATTCATTTGCTTCAAATCTGCCTAAGTCAGTCTGTCTCTCAAAAGTGAGAATTCTTCAAGGGAAATTCTTTAAGGCATCAAAATAAAGCAGAAGCAACTCAAAAGACAAAGGAACTCAAATCGAACAGAAAAGCCACAAGAAAGCAATGCACACAAGGTGTTTGAGTAAATGCTCTCAAATATACTCAATAACTATGAATGGGATGGTTACAAATGAGGTGGATGACCTTTATTTATTGTTGAGCTCCTCAAGATCCAACGGTACAGTTTAAATTACATCAACGATCAAGATTAAAGCATGTTTATAAGATGAAAGTTTTAAGGGATTTAAAATCTATACAATCTTATCCCTTAGGATTTATAATATTCACTATGGTAACTCTAATTTTACTGGAGTGTTCCACTATGCCACCAAGGCTTTAAGTAGATAGGCTTCTCCAAATGTTCCACGAATCGAACTAGTTCAAGTGGGTCAAATGAGCCCTATTTAATTAGTTAACCTCCATGGGACGTTCTATGTTCATTCATCACGGGCTTTGATTTGCGACCTGTGACAAGTATGCTTTATATGGATTAATTATGAAACATGCTTTGATATCTTGTAATAAGGAATAAGAATGTCATACTAATTTTGATTGTACATATTTGAGCTATGTGTTTCTTGTCAAATCAATCTTATTTGTAGGATTTTAATTTTACCATGTCTTTATTCTATGTTAATTTATAATCTTGTTATCATAATGTATGAGTGGTATGCCCACACCAAGGGAATCTGAGTATAGTTTTTTTCCGTTTAAACTTACTAGGCATTTTATGCTTACGTACTGTTTATTGTTTTTTGTGCGTAGATTTTATTTTGAGTTCTTAAAGCCTGATTTGACTTTGGATCTCACATTATTGTCAAGACTTCGAGAGTATGAAATTAGCATATATGTAAATCTTGGCATGTACTTAGGGTATCAAGCATTTTTACATGTGTTAGTTTCATATACCATTAGTACCTGAAGATTTATCTTTATTCATGGAGGTTGGAAGCTTGTTTGAGTAGTTTGAACTTTTTTATTTTATGAATACTTGCTAAGAATGCAAGCATAGCTCTTTTTTTTATATGGGCAATACTTGGATGAAAATTAAACTAATCTTGAATGAATTCTTGAAGAATTAATGTGTTTTCAATGATCTCATGTATGTGATTGATACGTCTAAAATATATAGGTTTTTCAAACACCTTTTACTTATAAATTTTGAGTATATGGACAGCTAATTGAGTCATTTTAGTTCATATTTAGACATTGGGCATAATTTTAGTAAAGTTTGTAATTTTATAAAATTAAGTATTAATTTTACATAATTTTATTATTTTATGTTACATGTAATTTTTGTCTGCTCAATTTGTTGGTTGGACCACTGAATTAAATAAATATGGGAGCCATGACACACATGGAAATGAGCTAATATCCACTCGATGTGGACACAACAATTTTGAACCAGAAAAATTAATCAAGCCCAGTTGAAAGTTAGTTGCTGAGAAAGGCTAGTCTGCTAGCTAGTTGGGTTGTCAAAATCGTCCAACAAGGAGGAGAAGAGCCCAAATCGGCTAAGGCATGAAAATCAACCCAAATTAGCTTTGGAACATTTGAATTAAAGATCCTTACATGTGTAAAAGAATCAGAAATCAACCTCCAACTTAACCTTTGAAAACCATCCAACCCTTTGCATGATTCATATATAAAATCAAGCAGCCACTCAACCCTCTCTCCACACTTTATGGCTGACCAAGCAAGGGAGAAATCTAAGGGATTTCCATACTATTTTTGGCAAACTCCCAAGTCGTCCCTCTAGTATAAATACCACCACCCATCCCCCATTTCATTCATCCCCTAATTCACATTTCTATCATATTTCTCTCATATTTCTTTCCTCTCTTTCACACATAAGCCATCCATTTCCCCACTTCCCTTTAGCTAACATTTCCCTTGAGAAAAGCTCTCTTGGTCGGCCTCCTTGAGGAGCAGTTTGCAAATGAGTAATAACGAGAATTGGAGGAAGTCACCACGATCGGTCTTTGGAAAATCGCCAAAATCATCAAAAGTTCCTTCTTCTTTATTTTTGTTCTTAGTTATTCAAATATGTTTGCAAATTATTTAATTGTTTTTCCATTAACGATAATGACTTAATTTTGTTTTAGCTGGAATGATTGCAATAATTTGATAGAATTCATTTGATTCATGTTTGTAATGTTCTGTTCCTCAGTTGATCATGCTTTCAATTAAAATCATTTATGTATTTCATACATTAAAACATGTTTGAATGCATTAGAATTAGTTGATCAATCCTAATTAGATGGCGATTAATGGATACGATAATTGAAAGGTGCTTGCTTAATTTAGATCCTGATATGATTAAATTAAAGGTTCGTAATAACTCGAGAGAGCTCTATTACCTTGCATAACTTTAGATTTGTGTGATTAAATTGTTTCAAACCTAATCTATCCATGTTACTTCACATAAATTATAAAGAACCTTAGTTAAATATGAATATAGAAATATATATATGTTTTTCTAAGTATAAGACTTCAAAAGAACTTATATCAAATTCCAAGTTAATGAATGATCGAGTTGCCATGGATTTTTTTCCGGAACATTGTTAAACATGATAAGACTGAATTGAGTCAAGTGTTGTAATTATTCTAGCTTAATCATGTTATTGTTTTTAAACTTGTGAAATTGTTGTTAAACCATCACTTTGCATTTTATTTCATCTTATTTGCATTTAGGGTTAATTTGCATCTAGTTAATTAATTAATTTTAACATCTATCACCCTAAATTATTGTGTTTTCTTTACCAACTTGTAAGTTCATAATTTTGTAATTATTTGATTAACAAATACAGTCCATGTAGAGACGATAACTCTTCTACTTACTTATTACTTAATAATGACTGTGTACACTTGTACATTCTGTTGCGAACCAATGATGTATGGTGGATGATCTACCACAACTTGACATGTCAAATTAGGCTTCCATTGCACTTAATGAGCTTGTTTTCAAGGTATTTTCGTATTTTTTGCTTAATTTTTTGTTTTGTTTTTGTTTTAATAAAGGCTTAATGCATTTTATGCCATTTTGTGCTATTTTATGATCCAAAATGTCCAATTGTGCTATTAGGGACCCTAACGTTTGTTTGAGTGTTATAAAGACATGTAGGTGACCTAAATGGAGTGGAATTCAATCCACAAGCAGTGGTATCACGCTACTGAAGCTAGGATATTGCAATACCATCGACAGACTCAAAATGGAGAAGATTTGGGACCAAGCTTATGACAACACCCCTTGAGTGGACTGATTAGGATATCGCGATACCCCTACTATGTGGGGACAGAAAAATGACATCAATGGCAGAGTTTGTCCACCCAAAGCACCAATCAAAAGCCAATGTTTAAAGGCACTTTAGGCAACATTTTTGGGTTAGAAATCATATATTAAAGTCACTCTTGGCTGAGAGAAAAAGATGAGGCTGTAGTTTAGGTTTAGAAAGCTATTTAGTGTAGGTTTTCTTTCATCTTTTAGTTTAGGTTTAGAGTAGTTTTTTTTTCCATAGCTTAGGGTTTACTTTTCCTACACATTTTATTATTCTTCTTAGTGTTA
The DNA here is from genome assembly GCF_025698545.1 of Gossypium raimondii. NCBI lineage: Eukaryota > Viridiplantae > Streptophyta > Magnoliopsida > Malvales > Malvaceae > Gossypium > Gossypium raimondii. The sequence goes on along the minus strand of NC_068566.1, from coordinate 38,536,859 downwards.
ATGGTTGTTAGTTAGGTTAATTATTATTGTAACTAGGTTTATTTACAACTTTAATCCTTTTCCATTTTCTTGTAATGACATTTTCAGCTTTAAGTTTGATGCATTTCAGTTTTTTTTTATGTTTAATCAGTTAAAGGTTGTTCCTTTTATATTCCGAGCTTTAGATTTCACTGTTAGATGCTTCCATTTATCTTTCTTGTAAGTTTTAAAGAGTAAACATCTTAACTTTTATGTTTTCCTTAGGGTTTATGTTTTTGACTATTAAAGTTTTGATTTTTATGTTTGTTTACTCAGTTTTTAACATGGATAACTAAACTTCGAAGGGGTTGGTTAATAGAGATGTGGATAAGTTGATTTTTAGCAAAGAGACTAAATTGCAATAAATTGGATTAATTGAATGAGCCTAAAAACTTTGGATTGATGAACTTAATGGAGCATCTAGGAAAGTGAGACTGAGAGGAGATCTTGTTGGGCACCAATTCATTAGTCCTAGGTTAACCGGTAAGATCGAGAGGTAATCTGAATTAATTTGTCTAACTTGATAAAATTGAGACCGAGAGGTAAAATGGAGCTATTTTGGGAGTTCAAGCAGTTTAGGAGCTTAGTTCAAAGATTAATGAACCACATCAAAGGTAACCAACACCCGATTGTTAGTTATTTGTGAATTTTTAGTACTTTTACAATCTTTACCATTTAGTCCTTAGGATAGATAATTTAGAAATTAGTGTTAAAAATATCTGTTTATACTTTGTCATACTATAACAATTACTGAGTAGCTAATTAGACTCCTTTCTTACATGTATTTTGTAATAGAAATTATTAAATCGCCACTCATTCGAGTTTGATCCTTGAAATACTTCAGTGTTCTATTGTAACATATAAATATTACAATTGACCTGTGCACTTGCAGTAAAATCGAACTTTAAATTTACTGTGTTCCAACATGTTTTGAGGATGATTTTTGCATGTATTTGAATAATTTTTAAGCATGATCTATGTATTCCAAGTTTGGAGGTGTATTAGAAAGTGTTTGTAGTGTTTTAAGCTTGATTTTTGAGTTCTCTGTGTCGAATTTCTGATACCAAGCTTCCATGTATCAAAACAAGTGAGTTAGAGGTTTAATTTTTGCTCCAGGGGCCCTTAGTAATGATACTTGACCCTATGATATCGCAACAAGTCAGACAGTGAACAAAATGTTATAGTGTCAAGTAGTTACATTGACACAACTCCCTAGATGTACCAATACCCTAGTGCTTCGCCCTGACCACTACATTGCTTTGAATTGTTTTGACTTTTTGAGATCTGATTTGGGTCCTAAACACCTTCGATCATGCTTGAACCACTTTTAAATATTTTAAATTATTTTTAAAGTCTTTTAATTGCCCTAAACTTGATTTGGTTATTTTATAAAAAAAATTTAAAATTTGAATTTTTAAATAATTCTAAAATTTCTTGTTCGTATATATTTTGATAGCATCTCCGTCTACCTTGGATGACGAGGGGTGGTATAGGTAACCCTCACTTCATACGCATAAGAACTTCGTTGGGCCTAGATTTCTCACATGGCCACAAAAGGCCAAGTATGGTCTTGGAGCCCATCCTTGAGAAATTTAAGTTCAAAACTACTAATGTGGAAGTCTTAGGATGAGTTTGGATGGACGAATGGGTGCAGTGAAGTGCGTTTAGCCTATTTTTTTGTCCCATGCTATAGTATCGCTATGGTATCTAATCTCACGACCACCGTTGTTTTTACACTAACCGTAAATAAACGTACAGTCCATCTAAACTCATCTTGAAATTTATGGCTTCGTTGGCCTGATTGGATTGGATACCATCATTGATCCGCTATAGAAAGTCCAAAACAGCTGAACCCGAATATGGGTTTCTCGAAACTTACTAAGAATGGAGGGATACTTTCCATGGCGAAAACTAAGGAAAAAAGAAGCATACTCCAGTTAAAGAAAACTGATTGTTTTAAAATATAAAGTTAAACAAGAAAAAATTCGTAATGTTGTGCTTGCTAAAAATTTCTAGATTGGCTACAAGGAGTCCTCATACCATCTGCATATTATCCGACCAACCATGGAGCTCGAGGAATTTTCAACAGCCATGGGATGGTGTGAAGCCCTTGCTATAGTGTCTTCTAAGCCTTGTATCGAGGAGGTGGACTCCTACCGTCCGGTCTGAAACTGATTCCTTGTTCTGTTGTTCAAGAACTAGAGAATGACACGTCCTGATCTCTTTGACTCTGTTTTAGCCATGCTTTATTGTTTTTGTTTTCTTTTGTCTTGGCTCTGGTGTATGTCAAATGGATGTTGTTGCGTGGTGTTTTCTCGACCACTTGTGGAGTCGAAACTTACGCATGACTCACTCTCATGGTTGTTTCATCCGATGAGGTTACCTTCCTCCCTGGATTCCACCTCTTTGATTTGCCTTCCTGGATGTTTTTGATCTGTTTTATAGCTATTATCTTTTGAACCTTTGGTCTTTTGTTCGGACCTATCTTTTGTAACCACTGTTGTTTGTCAGCTTTTAATGACATTGATATGTTTTCCGACCAAAAAAATTTAACATAAGTAAGGGACATCTGACGATTCAAAAATGAAACCAAACAATGAGCAATTTGTGCTTCTAGAACATTCATCTCTTCCTCATTGTCCTAACTTGGTTTTCAAATTCTGACAAAAATACCCAAAACTATACACCCAATCAATGTAAATCCAACACCTGACACATTGCATGGACAACACCTGCATCAATCCAATTCCTTTACGGGAAGGTGCCAAAAAACAAAAATAAAAAATTGCCCCCAAAACTAACTTTGTCTCTTCTTCACATTTTTGTTAAAGCCAAGCATCTTCCACCCCTTGCCTTTCTAAACGCAAACCTCTGCAATCTCCCCCTCTATACATATCCATATATACATGTATTTATACATTTATGTCTGTTGATAGTCCTTTATATTATTAATGGAGATGGGCGAAAAGATGAATAAGGAGGCATTAGTGGTTTGTAGTGATAAGAGTACGGGTATTGGGATAACCGTGTGGGACTTGGAAACTGGGGAACAACTCCTTCATATCCCCACCTGTGCTGCCGCTCCTCATGGGCTGTTTTGTTTGAGAAACCAGTTCATTGTAGCTTCTCAAAGCAACAGGCATGGCTCTTTTGGTGGTGGGTCTATCTTTATTTGGCCATTGAACAAGGTACTAAGCTGATCTCAAACTTTGTCTTTGGAAATGGCATCATACAGTTATTTGAGATATGGAGGATTTATTTTTCTACAATTGATAGATTTTGATTCTTCATTTATGCCTTTATGTGTGAGTACGCGTGACATGCAAACTTCACTCGTGCTCACAGTGACTGCTCTATTTTCCTGTTTTTAATCCCAAATCCCAAGTTAAATTGACCTTTCCTTTGTTTTGCCTGATCGTTGAATTTAACCCCCCCTTTCCTGCTTTTCCTAATAGAAACATAAAATGGAATTTGACATTGTTTCTAGTATTGCAATTCATGTATACATACATAAGTCCGTGTTAGAAATTTGATGAAAGCAACTGATATTCTGTAGATCAATGTTGCTCCGGTTTTTCATTTCGCTTGAAGTATACATCTCCCTGTCCATACTTGTATGTGACACATTTTTAGCCATGAGTATGGGGAGACCATTCATGTGCTTGGAAAAAAGATTAAAAATTGAATATGTCCATGTCGGCTACGTACCCGAGTCTGAGTAGCTGTAGATTGCCGGTAAATAGCTAGACAGCTAATTTATTAAACCATTAGTGATTAAAGGGCTTTGTTCTGCTCAGTCTGTATCATTTCTGAATGTCCCTTAAATATCCCCGTGCATAAGCTGTTGTATATCTTCAAAAAAATGCTAAAAGAACTAGTACTAGAATCAAACTCTGTTATACCATAAGAAACTTCTTCTTACATCCTTTTTATCCCCTCTTATCTCCAGCCTCAGTCACCATTGCGGAGCTACACATTGGAGGCAATGGGCCCCATTTCTTGCACAAAAGATGGCTTATATATTGCGGGTGGAGCTCCTTCCGGGAATGCTTATCTTTGGGAGGTAAGTAACCATTCTCATCTGTCCTCTTTGTCCACAAGGGCGAATCAGTGAAGAACCAATCCTCCATTTCATCTGATGAATACAACTCATGGAACTTTTATTTCAGTAGCTATAGTGCCTTGAACAAACATAGTCATCGTCTAGACCACCTGCAAATGCTGTTGGTTGTTTGTATGTATCGATCAATTCTTTAATTTCAGTGCTAAAACCTAAAAGCTATAGTGTCAAGGCAAATGAAAGCACTATCTCAGCACTTTTATGACATGATGAAATTGATCAGGTTACTAGTGGAAGATTGCTGAGAACATGGCATGCTCATCATAAATCACTGAAGTGTATGGTCTTCTCTGATGATGATTCACTTCTTATTTTTGGTTGTACCGATGGAATCATCTCTGTTTGGTCTATGATTAGGTAAAATTTTATGCTTTTTGCCTGCTGGCTGATGGCTCCAGTAAATAATTTTAACATTTGATGCCTCAATCTAACCAATTTGATTGAAGTTTGGTAGATGTGGAAGATTCTGGAAGCTCACCTTCATTGCTCTATTACTCATCAGAACATAGATCTTCCATAACTGGGTTAGTAACTATGTCCGCAGGTGCACGTTCCATTTTTATATCAAGCTCTCTCGATGGAACATGCAAGGTTAGTCAACATGACATTACTATTCAAGAATCGATTTATTTTTTCTGCTGCATTGCAACTTTTTTTATTAGAGGATGATAAAATCTGTATTAGCAGGTTTGGGAACTAGTTTCTGGAAGGCATTTACAAACATTAGTTTATCCAATGTCAGTGACAGCCATCGCTCTTCATCCGCTAGAGCGGCTCCTTTTTTCTGGTAGTGTAGATGGAAATATATTTGTTAATGTGCTTGACATTGGAGCAGTTGAGGATTGTTTCATTACTACGGAAGATCAAGCATTTGTGCTAAAAGTACACAAGTAATGTGTAATGTATGGTGCTTGAAATTTCTTAAATTCTCCAGGATAGTTAAAATTTTGTTGAAGGCTTCTGTTGACATGGCATTAGAGTTGTTCTTGTAGTAATACTCACCGCATTTTACCTATGTAAATATAAATTCTATGGAGAGACTTAAATAATGGAATCTTATTTGCAGTGAATCTATAACTGCATTGACTTTTAGTGGATTTCATCTGATATCTGCATCAGAGGATTTTACATTCTGCCTATGGGATACAATTAACCGGGTGGTCCTTAGAAGATTCAACAATAGAAAAGGTAAATGTTAAACATTTCATTTCTTTTTCTCCTTCTGCCTTTTGAAGAAGTGGTATCTTTCAACCATATTTTCCTGCTACTTCATTTTAGCACCAGTTATATGTCGGTTTCAATTGTCAAACAGGTGCAGTGACTAATATGGTTGTGATTAAGCAGTCCTCATTGTTTCCCATCTCAAACCATCAAAGAGTTACTCATCAATTCCAGGTGTCTTTGCTCCAAAAGTATCCTCAGCCTTCCAACCCGGGGAAGGGGATGGCTACATTCCTTTCTTTTCCAGCTTCCCACAGCAAGCCACCTCCCACTCATTTCCTTGGAAACAATTTGCTAGACCATTTAATATCAGGTTCAGAGGTCTCTCTCTCTCTCTCTCTCTCTCTCTCTCTCTCTCTCTCTCTCTCTTTTTGGCACATAAAGATACTTGGGGGATCATTATTCATTCCCTTATATCCATCTTCAAATATGTGCCGCACATAGGTGTCAAATACAGGTTTTAAAAAAAAACGTTTGGGTAACATAGGTGACAAGTGTTGTTGCTTGTTAAAAGTAGTGAAAAACATGGTTTGTGGTAGATTTGATGATATTCACACTACAGTTGCCAGTCTTGCTTTATATGGGTGTATGGGATCCAAAGCTCATTTTTTTCCAAGTTTTTCTAGATGCTTAGAAGATCGTACCCTCATATCTATGTCCAAGTGTGTGTCGGACACAAGTAATATAGGGAAAAATAGTTCGGGTAACATAGGTGACATTACAAGAGTGGTTAGCTGTCAAAACTACTGATTTGATGGTCCATGTCATGTTATATCCGTGATTTGATCTGATGATGACTAAGGATAGATTATGTGTGTTTTGGTTTTTCATGGGCAGCAAGAAGAACAAACACCTGCTATGCTGCAAACGAAATTGGAGAAAAACATAGACGATCGACTATGGGTAACAAGCATGACAAAGCATGTAATGGAGATAAGCAAGCATTTGCAATGTCGTTTGCTGGATATGATGCAGTGCCGGTTGCTATGCAACCCGTATGAACCAGATTCATCCCCAAAGAAAAAAAGACACAAAATCCAGTCTCAAAATCAAACTCCTACGGAGCAATCTCAGTAATTTCAAATTTTGTGATTATCAAATGGAGATGTATCCCTTCCCCCTTTAAAACCATCTTTTTACTGTACTTTTTTTAATCAAATTTTGCCATGGATTAAGTATCAATAGTAACCCCCATTTTCCTGGTGCAAACAGCATCGGAAAGAAAGTCTCTCATTTCATATATTTTCTTCTTCAGATAATCCCTCACTTGAAACCTTAGCTTAATCCTTAAAAAACCATGAGAAATTCCACTTTATAGACCCTTATAAGCTTAGTTTGAGCCTTAGAGAGCTAAGATTTGAGGAAGAAAATGCAAAGAAAGTTAAGAAAGCATGAAAAAGATTAAGGAAGAAAATTTGGGTTCATATTATATTTTATGTCTCATTTTAGTATGAAATTATTGTGTTTATGTATATATTTGAAAAAGAAAGAGTTTTAAAAAATTGGAAAAATAAAAAAAGGGGAGATTAGTAAGTAGTGATAATTTTGAGCTTCATAAATTATGTGCACTCTTGAATTCCTTTTTTCTGTAAAATATTTATGTTTGTGTATTTTTTGAAAATGTCTAATTGATACGGGGTTGCGCGCGGACCAAGATCGAGTTGTCAAGTCACGGGAAACTCCTACGAAAACCCTAAACAATCAGATCTGAAACGAAACAGAAAATTAAAAGATTAGAACTTTGAATTTCAGATCTCAAATAAAATCCCAAAACAAAGAAAGAATCAAATTGAGAATAGAAATAAGTGTTAATAAGGGTTCTTGAAACCTTAAAGGAGATTGCGATTCTGCCCAATTGAACACCAAGATAGTTTTCCCCAAATTTCGGCAATCTAATTTCACCCCAAAAGAGTAAGGATGAATCGACAAGAACCCTAGAAATTGGGGATTTTTGGCTGATTCTTTAAGATAGAAAAAAAAGGCTGGAAACACAATAAGAACAGCAAATAAATTAGATAAAGATTCGGCACAAGCAGAAATAAAGAAAGAATTGATAGCAAGAAATTAAAAGATAAGTCCTGAGAAGCCTTGAAATCCCGAAAGATCTAACAACTCCCTTCAAACGACTCTAATCTCCCCTCCAAAGAATATCAATGGCAAGAAAAAGGCTGAAGATGGCTCCCACAATCAAAAGATTGTTAAAACAACTTCTAAAGAAAACCCAGGAGAGAATCCTTGGAGAAAAACTCAAAGAGAATTCTGCAGTTAAACAAATCTGAAATTTTTGATATAATTGAGAAGTTTCTAACACGGTGGCTGGTCAAGCCTTTATATAGGCTTTTCAAATATTTTCCTAATCTAATTAGAAAACTAAAACTAAACAAACTCCTAATTATTTTAATTTTAAATGGAAATTCGGCCAAGGGCTTTTAATTGGGCCTCTTGGACTAAATATTTACATGAAAATTTAAACTAAGTATTTAAAAATAATAAAACTTTACAAATTGGGTCACTTTGACAATTTGGCCTGATTTTCAAGTAAGCATGGTTTGTCTTCTTGTTTGGGCTTAGGTTGGGCCTTTGAGACTCGTATCATTCCCCCTTCCTCAAAAAGATTCGTCCTCGAATCTGAAAAATCAAATGGACTTGACTTTCCTCGATCGAATGGGACTAATGGCAATTGAATCCACTGAAAAGAATAGCCATGAGTTAGTAAATAGCAACGCAAACAAACTTGTAGCCCAATCATAAGCATAACAAAACAAGTATAACGCATGCGAATTGACAGATTCAGATTACCATGCAAACAAGCTAATTTACTCGCCAATGCCTCGTCAAATATTCGAAACAAAGATGGACATGTTTTAAGGCATTCAGTCGTCTCAAATTGTTTCCACAAACCATGAATAAATTGCGAGTAATAAATCAAATGGTAAACATAATCGTCATAAGCAGGTATTTGAAAAGATTCACACAGTTCACAGAGTTGCACAATCATACCATGCATTAATCGACGGACTATGGATTCACTCACACATGCATCAAAAACAATAATCTTTTTATCAATCATTAAAACAGATAGATAATCAATAAATAAAATAGGATAGTCAAGCACGTTTCGATCTAAGTGTTTTACAAAAATTAAATCATCAACACGATCTTTGTCACTATCCATGAGTACAAAGGTGTTTCAAAAGTTTCAAGCATCTTACCTTTATAAGCGTAAGAATAAGGGTCGATTTTACCTTTTTCATTTAATACAAACCTTCGTTCATCGGGGGTATAGTGTAGTCGAAGCTCCGTTGTTGAGTTAACCTTTGTCAAATGGAACTCAAACTTTATGTATAACCATAGAAATTGTTTAAGGCACGAATATAAATTGAAAACAAACTTGGCAAAGCTCGTTACCTTATTCAAAACCAAGTATCAAAATAATAGAAAGTATTTGCCAAAATAGATTTGCACAAATTCGAGGATTTTACACAAGGCAAATTAAGAGAATAACAACTCACGCTTCCTTTCGAATGACTTTATCAACCACAATCAAAGAATAACAATTAATTGGATCAAAATGAGGGATCTTTTAAGAACTAAGTCACCAAAAGTTTTATCAATTATTTTCAAATCTGCACGGGACTTGGTTGCTAAAATTTCCTTACCTCGCTTACCTTCGGGCTCATGTGGTTGGATTTCATCTTTGCCTATGTTGATTGTATGAAAGCGTCTTTCATTTGAGAGGTATTGAAGTTGAAAGTTATCTTTCGGTCTTTCGGGAACCTGAAAAGTAGCAACACAAGAAAAATTCATATCTTGGTTAGTGGAAACATTCCTCACTACCCTTTCCTTGTCTTTTTCTTTTGTTTCTTTTTCTAACTTATTTTCTCTTCTTTCTTCAATTTCTTTTTCACTTTTCTTTTCTGTTTCACATTCCTTTCCACACTCAATCTCTTTTTGCTCTTTTTCATTCTCTTTTTCTTTTTTCTCACTTGTTTTAACAACAGAATTTTTCAGTTTGATTTGGTCCTCATGGACTTGTTCCGGAGTGAGCGGCACTAAGGTGATTTTCCTTCCTTGATGCTTGAAAGAATACCTATTGGTACGACCATCGTGAGTGACCTTTCGATTTAGTTGCCATGGTTCTCCTAGCAACAAAGGCAGGCTTGAATAGGTACTATGTCGCACACGACTTCGTCTTGATACTTACCGATAGAAAAGGCGATGCGCACTTGTTGAGTGACCTTAAATTGGCATTCGTTGCTAAGCCCTTGTAGTTGATAAGGTCGTGGATGCTTGGTAGTGGTTAAGCAAAGTTTTTCCACCATCGTCGTGCTGGCTACGTTCGAGCAACTTTCACCATCAATAATAACTCTACAAAGCTTACCTTGTACATGGCAGTGAGTATGAAAGAGATGTTCTCGTTGCTGCTCGCTGTTTGGTTTTTCCAAAGAGGGTTGTCCACAATCATGAAGATCATAATCAGTTCTAGGGACACGCCGAGGAGCGCGCCTATGAGCAGGAGGCTGGTTATCCACATTGTCTTTAATTGGATCTCGATATTGAGGCTCTTGATTCAACCGCACCTCATTGATAGTAGCAGTCAACGCTCGAAGTGCAGCAGCCTGTTCTTCCAACTGTTGTTGGAATTTTTTAAATGTGTCATCATTATTATCACCTTTGGACATTTTCAAAAATCTGCAAAAACTAAACACTCAACACTCAAAAATAAAAGTTAGCAAACCTCACTGTTAATCACTCAAAAAGAAAAATCAAATTCTCAATGAGGTAGAATTCAGTCTTGTGAGTGCTTTAGTAGAGTTTATATCAACCAATTAGAGAGTGTATGAACCGGACTACCAAAGAATCCTAATTTGCACTAGGATGCCAAAGACTGACGAAACACCAGTTGATTCGTGTTGCACCAAGGAAGGATTGTGCACACGTTTAAATCCTAGTAACACAAGAAACAAGAAGGTGTTAGATATTGTAAAGGGAGAATAAAAAGCAAACAAATGAAAACCTACAGCTAAGAATCAATAAAAATTGCTAAAACCAGAAAACCCGAAAAACTGCGGAGTAACTTGACAACTTCGTTCGAGGTGTTCCCGATCTCCAAAAATCACAAAATTAAATTTGGAATGTCCTTAAATATTGAATTTTTGATCTGGAAAGTTTGGTCACCAAACTCAACCCGCTGAATATTTTTTTAATTTTTATTGAATTTCATCTTTTTCAATTCTTTTGAATTTTTCGACTGACTTTTTTGAGGGGAATTTTTTTTATATATTCAATCACAGTGCCACAAATATGTATGTAAAATTTCAGATCAATCGGACAACGTTTACCCACTCAAATGGATTTTTTTCGAAAAATTTTTCTGGGTAAAACTGTTGTTTGTAGTTTTAAAAAATAGAGATAGTTTAGAAATCAACCAAGAACACCCAAAACGCCCAAAATCTAATACCAAATGATACGGGGGTTGCGCGCGGACCAAGATCGAGTTGCCAAGTCACGGGAAACTCCTACGAAAACCCTAAACAATTAGATCTGAAACGAAATAGAAAATTAAAAGATTAGAACTTTGAATTTCCAGATCTGAATAAAATCCCCAAAACAGCAAAGAATCAAATTGAGAATAGAAATAAGTGTTAATAAGGGTTCTTGAAACCCTAAATGAGATTACGATTCTGCCCAATTGAACACCAAGATAGTTTCCCCCAAATTTCGGCAATCTAATTTCACCCCAAAAGAGTAAGGATGAATCGGCAAGAACCCTAGAAATTGGGGATTTTTGGCTGATTCTTTAAGATAGAAAAAAATGGCTGAAAACACAATAAGAACATCAAATAAATTAGATAAAGATTCGGCACAAGCAGAAATAAAGAAAGAATTGACAGCAAGAAATTAAAAGATAAGTCCTGAGAAGCCTTGAAATCCCGAAAGATCTCACAACTCCCTTCAAACGGCTCTAATCTCCCCTCCAAAGAATATCAATGGCAAGAAGAAGGCTGAAGATGGCTCCCACAATCAAAAGATTGTTAAAACAACTTCTAAAGAAAACCCAAGAGAGAATCCTTGGAGAAAAACTCAAAGAGAATTCTGCACTTAAACAAATCTGAAATTTTTGATATAATTGAGAAGTTTCTAACACGGTGGCTGTCCAAGCCTTTATATAGGTTTTTCAAATATTTTCCTAATCTAATTAGAAAACTAAAACTAAACAAACTCCTAATTATTTTAATTTTAAATGGAAATTCGGCCAAGGGCTTTTAATTGGGCCTCTTGGATTGAATATTTACATGAAAATTTAAACTAAGTATTTAAAAAAAATAAAACTTTACAAATTGGGTCACTTTGACAATTTGACCTGATTTTCAAGTAAGCATGGTTTGTCTTCTTGTTTGGGCTTGGGTTGGGCCTTTGAGACTCGTATCACTAATGCTTTTAGAAGTGACAAAATGATATAGGACTTGTGCATTACCAATGGGTTGAATGGTTTTGAGAAATGAAATCATTAACAAGTAGTAGGATTTGAGAAAAAAATTACTAGAAGACAAGCAATGGAAAATACTATGAATTGATATAATGTACTTAAGTGTGATGATATGTATATGAAATGAAAAGATATAAATTTTATTGAGCTTATACTACCATAGTTATGAAAATCTTAATAATTATAAAGGTTTAATGAAAAGGGTGAACTGATAAATGAGAGGTCGATAGATTTGAATTGAATAAGAGGAGAAAAGTAAGAAATTTCTTCTTGAATTTTTACTTATTAAATCCCATAAAAAGGAATAAAGGATTTGTAGCAAATGATAATTGATTTAGAACTTTAAACAAGTGAATCATGATGTTAGTAATTAGTTTTTATAAGAGTAAGAATTTGGTCTATGGTGACATAAGAGCAATGATTGCAACTTTAAAATTTATCAAAATTTGTATAATTTGAGTTAGAATCCTACATGGTTGAAAATTTTTATTTAATTTAGTTTTAAAGAAACAAATGGAAGTTGTATTCTAATTTGGCATTGATACATACAAATATTTTAGTAAAGGTAACTTGAAACTACCTAACAACAATCTTATTTTGACTTTGAAAAATTGTTGCACTTTTTGTACTCACTATTAAATTCTGAAATTTTTACAAGAGAAAGGTAATTGAGTCTAATTTCTAAATCTTCAAGTGGATCTTAATCTTTAATTTTATGTATACGATTAGACAAGACTTGTAATAATAGTTGAAATTTGAGTAGGAAGAAGTTATCTTGTGTCAAACTTAAGTGTAAATACTCCATGGAATTTCATTGTGTTGTGTTTAAATGGTCGATTAAATAAGAAAGTAGAAATACACCTAATGTCTAAATTTAGTTGAAATTGTAAAAAAATAGAATGTCGGTAATGATAATATATCGCAAAGAAAAGAGAAATAAAGAACACACAGATTTTTACGTAGAAATCCTTTTGGGAAAAGAAACCACGGGTAGAGGAGAAGAAAATTCACTATGTCAAATTCGAATGATTACAAGAGGAGTTTCGACTACATCTATTTATAGGTTGAAAAAACCTAATTCTAATTAAAGTTAAATATATTATGTTGATAAATGCTAAATATATTATACTCATAAATACTAAATCTTCTAGAAAGAAGATATATTTTGTTTAACTTGACTTGCAAGCAATCTCTTAGAATTTGGGTCACACAACTTTAACAATCTCCACTTTGACACAAATTCTCAACGAACAAGTTTTTCACCTCTTCCATAAAACCTCTTAAGGGTTTAACTTCAACAATGAACACCAACCAAGTCTAAGCAATGCTCAAACTTGGTTATAGGAAGTGACTTAGTCACCATATCTGCAGGATTTTCATGAGTACAAATTTTGTTTACAACAATACCACCACGAGCAATAATATCACGAACAAAATGATACCGAACATCAATGTGTTTTGTTCTATCATGAAACATTTGATCTTTTGTAAGGAAGATGACACTCTGATTGTCACAAAATATTGTACTAATTTGAAGGTGTTCATTGAGTTCACTAAATAGTCCCTTCAACCAAATAGCTTCTTTACAAGCCTCAGTAATCGCTATATACTCAGTTTTAGTGGTAGACAAAGTAACTGTAGTTTGCAAAGTGGCTTTCCAACTAATTGCACAACCTCTGATTGTAAAGACATAACCTGTGAGAGATCTTCTTTTATCAAAGTCTCCAGCAAAATCAGCATCAACATATCCAATGACTTCATCTCTAGTTCTTCCAAACTGTAAGCAAACATCAGTAGTACCTCGTAAGTATATTAAAATCCACTGAACTGCTTTCCAATGTTCTTTACTGGGATTCGTCATGTATTTGCTAACTGCACTGACAGCATATGATAAATCTGGACGTGAACAAACCATAGCATACATGAGAGATCCCACTGCACTAGAGTATGGAACATGTGACATGTACTCAATCTCATCATCTGATTATGGAAACAAAGCCAATGAAAGTCTGAAATGGGCTGCTAAAGGAGTACTAATAGGCTTAGCACTTTGCATATTGAACCTGCAAAGAATTTTCTCAATGTACCTCTTCTAACTTAGGTGCAATTTACTTGATTTTCTATCTTTGAGAATCTTCATACCAAGTATCTTCTTTTCTGGTCCCAAATCTTTCATCTCAAATTCTTCACTTAGTTGGGATTTGACCTTTCTTATCTCTCCTTTATCTTTTGCTGCTATCAACATGTCATCAACATAAATGAGTAGATACACAAAAGAACCATCACTATTTTTCTTAAAGTAAACACAACTGTCAAAACTACTTCTTTTGAAATAATGAGAAGTTATAAAGGAATCAAACTTTTTGTACCACTGTCTTGGTGACTGCTTCAAACTGTAAAGGGACTTTTTCAGCAAGCAAACATAGTCCTCTTTTTCTGAGACTGTAAAACCCTCTGGTTGTTGCATGTAAATATCCTCTTCAAGATCTCCATGCAAAAATGTAGTTTTTACATCTAACTGCTCAAGCTTCAAATCATGCATGTCCACAATACCAAACAAAACTCGAATTGAACTATACTTCACAACTGGGGAGAACACATCTGTGAAGTCCACTTTTAAAATTTGACTGTAACCTTTTGTAACAAGGCTTGCTTTATATCTAGGTTCTTCAACTCTTGGAGTCCCTTCTTTCTTTTTAAACACCCATTTGCAATGAACAGTCTTTTTACCTTTAGAAAGTTTCACAAGATCCCATGTTCTATTTTTGTGGAGTGATTCCATCTCCTCTTACATAGCAAACATCCATTTTTCTTAGTCTTCATAGCTAACCACCTTAGAATAATTAGATGGCTCTTGGTTTGTATCTATATTTTCAGCCACATTTAAAGCATAAGCAACTAAATCAACCTCGGCATACTTCTTTGAAGGTTTAATTTCTCTTCTAGTTTTGTTTTTGGCGATAGAGTATTGTGGTAAAAAAGTAACTCTATTATGAATTTTTGTACTGGCTTGAGGAGTCGACTTTGTTGTAGATTCTGGATTAATTTGATGCTCCACCTGCTTTTGATTTTCTTTATTGGAAGAGTCTTTAAGAGATAAGTTAGGTAGCATAGCAGTTTCATTAAAAACAACATTTTTGCTAATCACAACTTTTCTATTTTCAGGACACCATAACTTATACCCTTTTACACCAGCTTTATAACCAAGAAAAACACATTTAATGGATCTCGGTTCTAATTTTCCATTATCAACATGAGCATACGCAGGATACCCATAGATCTTTAAATTAGAATAGTCAGCAGGATTACCAGACCATACCTTTTGTGGATTCTTTTTCTCAATGGCAACGGATGGTGATCGGTTGATCAAAAAACATGCAGTAGAGGCTGATTCGACCCAAAACGACTTTGGAAAGTTGGCATTTGACAACATTCATCGAACCTTCTCCATGATCATTTTGTTCATTCGTTTTGCAACGCCGTTTTGCTGTGGAGTATGACAAACTATCAAGTGTGTCACGATCCCTTCTGACTTGCACAGTTTATTAAACTCATCAGAACAGAACTCTAAGCCATTGTCTGCGCGGAGGTATTTTATTTGTTTTCCAGTTTGTTTTTTAATCATAATTTTCCAAGACTTAAATGCGAAAAACACACCGCTTTTCTAATAAGAACGCCCAAACTTTTCTGGAAATATCATCAATAAAAGTTAGCATATAATTAGCTCCACCTCTTGAAGGCACTCTGGACAGCCCCCACAGATCATAATGAATATACTCTAACGTTCCCTTCGTGTTATGGATTCCTCTAGTGAATTGAACTCTTTTTTGCTTCCCAAAAACGCTGTGCTCACAAAATTTTAGTTTGCAAATTCCTTGCCCATCAAGAAGTCCTCTTTTGCTCAATTTTGCCATGTCATTCTCACTCATATGCCCTAGGTGCATATGCCAAAGTTTAGTAATATCATAATCTGACAAGAAAGAAGAAGTGTCAACTGCATCACCAGCAATAGTAAAACCTTGCAAAACATATAACTTGACAGTCTTTCTTTGCCCTTTCATCACAATGAGGGAACCTTTGGAAATCTTAAAAACCCTACTTTCAGCTGTGTATATGTACCATTTTGAATCAAGAGTACTCAACAAAATTAAATTTCTCTTCAATTCTGGAACAAAATTAAATCAAGAGTACTCAACAACTTCGTCAAACACCTTAACTTTAATTGCTCCAACACCTGCAGACACTGTTTTGTAAGTTGTAAACCAATCCCGATTGGGACTCATGTGGAAGGTACATCCTAAATCAAAGATCCACTCATTGCTCACTTTAGAATTGTTGACAGAAGCGACTAGAAGTTCACCACTGCTGTAGTATTTTCCCTTTTGATTCGCAGCCTCCCTTTTGATCTTGTTCTGTATCTTATAGCACTCAGATTTAATGTGTCATTTATTCTTACAGAAGTTACAAGTTTTACCTCTGTTTGAAGACTTCGATCTACCTTTAGATTTACCGCGAGGATTTCGTTCCTGTGTCCTTCCACGATCATCATCAGCATTCTATTCTTCTCTCCCACTAACAATAAGACTCTCTCCCTTAGAGTCGGGTTTAACCACAAGATGCTTCATCTTATCATACGAGGTTAAAGAATCATAAACCTTATCAATTGTGAGAGACTCACAGCTATATAAAATCATGTCTCTAAAGGTTGAATAAGACGGAGGAAACGAACAAAGTAGAATCAACCCTAGATCTTCCTTATCATACTAAACCTCCATGGCTTCCAAGTTTGAGAGAATTTATTTAAACACTGTTAAGTGTTCGTGCACAGACGCTCCTTCCTCCAAACGATGAGCATAAAGACACTGCTTCATATGCAACTTGTTGGTTAGAGTTTTCGACATACATATTTGTTCCAGCCTCTTCCATAATGCAGTGGCGATCTTCTCCTTCATCACATCCTGTAAAATTTTGTTAGACAAATGCAGATGTAATTTTGTTAACGCCTTTCGATCTTTACGCTTCTTCTCTTCATCTGTTAATGTCGAAGGCATCTTATTTATCCCTAGTAGGGCATCATCTAGATCTATATGCGCAAGAACTGCTTGCATCTTAATCTATCACAACACAAATCTAGTGTTGCGATCTAACAACGAAATTTCATACTTCAAAGACGCTATTACCGTGATCGAAATGAACAACCCGAAAGCTCTGATACCAATTTGTAAAAATAAAATGTCGGTATTGACAATATATCGCAAAGAAAAGAGAAATAAAGAACACACAGATTTTTACGTGAAAACTCTTTCGGGAAAAAAACCACGAGCAGTGGAGAAGAAAATTTACTATGTCAAATTCAAATGATTATAAGAGGAGTTTCGACTACATCTATTTATAGGTTGAAAAAACGTAATTCTAATCAAAGTCAAATATGTTATGTTAATAAATGCTAAATATATTATACTCATAAATACTAAATCTTCTAGAAAGAATATATATTTTGTTTAACTTGACTTGCAATCAATCTTTTAGAATTTGGGTCACACAACTCTAACAGGAATAATAAATAGTTAAATGTTTAGTAATAAAGATGTTTGAGGTATGAATTGGTTAGTAGAGAAAAATCGATTGTGATACGTGAAAGATAGATATGAAAATTCAAAATGTGTATATTAGTGAAAATGCTAAATGAAGTAGTGATTAAATGAGTGATCTTGAATCTTGAGTAGAGAACATGGATTGTGAAATAACAAATAAATTATTGAGATTTACTCTCTGATATTAATGATTGAGTACGAATGGTACATATATGTATGTTTGCTCTATATTATGAATCGATGTGGATAATGATATCATAAATGGAATGAATATATGTTATGTTGATTGAGATTGTTCGGGATCAACCCTTATAAACAATGAACAAGAAAGGTGAAGAAGTTCGAATATACAAATTTTACGTGGAAAACTTTTTCGAAGAGGATAAAAACCGCGGAGAAAGGATGCTTCTGCTTTTCACTGAATGAGTAAACAAATAAAAGTACAATATGGAGAAAATAAACCTAAATGTACTAAACTTATACACTCAAACCCTGAAAACAAAGTCTTAATTGGGGAACAAAATTCTCTCCATAGCTATCACAAAACTCTCACCAAAACTTATACGCGATTACATCTTGTCACCCCCAAATAAAAAGCTCAGTAGTACTACATCTTTAATTGTCTTACAAAACAATGACACAATGGTCTCTTTAAATAGGCTAATATTAGAGTTCTAATTATACTAAAATATCCCTGAAGTAATCAGAGTTTAACTGGTAAAAGATAGCAAAGTTTAACTAGGAGAAGAAACCTGGTCAAATGGGGAACATGTCGCCACGTCGTGACGTCACGTTTGGCTCATTGAGACGACAGGTTCTTCTCGTTGGGACATGGTGTGTCGTCGGGATGTCAACTCTTATTTCGACGTCGACTCTATTTCATCCGAAATGCGAGGCACACTCTACAAATATTTATAAATGATATGAGAAATTGTTAGTAACCTTAGCATATTAGTGGTACTTAGTCATGATGTAATTGACATGTCAATAGAAATATATATCACGTTTGGTACTGGATATAAGGATTTGTATAAGATATGTGTAACACCTTGAATTTTTCTGATTTCTCTACTATTAGATTATTGGGACTTCATTCATGATGGTGGAGTTAGAAATTTTGATCTATTGAATTTATTAGAAGTTCAAGAATTTCTCATATCATGAGTTTGTTTTTAAATTTTTAGAATTAATAGAGTAATTTTTTTAGAGTGAGGTAAAATGGTCAAAATTACCATTTCCCCAAGGTGTTACATTCCTTGTCGAAGTAACTATTATTAAATTCAATTCATTTGTTATTTTAATTACACTATTAATATTAATTAATGTTTACAACTCAATTTAAAAACTTATCTAAATTTAATTTGAGCTTCCGACATCTCTCTTAACAATTTGTAATTGAATAGGGACTAAATTACAAAGTTTACAAAACCTCGAGCAGTCGTCGCAATGTTGGGGATTCCACATTGCGAAGTCACTCACTGTCTTTGCTCATCGCGACATGGTGAACTTGTCCTCGCGACGTCGATTCTGTGTTCAATTGATTTCCATTCTATCATTTCTTATCACTTACAATCAAATTTATATACCACAATTCTACCAATTTTACTCTACATATCATCCACATGTAACTATTTTCAATTTCTATACCATATGTTTCTAGATCAAATATATGAGATTAATACAAGTGTCAAAGTTTTACATATAAATCCATTAATGCATCATATTACAATTATTCACTTAATGTCTTAACAATTCATTTAAACTATTCTTATGTGTTAATAATTCTATCATTTTAATAATTTCTTAGCATCACACTCTTTTACTATTTTTCCTCCTCCTCTTTCTCTCCATTTCTCATATTTTATGTACACGTAATTAGACGAGAATTTATGACTTTTGTATTGTATGCCTATATGCAACATTAATTTTAAATTTACTATTCACATAGATTTAGCAAAATTATCCACTTGAGTAACAATCACTAAATTATTTATGTCTTGATCTACAGTGTTTCAAATTAAGACATGTTTGTTGTTTTGAATCTAGTCTCAATGATCTTTTATCTTAAAAATTTTAAAATTTCCTCTTATGCAAATTAATACAAGAAATTGTTTTAGTTTCCTCTGTTTTGTTGCTAGGCAACTTTTACCCTTCTTCACTAAAATTAATTATCTTTCAAGACATGACTTGTATAATGTTTTCGTTTGTTTCCTTAAAAGTAGACTCATCGATATTTTAAACATATAAATTTTATCTCATAAATATTTTTACAATTTAAAATAATTTTTCAAAGTCAAAACAAGAGAATCAAATCATTCGACCTTATCTCGTAAAAAATAATATATCTCATGATTTACTATTCCTTTACTTACACTATTTTTATGCTAAACTAGATTTAATAAGCTTTAATGCCATATTTAATTCAACCTCTAAATCGATTTATACAATTTTTTTGTGTGTATTTTCAAAGTTGGACTCTGTCATTCTAAATTGTTTTAATAAAATTTTACTTATTATCACTTATATCAACATTTAACTCTTATTTCACTATCAAACTATTATATTCTTATACTTTTTATTGTTATTCTATTTAGTCTCTTAAAACTTACATGAAAACTTAAGTACATCTTCACTTTATATACTATAATTCATATCACTTTCTTTTCATAGTTTACAATATTTTCATTACATTTTCTTCTTTCTCACTTTATGAACACATTAAAACATAATAAATACTTATACTAAAAATCACGTTCTCATGTTTTTAATAATTGTAGTCGTTTCTAATTATTTTTCAATCTAGTCCTTAACATTAAAAAACTCGGTAATTATTATAATTGTCCTTCTAATTCCTCTTTTCATTAACACTTTAATCAAATTATTCATTATAATTTCTCACATCACATATCCGATCCTATGCACTTCACTTCAAATATTTTAATTCTAAGTTTCACAAAGTTTACAATTTAGTCCTTAGCATCATGAAAATTCATTATTTACTATAATTTCACCTTAACATCACTTTGTAATTAATTCTCTAACAATTAACATTTATTTAAGCTCTCTATCGTAATACTTTATTTCACACATTAATTTTCTTACAATTTACAATTTAGTCCTTTTACTATTATTTCAATATATCAAATCAATTCATTATATAAGATTAGCTTATTCATAAATAATTCAACTATTTAGCATAACCTATACTTTGATTAAAATTAAATAAAGTAAAATTCTTGAAGTACTTACCTTGTTTCTTTAATCTCCTCACTTTTTCCACAACTTTCTCCACTTCCACTTTCAATTTCTTTCTTTCAAGATGATATTCTAACTCTCTAGTATATTTACTTCACTTCTCCTTTTGGGTGGCAATGAGAATTTTCAAGGAATTTGGGAGAAAACTGAGATTTTATGGTAAGGGACCAAGTTGTAAAGAAATGAAAATCCCTTTGTAGATATATAAGTGACGTTGGAGGCATGAAGAATTTTCTTCATGTTTCATAATAGATACAACCAATCATATTTCATCAACTTTCTTCTTTAATTATTACACCATATAATTATCTATTTTGGGTAATGACCATTTTAACCTTCATGTTTCTACAAAAATTCATCATCAAATCACTTCTCACTTTTGGTAAAATTACAATTTATTCCCTCGTACTTTTGTACTTATTCAATTTGGTCCTACACACCAATTTCATGTCATAAGAAGTTGGGTTATTTTCTCTTTTGGTCCTTCAATTTTTCTCATTTTTACATTTCAACCCTTCAAATTTTGGATTATCATACTTGAATCCTAAAGCTTTTCACATCTTTATAATTTAGTCCCTGGCTCAAATTAATATATCACAACATTCTTCTTATTTCAACTTTCTCTAACATCACTCAACCTTTCTTTTTTTTTTTATCTATTTTTTTTCGTATTTCTTTATCAAGAAATCAGTTGTATACAATTTTAATTTATTATTGATTTTATGGTCTAATAAATTTACGGGTGTTAGAGTTTAGGGTTTTTTTAACATGTTTCGCCCAAGTCCATTCGTGCATTAAGATGCTATCAACACAAAAGTTACCATCACCAAATATGAAATTCAACTAAAGGATTGCAAAAAGAGACTCCCAATCCACCATCTCAAACACAACAGCAAAATCATTTATGAAATTCAAGGTTAATCAGTCTCAAGGAGGGAGGGAAAAGAACTTGGCAAATTTATTGTTTGGGATTAGAAAATGCTAGACCGTCCTCAGACATTGGAAATCTTTGAGTAAATGCAACGTAGTTTCGTTCTTTCTACCGCAAAGTCGACAAATATCATCACCGGACAACCCTCGTTCACTAGTCGTAAGAATTTGATCCTTCATTACCAACCATAGGAATTGTTTAACCTACGGTGGAATCCTGAGCCCCCAAAGAGATTTCCAAGTACTATTCAAAGGTCCCTATTTACTCTCAGTGAAAGTTGTGTAGGCTTTCAAAACAAAACATTGTTCCGTATTTGAACCTCTCCAAATGCACGTGTCTTCCCCAACTTGGCCATTCGATGGTCTTACTCCTACAACGCGTAAGAGGATATCATAACTTAAAAAAGTAGCAATAAGGTCCCAATTCATATTTCCACTAGGATACCATGTCTTGAACCCTAACGTCTTTTATATGATCCATCTCCCGATTACAGTATGTGACTAGAGGCTGCAAATCCGACACCCAAGCATCATACCAGAACCGAACCTGCGCCCCATTTAATAATTGACTAAGCAATGTAGTTATAGAGTTGACTTCACACCTTCACTATAGGCCACCAAACAAACGAACAACAAGACCGTTCAATAGATGTCTAACAATCATTTCCTATTTTATACTTTCCTTTCAAAACTTTGACCCAAAGTTTATCATTGTTGATGAGAACATTAAATGCAAAATTCAGCAATGACCAATTTTGATTATCCAATTTTCGGAACCCATTTAAAGGTTGGCATAAAGAATCCCACTTAACCAAATGTGCCTTGTGAGTGCTAGGGAATGAGCCCCAAACAAAACTACAAGCAAGCCACTCAATTTCATAATAACAAACTCAAACAGTAATTAATGTCGTTTGCATGAAATAATTAGGGATCACCAATAAAACTGATTTAGCAAGGGAAACTTGTACCGCCATAGACAAAAGCTTCACGTCCCACCCATTTAACCGACTCTTAACCTTATCAATTATAAACTGGAAAGTACTCCAATAACACGTTGATAGAAAAGCGGAATGCCTAGATAGAGACCCAAATCATTGACGCGTTGGAATCCAAGAGTGCGACTAATATTCACAGCCAAATCATCAGCAGTGTTATGAGAAAAAAATCTGAGTTTTCCTAGCATTCATCTTAAGTCCAGACAACATGCAAAAATCATTCAGAATACTTCTCACCAATAAAGCTTGGTCCATAGAAGCGTGATAAAAAAAATGACTAAATCAACTACAAAGAATAGGTGTGACAAACTAGGACTATCCTTTCCCATCTGTATAGGTTTCCACCTCCCTTCCACCACCGCATTTTGGATCATATTCCCAAGACGTTCCATACCCAACACAAACAAGTATAGAGAGAATGGATCCCCCTGCCTGATTCTCATCGTCAGTTTAAAGGAATCTGTTAATGAGCCATCCCAGATAATCTGCATGGACAAGGAAGAAATACAATTTATGATATGCATAACTTATCTGTTGGGAAATCCAACATCTTCCAAAGTGTCCTTCATTTAGTTCCAATTGACCCTACCTTATGCTTTTTCCAAATCAACTTTTATAGCCATCCATCTAACTTTCCTCTTACAAAACCCACATCGAATGGACAACTTCCTGCTCTATAAGAATGTTATCTGTAATGTGTCTTCCCGCAACAAAACTAACTTGTTCCGGGGTAACAATATAAGGCATGATCCTTTGGAGACAATTGACAATAGTCTCGGTGATCACTTTGTACAAGCTAGTACATAGACTGATTAGTCAGGAATGGCTGAAACACTCCGGATTCAGCGCATTTGAGATTAAAACTAATAGTTTTTATTAAGTCTTAGATCCACCACCCTTGAGAGGAACGCATTCTTGACCATGGCGAAAACAAGCTCCCCTACCAATTCCCATTAACTTTGGAAAAACTGAGCATGCAGACCATCGACACTAGATGCCTTAAGAGGAGCCATACTAAATAAAGCATGCTTCACCTCCTCTTTAGTGACCTCCATTGTAAGCATGTCAAGGTCCGCTCGCATAATACTGAAGAAATAACCATAAAAAACATTGTGAACCAACAATGAGCCGTCCATCGAAACAAGGTGGAGAAAGAAGCGATTAGCTTCTTCCTTAATGATTTCCGCATCATAGCACCAATCATCCCTATGAATCTTTAGAGCCTCAGAACAATTATATCTCCTCCTAGCATCAGCTCTGCTATGGAAATATTTTGTATTTATGTATGTATGTATGTATGTATGTATGTATAATTACATGTATATAATTATACTTATTATGGGTGTGCAAAATATCAGTTAAATCGATTAAACCAAATCAAAGAAATAAAAAAAAATTGGTTAAATCAGTTTTAGCTTAATTCGGTTAGTTATATTGATTTACTTAGTTGAGTTTTGAAAACTTAAACCAAAATAATAGAACAAATCAATTTTTAAACATTTTTATAGTTTTGTAATTATATCCAATCCAACCCAACCCAATATAAATCTAGTCCAACCAAGTACCCAACCAAAAAATTAAATATAAACTAAAAACCCAACCCAAATATAAAAAATCAAACCCAAACCCAATTCAATAATTAATTTTAAAAAAAAAATCCCTAAAATTGAAAACCTAAATTGGGGCTTCATTTCTTCCAATCCTCAAATGTTAAATAATTTAAACATCAGTCCCTTAGTTGTGATGTACTTGTCTTTTTGGAAACAATGGTAGAAGACGAGATGTTGATGCAGGTGGACTTAATTGGGGGTCTATTAACTTACAAGTGAAAGAAAAAAATGAATGAGATGATAGAAGATGTAGTAAAAGTTGGAGGTGGAGGTGAGGGAAGTGTTGGACCGATTATTTCGATTATCTCTCAAATTTGAGTTTGTTTCGTTGGGTTAGTATAACGTTTTCAGTTTATTTACTTCTTGTCATAAAAAAATATCAAACCTATGGAATGTACATACTCCCCTAATTAGTAAATTTTCGGTTACTTTTACCGCGCATTTAACCAATTTTTAACTTTTAAGCATAGAGTAAATTTAGAAAAGATTAAGCTGGTTTTTGGGGTGCTAAAAATACCAAAGTCACTTACCTAAAACTCCTTAAACTGAACCAAAAGTCACAAATTAATCCTATTCAAATTCCTTCTTTTGAACAACTTAGCTCATCTTTAAGATTTCCACAAACCTAGTTAGAATCACATAAATAGAAAAACTTGTCACATTCTATTCAGTCAAATTACACAACATTTACAAAATTAAGCTACCAAATTCAAAATTTGAATATTTAAAAATCCAACTTAATGAAAATTCATTCATATAAATCTCAAATTTTAATCCCCTAGTAGAAAATTATCCTTAATGCCGCTACCGAGCAACCTGAACAACATTTACTAAAAATAAGAACTTGTATTTTAGTTAAAGCCGGGTGGCTAAAATGAGTGTACGATAACATTACTTAACCCAAAGTAACGGTGAAAGACCAAAATGAAAATAATTCCAACCTATAATATCTTTTTGCAAATTTTATGTATGGTACCAAAACCAAAAACTTATGAAATAATTTGCTCTATAATAAAATCCGAAAATTAGCCTCTTTCTTTATTTAAAAAAAATTGGTCGTAATGAATATTGAAATAAAAATAAAAATAAATAAATATTGAAATCACTTGCTTTATTGAATCCTTTATTTGTCCAAAGTAATGAGATAGGAATGGATGACGTTTGAGTGTTAACCAGCCAATCCTAAAACTATATTCCAACCAAAATCTTTCTGAAATTCAATCTAACAAAAGACAACCAACATTGCTCTTTTTACACACTCCACTTACACGTTACCAACGTGCTACCAAATTTTGATTATGTTTTTTTTCATAAATTTGATTACGCCTAATGTTTATGTTTTTTTTTTGTTAATTTTATTTAGTTAAATTTGATTTTCGATCTTTTAAAAAAGTTCTTAAAAGAATCGAAATAAAATTTTTTAACGAGAATTCTAACTAATATGTTAAATTTTTAGATATGACAACCTACATGACAATCCACGTATGCTCCATGCTAATTTTTTTGAATTTTGAATTTGATTTATTTTTATAATTTTTAAATTATTTATTGACATTATGTATAAGATAAATGATGCTTTGTTAGTATGATGTGTATATAGACTGTCATGCAAATTGCCACACCAATAACGTTAAAAATTAATGTTTGTCATCATTTTTGTTTAAAAAAGCGACGTGATTCTTTTTTGAAAGGTTAATAGCCAAATTTAGCTTTTAAAAAAAGAACAATGGCCAAATTGACGAAAAATATAAACACGATGCCAAAAATATGAAAAAGGTAAAAGTATTATGGAGGTTTTGTACTAAAAGTCAGATTGCATTTTGCTTCCTCTACTAAAAAATCTGAGCAAATTAATTCGTATACGTTAGATCAAAGAGCAAATTAGTCATCTCGGTTAAAAATTTCATCTATTTACATTGTTAAAAAGTGGTGCGGCTAACAAAATAATCCGACAGTGACACATGCCATTTCACATGTACCTTATGCTAATATATAGAGATAAGCTTTTAACAACAAAAATGGATAAAATTTTTAGCAGAAAGATCAATTTGCTCTTTGATATAATGTATAAGAACTAATTTGCCTATTTGTTTAGTAAAGTGGACAAAATATAATCCGATTTTTAGTACAGAAACTTCCATGATACAAATAGGATAA
Source organism: Gossypium raimondii (assembly GCF_025698545.1). Classification (NCBI taxonomy): domain Eukaryota; kingdom Viridiplantae; phylum Streptophyta; class Magnoliopsida; order Malvales; family Malvaceae; genus Gossypium; species Gossypium raimondii. Next base: position 38,510,469 of record NC_068566.1, on the reverse strand, counting down.
TATGAAAAACAGGATGCATTCATGAATTACCAAATATAGTTGGAGGACAAGCAAGTGTGATGAGTTAGATGTTTGGGTGTAGGGTTTTACATGATGGAGGTGGAAAGTAAATTAAAAAGAGAAAGAGAAGTTGCTTGATATGGAAAAGAGCATCTTCGGTGTGGATGGGGTTTGGGTCATGGGAAACGAGGTAATTAGTGAAGGAATGTGCGATTACAGGTCAGAAGTGAAAATTTGATGATCCCTTCTGGAGGCCTCTATACACCAAGTGGATTAGATTCTCATGAATTTATGTATGGATATCCATTCAAAAGCGTCTTATCTTCCAACATACCTTCCCATTCTGGAATTCTAATATATACACTAATCACTCCTTTTTCTAATATACTTAATTTAAATTATTTTTTAATGAATTTTCAATATATTTCAAATTAAAATAAATAGCTTTTCTAAATAATGGTTGTTTGTAATGATAGTCTTTTTTTTTCTAAAAAATAAATATTTATTCTAATTTGATAAGTATATTGTAATTAGACCTGTTCATGACTCGGGCTACTCGCTCAAGCTCGAAGGCTTGCCTAAAATTTCGGGAGAGTTCAGGCAAAAATATTAAGCCCGAAAAATGGGCTTGTGTAAAAAAAATTAGGCCCGTTTAAAATATGGGTCAAGCTTGGGATTGCACATTCAAGGCCTGAGCCCAACTTGACCCGTCCCGACCCGTTTTAAGTTTATAATATTTTATATTATGTTATTAGTATATATTATGTAACTTAGAACACATTAAAAAAATAAACATCTACTAAATATATAATACAACTCTAATGTAAACATTAAAAAAATGTTAAGATGACTATATAAAAATTTTCAATAAATAAAAAATGTATAAAAGTATTAAATATTAAAATAAAATAATACAAATATGTATTTAAAAAAAATTAAAAATAATATGGACAAGCCTAAAATGGGTTTGGGTTCTTATTTTGCAAATATGAGCGTGTTTGGGCAAAATTTTAGGCCTAAATTTCGAGCCGGATTTGAGCAAGCATTAAGTATGTTAATCTCATGCTTAGGTCCACCTCGAACTCGACCGAACACGGCCCATGAACACCTCCAATTGTAACAAATTTTTGGGACTTTTTTTAAAATATAATTTTACTATAGATTTGGTGTCTATGAGTGAAATGACAATAAACTTGATCAATCACTATATATATGCATATATATATATATATTTGTTCCTATTTAATTTTTTTAAGATTTTCGGTTAAGATTTTCGGTTAAGATTTTCAATTAGTCTTTGTACTTTATGAAAGTTATGAATTTAATTCATATTCTTTAATTTGATAATTTTTAGTCTTTATATTTTTCAAGTTTTAAAATTTCAGTTCTCATTGAATGATAACTATTAAATTCATCAAGTTAAGTTATGCTATTTCTAAATATGATGTGACAAACATATTATCATATGTGGAACCTCCACATCCACTATATGACCATCTTGAATGTTTGCTCCTTTTCTTTTATGAGAATTTTTATCTTTGGAACCGATTGGTCTTCCACGTTTCAGGTGTGGATTACTTTCTTTTACACTAACAATTTACCCTATCTGGCAGTTAATTTGTAAAATGAATTATCTATTGAACTTCTGGTTCATATTGTTTTGTACGAGGATATTAGACATTGATAATTCTTTTCAAGTACTTTATTAATCCAACTTTTTATTCTTACCCCCTAATGTTGGGAAAATTGACAACTCATGTCATAACTAAATCTCAAATTAATAGCTCAAAAATATTTAATAATATAAGGAGACTCATATAAATATACATTCTCAATCTTTTATGCTGACCCATCTTTGTGCGTTGTGGTGGAGTAGTTGAAACATACACTGCACATCCAAAAATTGTAAGATGGGAAATATTTGGTTCTTGACCAAAAATCAATTGTAATGTGGAATATTTATAATTTATTAGCTTGATGCATACAACCTGCAAATCAATGCAATCTCATGCTGAAATAGAAGTTTTGTTCTCATAAGTAATAGTTTAGCTATTAATTGGAGGCATTTGATAAACAATTCAGCTAAATCGTTTTATGTGTGAACATGAGTTACAAGAGATTCAACTTTGATCTTAATTGACATACAATAATTATTGAAAGCTTGGGATATAAACTGACCAACATTAGCAAGATGAATTGTTTTAATTGCATAATCTGAAATTAATCATTTAAACAAGCAATCTCGCAAACAACAGGTTGCGAGTTGATAACGCATGTGATTATTTTATAGATGCATCTACCAAAATCATATAATATCAAAATCATCCACATGGTGGATGAATAGACCCATATTCATTTCAGAAATGCAAGACATTAAATCTCTACTTTAGCCAGTGAGTTTGTAATAATCAACTATCACTGAGAAATAGCAACACATGAAAATTCTTTAAATTAAAGAATATTCTGGTTCTTTAATAAATGTTTATGTGAATTCTCAATTATTTCTTTGCATCATATATAATCCAGGATAGTCTAACCGGTCACGCTAAATAGTAAATGTATTTGTATCAAGAAACTTCTAGTTTACTTTAACATATTTTTAATTGTACTAATAATGTCAATATAAATTTTAATAATTGATAATTTTAATGTCATTCTTTTATTTTGTTTTCACATATAAGCAATATTATAACATTTACTTCGGGAATGTCTACATCAATATGAAGTCCATAATGTTATTAACTCAATAAAAGAAATATAATTTGCAAACAATTATTTGCAATATTCACTTCAAGGAATATGTCAAAATCTTCAAATCATCAAATGTTCAAATTGACATTAATAATCAAAAGTGATTATACAATTTTTTATATTTATTGCAAACATTCACTTCAAAGAATGTGCAAAAAAAATTCGGACAATAATGTAAGTATATATCATATTCCTTACCAGTAAGATTATATAGACATTATTCGCTTCAAGGTGTAACACCCCTAACCCCTCTCCACCGAGGTTTAGGGTCACAAGCATTACTAACATATCAAACAATTGATTTAATCATAATCGACATATAAACTAACTAATAACATTATAATACACAGGGGTCGTGTGTCTGGCAGTGTGGGCATTCGAAGTACGGGACACACGGTTGTGTCCCAACCCGTGTAACTCATTGGCTTGGGTCACATGGCCAAGCCACACACCCGTGTACCCTTTGAAATGGCCTCGCATGCCCGTGTGCTAGCCGTGTGTCTCACACGACCAAGTCACACGCCCGTGTGTCTGGCCGTGTGGACCTAAAATGTGCCTTAAACAACAAGTTTACCATTTCCTACTTGCTTGGGCATTAAGCAACTCAAAAACCATTCGTTTAACCTATTCCAAACACGATCAAACACACTCAAAACATGTCAAAACAATCATCCTAAGTGTCTAACCAATGTACCTTCATTGGTACCACATGTATATCATCAAAATATATCATTAATGCATCATTCAAATCCAAATTATAAAAATACCAAAATCACTCCATTTAGCCTAGTTCATAACCACTTAAACATCAACTAAAATTCACAAACACCTAACCTATCTTGGTTCAATTCAACATACCATATTATAGCATCAAACACAAACACATGATTACATATACACCAACCAACATTACACTTATAGCTTTATTTACAATCCATCCATAAAATAACTATCAACTAGACATCCTAGGTACATGCTAACACAAATGATAAACATCACCACATTTGAGTTCGAAATCGTTGCTGGATGTTGAATTGGCGATCAAATGTGAAGTACCTAGCCTGCGTACGGAAAAACAAAATCGTACGCTAAGTAAAACTCAGTGATATTTCTACAATCCGAACATTTAAAGACAACAGAATACAGATGCACAATTGAATTATAAAGGCATATTAATGACTAAGATCACAACTATCATATGCCAACCTTTTGAATTCATACATATTAGCACATCATTTCATACTATATTCAATTTACACATGCTATCATATATCATTTGGTTAACAATGTCCCAATTCATACAATTACTATATAAATAGCTATTCACATATCAAACCACATTTATTATACATGGGCATTAGCCATTCAATACTCAATTCATGAGTACATAACTCATGTATCTCATTTAGTCATAACATATGTCATTTTTATTTTTCAAATCACTATTCCATTTTTAATTCACATACAATATCATCCAATATAAATTATAGAACCGTTTTATTTTATTACCCCTATTAACAAGACTCGGACTCGGATGGATACACGGACCCAACCAACACACCAGTTTGGTACCCAGTGCCTCATCGGATAAATCTGAAGTAATAACTGCGCCCAGCACTATATACATTGACACCTAATGTCTCATCGATTAAACCGAAGCAAATTGGCACCCAGTGCCTCATCGACTCGAAGTCGAAGAAATCTCTGAACTCTTCCTATCCTATGGCATGCTATCTATATTCGACTCAGCCCGATACAATTAATAGAGTTTAATTTCACATTTCAAATACAACTAATATCCAAAATCAAGTTTTCATATAATCACATATACACATGAATTCAATTAAATCTAAAATAATCAATATCCAATTTTCACATTTGCACATACATTCATTTCAATCAATAATCAATACATTCATAATTTATATACCAATTCAATCCATTTCAATCAACTATCAAAATGTCAAATGCTCACCTCAAACACTTACCAAATGCATTAAATTGAATTACAACAATTAACAACTAAGTTCTGATTATAGAAATACAAACTGTGGATTCCGAGCTATTCGACGTCGATCTTATCCTTCCCCTTTTTAGTCAAGGATTTTGGTACGACGTTAGTTACGCAATTAAAACAATTAAAATTCATCAATACAACACAATTCAATTTCATATTGAATATTTCAATTTTTACTCAATATTTGCCTAAATTCCAATTTAGTCCCTAAATCAAGACTAATTTTTATTCTTCACAATTAACCCTATATTTTCATACAAATTTCACTTTAAACTAAATTTAACTCTCTATTTTCGATTAAAACCCTAAATTTTGAATTTTTCATAATTTAGTCCCTAATACATAAAATTTACAATTTGTTTTACAATTTAATCCTTTTTCATTTCTAGCTTAAAATCTATCAATTTAATCCCTAATACTAAAACTATTTAATACTAACAACATTTAAAATCTTAATCAATGGCAAAATTACAACATGGGTCAGGTAGTACTAAACATCGAGATTCCAAAAATATAAAATTACAAGAAAAATGACTAAATTAACTAACCAATTGAAGTTTGAAACCTAAAAGCCCTTAGGTTGTACGTTAAAGCTTCTTCTCTTCTTTCTCAAACTTTTGCATGTCTTTCTAATTTTTTTTATTCTTTCTTTTATTATTATAATCTTTATACATATTAATTCCATTTTATAATTCATAATCTATATCATATATATTAACTATTATATATATAAATACCCCATTAATGCCGTCCACTACCCAATATAAAGGTATAATTACTACTTTAATCCCTCAATTGATTTTTAATTTATAATTCAACTTGTACTCTATACGCGATTTAGTCCTTATATTATAATAATTCCTAATTCAAGCAAATTCGCTTAACTGGAACCTAATTAACTATACAACTAGCTTCGTAAATATTTATTAAAAATATTTATGAGTCCGTTTTATGAGAACAGAATCCCAGGAATGCACTTTCTGACACCCCTGACAACTTTATGAAAATAACAAATTTCTCAGGGTTGTATAGTAAAAAAATATAAGGCATTTATAAAATCAAACCACATGAGTTGTTTTAATGCTTCTTATCAAACAACAATTGGTTAATACAAATGAGATTTATAGAAATGCAAATGGTCAAATTAATATAGTTATTCTCATTTTTAAGTTTATAAAATGTTTTCAACCAAAATAATTCAAGAATTACAAATGACAACAATTAAACTTGAAATTCAATATTAGAACCAACCCAAAAATCAATTTAGACATTCCTCGAAAATTGCATTTAGAACTACGCATGTATGAGTATTGAAGATTTTCAAATTGTATAACCAAAATAATAAGAGACATTAAAGAAACGTAATTTATATACGAACTAAATCAAATCGAATAATCATAAATTTCATAGTTTTATCTACACAAATTTACATACTAATATGTTTTTAACCAAATACATTATTTAATTATAAAACCTACTATAGCGAGATAAAGAAGTCAATCATGAACTAATAAGATGTTTGAAACCATAAGTAACCCATGGAACTAAAGCTTAAAATAAAATCATCTCAAATATTTAAACCATATATCAAATTAATTTAATATCTAAAGATGCTATTATGGAGAGAAAGTGTAAAGATAGAGATCTAATTAAGTTGATGTACCTTTCTTGTTCAACGAAGTCTTATTGATTTCATCAACAAGTAAGCAAATTTAAACTCCAATAGTGGACTTTGAATCCAATCAAAATTTATCAATAGCAAACTTGAGAATAGATCTTATTTCACAATTTCATATAGATAGCGATATCAAATCCTTCACCATCCTTAATAACATAAAAATAAAATAAGGTAATCAAAATAATTATAATTGATCATGAATTAGCTAAAATAATCAAATATGAAATATTAAATAAAAGAAAATCACGGAGAATAAATTTGATCATTGATAAAAAGAACTATCACTTTGAGCAAAATCATGCTGATAACGTGTTGTAAAATAGAGATAGAGGGAAAAAGAACAAAGAAAATATGGGAAGCAATAGAGAATGTATTTTATTGATCAATCAAAATATTTACAAAGCTTAGGGTCTGTTTGATTGAAGGAATTGATTTTCCGGAAAATCATTTCCAACTTTTCCAGCGTTTGATTGGCGGAAAATATTTTCCATTTGGAAAATGAACTCCAAAACAAGGGAAAATGGGTTACATTTTAGGGAAAATGTCTTACCCTTTCAATTTTCGTAAGACATTTTCCGTGCTCTCCTCTCTATCGCCTCCTTCATTCCTTCCTTCATTTCCGGTAGAAAATTACTTCTATTTATCGATTTTCCAAGAACTTGTTTTTTAATTATTCAATACTTTTTTAACACAATTACAAATAATTTATTTGATATTAAATTTTTTCAATTTATAACGATTAATATTGTGGCTTAATAATTGAGTATTATTATAAATAAATCATTGCAATATATGTAAAAATAATTTAAAATATAAAAATTATTAATATATATCAATATATGTAAAACAATTTTTGAAAAATATTTTCGAAATCACAAACAATAGAAAATATTTTACATGATTCAATCAAACACCGTAAAATATTTTCCAAGAAATCATTTACAGAAAAGTAAAACATTTTCCGAAATCATTTTACGGAAAATATTTTACTAGCAATCAAACAGACCTTATATTGATCTTGATGAACATCTACTTAATAAGATATTCATAACAGAAATATTTATGTAGTTAAATTTAACAATACTGTCCATGTATATAACTACAACTTCCCACTCTCTTTCAACCTAATTATATATACTAATAAACATAAATCAAGTGATACAAACTTAGTCAAAGAAAAGACAACAAAATCGATAAATTATAATAAAGTCAGGATATTTATGTACTTCAAATTTTTTCTCCTTTAAAATAATGTTCACTTTTTAAAGATATTATCCATAAAATAGCTACAACTTCCCACTTTTTTTTTTTAAAGATAATTACTAATAAAGTAGTGTGTGGATGGATTCTATCTCAAGAAAAAGACAATAAAATATAGACTAAATAGTAATAACTCTTTTAAAAGATTATTCACTTTTCTAATAAAATATAGTCTTCAAAGATAATTACTTATGTATATAACTACAATTTTCACTCTTTTTTTAAGACAATTATTTACTTAAAAAGCTTTTACATCATTTTTTAATAATGTATATATCGAATCAATATATGTTGATGGGTCGAGTTACTTGTCCAGGCTTGAAGGTTCGCTCGAAATTTGAGAGGGTTTGGGCAAAAATATTAGGCCTAAAAAATGGATCTGGGCAAAAAATTAGGCTTGTTTAAAATATTGACCAGGCTCAGGCTTGAACATTCAAGACCCGAGCCTGACCCAACCAGATCCATTTTTTAGTTTATAATATTTTATATTATGTTATTTTTATATATTATGTAATTTAGAACACATTAAAAAAATAAACATATACTAAATATATAATACTAATCTAATGTAAACATTAAAATAATGTTATATATAAAAAAATTTCAATAAATAAAAAATGTATAAAATTATTAAATAATAAAATAAAATAAATATTTTTTAAAAAATAATATGGACAGGCTTAAAATAGGCTTGGGTCAGTCTTTGTAAATATGGGCGAGTTTCGGTAAATTTTAAGCCCATATTTTGGGTTGGGCCAAGCTTGGGCAAACGTATAGTATGTTAATATCATGCTTAGACCCGACCCAGCCCATGAGCACCTCTAATATTGATACAATTCTTAAAGCTAAGCTTAATCCCTCCTCAACCCTTAAATAAGAATATAAAAGTGTTTTAGCGTACTTGAACTCATGTCCTCTTGCAATGCTAACCGAGCTATGATTCAATCAACTCATAATGTATATTTTTAAATATTAGGCAAAAGGGGTATATAAACCCTTGAATTTTCACGAAAAAAATCAATTCTCTCCGTAAAAAAAATTCAATTAAACCCTCAAATTCTCAAATTGCCTCAGTTAAGCCCTTTGACTAACGCTTTCCATCTTTGATTGTTACAACACTGATGTGGCCATTAATAACATTGACATAAAACTCTATGTCAGCGACAGTTGTTGACGTGGCAGTGCCACGCTAGCTACCACACTAGCAAAAAATTAATTTTTTTAAGAAATAGAAAAATTTAAAAGAAATATTTTTTTTATTTTTTACTAGAATGAACTGGATAAATGGTTGTCCATTTCATTTATTTCAAACTTAATTTTTAATTAAAATTTAAAAAATTTTAAAAGCTATAAATTTGTAAAAAATTTTTTTATAAAAATATTAAATAAATTTCAAAAAGTTCAAAAAATTAAAATTAATAAAAATCATTTAAAGTTAAAGTCCAAAATGAATTTGGACATGATATTGTCTAGAATCACTGTGAACCTGGACAGCATAATGTCCAAATTCATTGAAGATAATTTTCTAAATTATATAAAGTTTAAAATGTTAAATATTATTTTTATTTAAAAATATGATATGTGTATCAATTTTTAATTCTATTTGTAAATTTTAGAATATATAAAAATAAAATAAGATTATTTTATTTTTAGTTGAGATATATAAAATAAGTGTTTATTATATGAGAAATTCGTTGAAACTTAAATCTAGTTTGGTAAATGTTGCTCATCCAATAATTAAGACAACTAAGTAAAACAAAAACAAAAGAAATAACAACACCCAAAGCAATCAAATTTAACTCATTTTTTTAAACATTAATTATAATTTTTTATTATATCTGTTTTTATAGATTGCTTAGAACTATTCATAATTTCTCTCTAACCCTTAAATAGGAGGATAATGCACTTCAGCGCACTCGAACCCACGTCCTCTTGCACTTAGAACAATACCGATACCCATCGAACTAAGACTCAATCAACTTAAATTCATTTTTTTAAAAATTTCCTATATTAAAACTTAAAACTTTGTATCTCTTAGATTTATATTAACGACCTTATCATTTAATATTGTAACTATATTATACTTATTAACATCAAGACCCATATAGAGGTCCCTTAAAATTTTTCCAATGCCTTTATAATAATTTTAATTTTATTTTAGTAAATGAATATATAAAAACACATTTTAATTTTATTTATATATATTTATTAATTTTTTCTTTTATATATCCTAAAAGGTATTAATAGTATTAAAACATTAATATACATATCATATTTTTAAAGAAAATAAATTTTAATATTTTCAAACTTTATATAATTTAGAAAAATCATCTTCAATGAATCTAGACATAATGTTGTCCGGGTTCACATTGAATTTGGACAACTTTATGTCCGATTTATTATAAACTTTAACTTTTAAATGGTTATTATTGTTATTTTTAATTTATTTGAACTTTATGAATTTTATTTAACATTTTCATACATTTTAATAATTTTGTACAAATTTATAATTTTTTAAAAAATTAAAATTTTAAAAATATTTTTAATTTAAAAAATTTAAGTTTTGGAATGAATGAATCAATGACCAAAGAAAAAATAAAAAAATTGTTTCTTTTAATTTTTCTATTTTAAAAAATTGATTTTTTTTGTTGAATGGTTTGCCACATCAGCAAATGTAGTTGACATGGAGCACCATGTCAACATCATTAATGGCCACGTCAACATTGTAATAATCAAATATGGAAAATGTTGGTCAAAAGACTTAATTGATGCAATTTGAAAGTTTTAGGGTTTAATTGAGAGCATTTTTTTGTTGAGGGACTTAATTGATTTTTTTGTAAAGTTCAGGGGCTTATATACTCCTTTAGCATAAATATTATTTTTTTTTTGATACAATGCCTAGAATTACACATTACCTTTTCTCACCCATTAAGAGAGGATAAACAGCTTTAACACGTTCGAACCCATGTTCTCCTATCTAACAATAATATTGATACCAGTTGAGTTAAAATCCAATCGGTGCTTAAATATTATTATTTAAAAGAATTTTATTTACCAATGTCATGAATTCTATTTATTTTCATGAATTATCATAGAACGGATTTGGTGTGTTGGGTCAGGACGCAGAAAGATAAATATGGTAATTTGAATGTTTCATTTAAAAAAAGATAACTTATTTCAAATTTATATTAAATAAAAATTAAAATAATTATCAAACTCATATAAAATATTAAATATTAAACACAATCTAAGTTATATATAACTTTTAAGCTTTTAATTTAAATATTTGGATATTTAAAGTTTATACTTATTTTAACTTTTGAAATAATTTTTTAAATTTGATATAATTAATATGTTATAAAAATAAAATTTCATAAATAAACTTGTATTGAATTTGTATATACTTTCAAAAACTATTAATTTTAAAATTTCTCCTTATTTATCTATTTTTTAAATTATTTGATATAAATAGGTACATCACAATACTTTCGTTGTTCTTGTACTACAAGACAACTTTTAAATGGATGAAATTTTTAAACAGAGCTAACGGTTGGAACATACATGGTCAGCAGCCCTTAGGGTATTTTTACTCTATCTGTCATGATAAAGTGGCATTGTTGAACTAGTTGTGTCGGTTCAAGTTCAATTTAATTATATGTGCTCATCTCTCTTAAATTAATTAAAAAACTGAATTCATATAATTATTCAATCAAACATTTAAATATTAAAAAATGGACTTTTAAATATTATTATAGAAATAATTATTTTAAAATTAATTAATTAATTCAAGTAAATAATTTATACAACCCAATTTTAATTCTATTAAAATCACGAAGATTTTACCGTATTAAAATTTATATGCAAATTGATTTAATTGTTCATATAAAATAAATCATGTGGCTATTTAATTTAATTCTCATTTTGGACTCAATTATTTAATTCATTCTTTTATTTTTATACAAATTACACTTATGCCCTTTTACTATGAAAATGAAAAAATACAATTGAATCCCTATACTTTCCACTCTTATCTAATTTAGTCAAAATGTGATTTCCATCCTACTAATATATATTCCATGCTACTTCCATACCATTTAATCATTATTAATCCGTTTTTCTTTTTTTGGTCAAATTGCATTTTAATCCTCGTACTTTTTAAATTTTACTATTTTGTCCAATTTACCTCACTTCCACATTCAGAGTCCTCCACATTGATTTACTTTCCAAGTATTAGATTAATTTCATATGTTTACTCATTAACAGACTCATTTCCAATTTTTCTCAACAATTCATTGTATATGTCCTTGAACCAATACGAGTTTTAGTATCGAAAATTTTGGTGCGTTACATGTTCAATTGGCATTCTTGTTGGCCATTGATTGATGGTGGTCTTGGTATTCAACGGCTTGGTGGGCAAAATAAATCCTTCCTCCAAAAGTTGGGGTTTAATGCGGGGATTTAAATAGTGGTCCGTTACCGAAATAGCGGCCGTTATATAGCGGTAGCGGCACTGTCCGAAACCGCTACCGCGAAAACCGCTATTATATTTTACAATAAGTTGTGTGAATTTTTTTAAAAATTCACGACCGCGATACTGCAATGACCGCAATAGCATCCGTTATGTCCGCAACCGCGATATACGTAATGCGACCGAAAACGCGGCCGCGACCGTAATTTAAATCCCTGGTTTAATGTGCTAACCAACATCAATGCATATTGGGTGGGGATTTTGAGAGGTAAATATAAGGTTAGGGAAGGTTGTCCACCAGCATAATTAAGACAAACTGTTCATATGTGTGGAGATTGTTGTTGAAAGTTTTGGTGCGATTACGGGATAATATCTGTTGGTCAAGTGCTAGACTGATGCTTGGGTTCCTGAAATTGAACCTTTATGTGATCGCAGTAAGGATACCGACATAGTCAAAGATGGTGTACGAGTCAATGATATGGTGGAAGAGCAAGGGGTGTGAAAATGGAAGTTGTTTGCGCATAATTTAGATCATAACTTGGAGTTACGTACAGCAACTATTCCTCCATCAAAAGACCATGCCGGCTCAGATGTTTGCATATGGAGGGGGTCTTCAAGTGGCAAAGGCTTATTAGTCGTTGGCTAAGGATTGTTGGGGGCCAAGGAATGATATGGAAATTCAAAGGACCTCGGAGAGTGCGACAATATTTGTAGGGAAGGCTTCTCACAAAATAGCAAGAATGTATGATGTCTTTTTATCTGATTTTTGGATCTTGTGAAGAATCTATTTTAAATGTGGATCGGGATTGCGATGGTGTGGGGTGTCAGTTTCTTTTTGTATCCTGCACAGGCTTTACTTGAAATATTACTACTGAATCTAACTTGCAGCTTGATGATGCTGATTGTGAAATTAAAAGTAGCATTGTGGACTGAAATATTTGGAAACAATGAAACACGATGGTTTTGATGTAGGCACATTGCTGATGTGCAAAGAACATCTAGGCTGCTGCACAATGGGAGGTCTGTAGATCCAAAAGTCTGGTGAGTAACGTTGGATGGGAAATGACTCCGGAGGCTGATGCTGCTGTCCAAACAGTCCGCAGGAGGAGAGCTATACGCAGGAGCATCGTCACGGTATTGCACGTTGAATATGACAACATCACTGCTGTTAATTATGAGCTTATTCTCAACCATCATCGTTATTGGTTACAATTACCGATTGTATTTGTTTGTATCCTTAGAATATCTGTTCTAAATCTATCTGCTGATACATATTCATGTCATATATTTATTGCAATTAATTTTAATAACATTCCACAACAAAAAACTTATTTTCATGATCATAATCCGAATTCAAATCTCCAAATACATTTGCCTGTTTTGTTTACGATTGACACAATAATGTTGCACCAAGTTACTTAGCAACCATGTCTACGTATTTGTTGCCTCATCAATATCCAACAAGTAGATGGTTGCAATGTGATGCTATCTATACTTACATTAAATGAGTTCGGGTTAGTCAGTATTGTATTGTTGGGCATATCAATTTTGTCTTAATACTGGTATGTACCAGACATGTTTCGGTGTATCATTTCAGATTTATTGATATTTTCAAATAACTTTCACAAATATATATTTTAATCTAATTTTTAGTTTTAGATAAATAATATATAAATTTAAATATATTTCACACATACTTATACGTACTCTCATTTTTAGTTTATTAAAAAATTATATATTATATACATGCAAATATATCTCAAAAAATAAATTATATATTATATATGTACTGGCCAGTACATACCGTTTTAGTCCTAAACTGGCACCAAATAATTTACATTCTATTTCGACCAAAATTTTCGGTGTGTTTCGGCCTATTGTGGTCAATACCTTCTTGCACCGGTGTGTACTGACCCATACTGATTGGAACACAAATTTGATATTTTAAACCAACTTTTATTTTTTTTCTTTAACCATATTAGTTTTCTATAATTACATTTAAAATTAATAGTTATTAAATTACTTAATTAATAATTTTAAAACTTATATATTTACATGTAAATATATTTATATTATATGGATGTTATGAGATATATATACATGTATATAATATATAATTTATTTTTACCAAAAATATAATTTATTGGGAAGCTAAAATTGAGATACATGAAAAATATTTAAATGTATATATCATTTATCTAGAAACTAAAAATTAGACTATAAATATATATATTTATGAAAGTAATTTAAAATATTGATAAATCTAAAACGATACATTGAAACATACCGCTATCAATACGTACCATTACCAAAATAAAATGATACACACCGATATAATACCTTAATTTAGACCCTACCATTTCTTCTCTTCCTACCCTAATATTGAAATTATAAAAATAAATAAATAATCTTTTCATTGAAGTTTTGTTTTTTGTTTTTAAATCAATTGAATGACTTTTAAACATTCCAAAGCTGAAGATGGAAAGTAGATGTAATTTGTAGTAAGATTAGGAATTTATTGGTATTAATTGCAATTTATGATGCATGTGCTATAATATATTTACAGTTTTCTACTATAAAGTTTTGTACGTGAATAAATTATGTGGTTGTATACAATATAATCATTGAAAAGCAATTCGATGTTAATTTGTCTATGTGGGGTCTATTGGCAATTTTTCACAAGTGGAATCTATTCTAAAATTATTTATTAAATGAATAATATAGATTCAAAAGTTAATTTTCAGCATTGTTGCCGATGCAGGAGGATGTAGGTTCGAGTGTGCTAAAGCGCATTATCCTCTTATTTATGGGTTGGGGAGAGGCTATGAGTAGTTCTACGTATTATGTAAAAAAAAAAAAGCTGATATGATCTTGTTAAAAAAAGCTTTTGTTAATTTTATTTTTTAATTATTTTTATCTTATTGATGTAAATTAGAGTTATTACTTGATAGAACTCTAAACATCTTAACTGTCACTTAATTAATTAAAATTTAATTTTAGTTTTATAAATAGTATCGAGTAGTTAGATAGATTTGATCAAGTAATGTCTAAGAAAAATAATCAGTAAAAAATGAAGATTGTTGGTATTAATAAGTTAGAATTATATAAAATGAATAGAACATTAAATGAATGGTTCTTCAAGAGATAATATTAAATTATATTCGAACAACAATAACACAAAGAGATAGAAGATTATTTTAAAAAATTCTGTAAGCTATTTATACATCATGAAGCAAGCGCTCTTAAACTGTTTTTTTTTTACCTATCTGTTATTTATTTGGTATGGTTGAACAATATATGAAATAATTATTTTAGTAGTTTAGAATGATCCAAACCGATCCATATTATTGTTCACATAGTACAATTCCGATATAAATACAAAAAAAAATTATCACTTGCATCCATCATTATCTTAGTATAAATATAAAAGTTTTGGTCACTAATGGTTAGAATTTGTCATAAGTTTCTATACTCTCTGTAAATTTGAAATTTAGTTCTTCTACTTTTATATTTCAAAATTCAAGTCTAACTATTAACACTGTTAAAATTAAATTGTTAAATTCAAGTTTATTATAACATCGTTTTTAGTTACATTGCTACGGGTGAATATTTTTATTCCAAAATGTCACGCCAACAAATTTAACAGAAAAAATTAATATTTTTAACAATTGAACTTGAATTTTGTAATCTGAAAATTAGAGAGGCTAAATTCCTCAAAATAAAAGTAAAACAACTAAATTCCAATTTTGTGAAGAGTATAAAGACCTATGGCATATTTTAACCTATAATAAAATATCCAATTAGTTAAAATGTAAAAAAATAAGAGAATGTTAATTAAACTTATTTATTTTACAGTTCATAAATATATATTTTTATTTAATGACTACGTCTCCCAACTATGGTTTTATTTACCATCGAAGTTGAAAAGCCTTTCTTAACCCAAATCATGACTTCAAATAAAAAAAGTTAGTAAACAAGCAATTTTATTTTCAAACTAAACCTTGATTTTAACCTAAGTCGAAAAAGGAAAAGTGTATTTTAATGAAAATACTTTTTTTTTTACAATATTTTGTTTAAAATAAATATTTCTTTTTCTTTTTAACGGTAAATAGAGTGTAAATTTTCAACAACATTTTCTTATTTCCCACTACATATTTTACTCAACAATAAACATATTTTGGGCCAATTTACCAATAAAAGCTTAATTTTCTTTATAAATTTACCGAAATAAGCCTGGTATTTTATTATTTACCGGAATGGGCCATTTTCCGGCAAATCGCTTCTACGTCACCGCGATGTCAGGGGACGTGCCAGGAAATCGTGACCACGTCAGTGCGCTTTGCTGACGTGGCAACAAATCGCCCCCTTGTGGACGAGATTTGTTGCCACGTCAGCAAAGCGCGCTGATGTGGCCGCTATTTCCTGACGTAGCGTGTTGCGGGGGACGCGATTTGCCTGTTTTTTTCCACGTTAGGTTTTTAGATTTTAGGGTTTAGGGTTTTAAGGTTTTTATAGTTTTGGAGAAAAAAGTAAACAAATAAGTTGCGCCCACGTATACGCACTTTTGCTACAGTAGGTCCTGAAAAAATAATTTCAAGTTGACGTTTCTGAGCAAATAGTGTAAAATCGCTTCTAGCAGGATGCTGTTTGATAAGAATTTGTGAAATCGCACCCTCGTGGACGCGCTTTTGCTACAGTAGGTCTTGGAAGAAATAATTTCTACTTGACATTTCTGAGCAAATAGTATAAAATCGCTTCTAGCAGGATGCTATTTGAGAAGAATTTGTGAAATCGCACCCTCGTGGATGCGCTTTTGCTACAGTAGGTCCTGAAAGAAATAATTTGGACTTGACATTTCTGAGCAAATAGTATAAAATCGCTTCTAGCAGGATGCTATTTGAGAAGAATTTATGAAATCGCACCCTCGTGGACGCGCTTTTGCTACAATAGGTCCTGGAAAAATAATTTTGACTTGGCATTT
Source organism: Gossypium raimondii (assembly GCF_025698545.1). Classification (NCBI taxonomy): domain Eukaryota; kingdom Viridiplantae; phylum Streptophyta; class Magnoliopsida; order Malvales; family Malvaceae; genus Gossypium; species Gossypium raimondii. The sequence continues at coordinate 38,493,314 of NC_068566.1, read as the reverse complement.
CTGAGCAAATAGTATAAAATCACTTCTAGCAGGATGTTATTTGAGAAGAATTTGTGAAATCGCACCCTCGTGGACGCGTTTTTGCTACAGTAGCATGTTTGGGCTGAGGCTGTAAATTAGGTAGAAAATGTTCTCAGAATGCATAAGTCACAACAGAAACAATTTAAAGAGGCTAAGAAGGTTAGAGTTTCAAATATGAGTGAACGTATTAGTGCTGTTATTTACTACGATGGTGAGGTTTGCCACACCGAGAATGGTGTTGTTTTTTTGTCGGAGAATACGGTGCGACTGGTTTTTAACCAAAACATAAATTTGATAGAACTTCGTAAAAGAATTAGGCGTAAAATTTTCAGAATGAAAGTTCTGTCTATTGCGTATCGATTTTGTTCTTCTGTTGATCCGGTGACATATGACTCGTTCGACATAAAAGGTGCTCGTAGCTTGGAGGCAATGGTGCAGACTCATCTTGCTAGTGGAGCACCTTATATTGAGTTATATGTACAATTTACATCACCAAATGATGTACTTGCCACCGGTGTTCGAGATGTATACACGACCCCTGGCCGACATTCGGTTAGCAGGTTACAAAACACGGAACAACCCATGTTTGGTAGCGGTGTTGAATGCACATCCCCCGCAAGACACTCTGTCGGTGGATGGGACATGTACGTCAGTGGCTCGATGTTTGATACTGGAAATACGTACTGGGGAACGACATCAAGTTCTAGTGGTTGGCAATCTACATCTAATTGGGGACGTTATGAAATACCCAGAAGAAGGGATGATGTACTCCCTACGATGTCAACCGGTGAGGGGACCTCGTACGCTGTAGATGATTGTAGGTTAGAAGATGACTCTGATGTGGATCCACCTCGAGAGCCCGGGCCCGATGGTGCAGAAGTTGGCTTATTTTCTGAACCGGAGCCTATTCCAACAGAACCTGAAGATGTTGAAAGGAGTTCAGATGAAGAAAAAAATCCACGATTCAAAGCATACTCATCTCCAGCCCACATGCATAATGTCGATCTATCTGCAGATGATGCGTTAGAGCTTTCAGATCTATCACACTGGTTGCGTGATCGTATAAATTCAGGGCTAGATTCGGGTGAATTTGAAGTTGGTAATCAGTTTACCAACAAGGATAGTTTTATTGGTGCTTTAAAACAACATAGTATCAAAAACGGCGTTAACTACCACGTCGTTAAATCCAAATCTGATAAGTTTGAGGCGAATTGTGCGGTGCAAGACGACACATGTTCATGGAAAATCTACGCCTCGTTAAGGAAAATGACAGGGTTGTGGGATATTAAAAAGTACAAAGGTCCACATACATGTGCTGCAGGTACATTATTGACGGTATCTGAATAACACTTTTATTATGTAATGTTGCATTATTTAATGTACTCCGTTTATAGGTGTTTCACAAGATCATCCCAAGATGGATTCAACTATGTTAGCTAGCTTGATACTGCCTACGGTAAAAGCAGATTCTAGGACTTCAGTGCCGGTATTAATTGCCAATATTCGTAGCCAAATGGGGTACACGCCCTCTTACCGCAAGGCTTGGATAGCTAAGTAAAAGGCGTTGGAGAAGATGCATAGTGTGTGTGACGCCTCATATAATGAAATATGGCAGTGGTGTCAAGTGCTAGAGAGATACGTCCCAGATGCCATCACAGACCTTAAAACGGAACATGCGTACTACAACGGCTGATTGCTACGTGGATGCCGAGTGTTCAAACGACTGTTTTAGACCTTTAAGCAATACCGAAATGCATTTCCATACTGCAAGCCATTGGTACAAATTGACGGTACCTTTATGTTTGGTAGGTATACTCATCGACTATTGCTTGCAGTGGCATAGGACAGCGGTGGGAGAATTCTTCCAATTGCATTTGCAATAACACCGGGGGAGTCTTCTGATGACTGTGATTTCTTTCTCTCTAGGTTAAGGAGGCATGTGTGCCCCCAACCTGATATCTGTGTTATTTCAGATCGAGGCACCTGTATACTAGCTGCATTTGATCGACAGGGAAGCTTATGACAGCGCACACACCATCGATATTGCCTAAGAGACGTTGCTTCCAACTACTATAGGAAATATCCATCTAAGAGCGAACGATGACAAGTGACCAACATGGGTATTTAGTCCATATCTGTGTTATTTCGTTTGTCAATTTGAATTAGTTTTATTGGTAGAATTGGTATGTAATATTCGATATGAACTTATATTGGCAGGGTATGAAATAAATAAAGACCGTTTTCACTATATGTTGACAGTTTTACGTTTAATTAACGGAGAAGGGGCGGATTTCCTTTGTAACATACGTTTCGAACAGTGGGCACAAGCATACGACGGCGGCCTGCGATATGGCCATATGACGTCAAACATGGCTAAATGCATAAATTCTGTTCTTAAAGGAACGCGTCATCTACCGATAACATCGGTTGTGCGAGAGACATATTTTCGTTTGGCGGCGCTATTTCCAGAGCGAGCAGCAAGTTATGCAGGCCAGATGCAGGGAGGCCATGTATGGTGCAGTAAGGTAGTTCAAGAAATTAACAAGGCCAAGGCGCGGGCAACACCATGCACACAGTGTGTCATTATCGAAACAACTTATGGTTTTGCGTCAAAGAGTTTGACAGACCGCACCAAGGTGTTGTTGTCGGGAAATATCGTGTACACTTGCGAAATAGGACTTGCAACTATGGGATGTTTGATGGACTTCGTTATCCATGAGCTCATGTTATTGCAGTTTGTCAGAATCTCCGTCTGGATCCGATGAGTTATGTGGACGAAGTGTACAAATTAGAAAACATGTACAATATCCGGAGACACGTCTTCCCACCGGTCCCAGATGAAATAAGTGGCCGCCCATATCTCCTGCTCCTTTTAAGCTATTACCAGATAGAGAATTGCGTCGCAAACCAAAGGATCGACCTTGCTCGACTAGAATACGCAACAATATGGATATCCGAGAAACAGCCAGTCAACAGAAGTTGTGCTGATGGTGTAGGAATCCAAGCCATACAAGTCGATCATGCCCTAATCGCAATAGTTAAATGTAATTGTAAAAAAATTATATTTGTAAAATTATTAATTGATAAATTGTATTAATGGTTAGTAAAATTATCAAATTATATCAAATTATTAATTGTTAGTACCAGCCAAAACATTTTTCCAAATCTAACATTATGTGAATGTAAATTATTAACTGATAATTGTATTAATGGTTACTAAAAACCTTAAGGTTTTTAAGTTAAGGGTTTAGGGTTTTTAAGTTAAGGTTTTAGGGTTTTTAAGTAAGGGTTAGGGTTATTAAGTTAAGTTTAGGGTTTTTAATTTTAGGGTTAAGGTTTTTAATTTAAGGTTTAGGGTTTTTAATTTAATGGTTAGGGTTAGGGTTTTTAAGTTAAAGGTTTATGCTTTTTAATTTATGGGTTTAGGGTTATTAATTTAAGGGTGATGGTTTTTAATTTAATGGTTTAAGGTTTTTAAGTTAAGGTTTAGGGTTTTTAATTTAAGGGTTAGGGTTTTTAAGTTAAGGGCTAAGGTTTTTAATTTAGGATTTAGGGTATAATTGTATTAAGGGTTTAAGGTTTTTAATTTAAGGGTTAGGGTTTAATTAAGGGTTAGTGTTTTAAGTTAAGGGTTAGGGTTTTTAAGTTAAGGGTTTATGGGTTTTAAGTTAAGGTTTAGGGTTTTTAATTTAAGGGTTAGGGTTTTTTAGTTAGGGTTAGGGTTTTTAAGTTAATAGTTTAGGGTTTTAAGTTAAGGTTTAGAGTTATTAAGTTAATGTTTAAGGTTTTTAATTTAAAGGTTAGGGTTTTTAAGTTAATGGTTAGGGTTTTTAATTTAAGGGTTAGGGTTTTTAATTAAGGGGTATTGTTTTTAAGTTACGGGTTACGATTTTTTAGTTAAGGTTTACGGTTTTTAATTTAAGGTTTAGGGTTTTTAATTAAGGGGTATTGTTTTTAAGTTACGGGTTACGATTTTTTAGTTAAGGTTTACGGTTTTTAAGTTAAGGATTTAGGGTTTTAAGTTAAGGTTTAGGGTTATTAAGTTAAGGTTTAGGGTTTTTAATTTAAGGGTTAGGATTTTTAAGTTAAGGTTTAGGGTTTTTTAGGTAAGGGTTTAGGGTTTTTAAGTTAAGGTTTAGGGTTATTAAGTTAAGGTTTAGGGCTTTTAAGTTAAGGGTTAGGGTTTTTAAGTTAAGGTTTAGAGTTTTAAATTTAAGGGTTAGGGTTTTTAATTAAGGGTTAGGATTTTGAAGTTAAGGGTTAGGGTTAGGGTTTTTTTGTTAAGGGTTTAAGGTTTGTCAATTAAATTATATATTTAATTATAATTTATAAATTTTTAATAAGTTAAGGGTTTAGGGTTTTTAAATAATAACTCACAAAAATTTCTATTTTATTACATCAAAAAATATCAAAATATTCAAAATATTTGTACAAATAAATTTAAATACAAAAATCCAAGCCATACAAGTCGATCATGCCCTAATCGCAATAGTTGAATGTAATTGTAAAAAATTATATTTGTAAAATTATTAATTGATAAATTGTATTAATGGTTAGTAAAATTATCAAATTATATCAAATTATTAATTATTAGTGCCAGTCAAAACATTTTTCCAAATCTAACTTTATGTGAATGTAAAATTATTAACTAATAATTGTATTAATGGTTAGTAAAATTATCGAAATATATCAAATTATTAATTGTTAGCACTAGTCAAAGCATTTTTCCAAATCTAACATTATGTGAATGTAAAATTATTAAGCGATAATTGTATTAATGGTTAGTAAAACCTTAAGGTTTTTAAGTTAAGGGTTTAGGGTTTTTTAAGTTAAGGTTTTAGGGTTTTTAAGTTAAGGGTTAGGGTTATTAAGTTAAGGTTTAGGGTTTTTAATTTAAGGGTTAGGGTTTTTAATTTAAGGTTTAGGGTTTTTAATTTAATGTTTAGGATTTTTAATTTAATGGTTAGGTTTAGGGTTTTTAAGTTAAAGGTTTAGAGTATAATTTTATTAAGGGTTTGGGTTTTTAAGTTTAGGGTTTATGGTTTTTAAGTTAAATTTTAGGGTTTGTAATTTAAGGGTTAGAGTTTTTAAGTTAAGGGTTAAGGTTTTTAAGTTAAGGGCTTAGTGTTTTTAAGTTAAGGTTTAGGGTTATTAAGTTAAGGTTTAGGGTTTTTAATTTAAGTGGTAGGGTTTTAAAGTTAAGGGTTAGGGTTTTTAATTTAAAGTTTAGGGTTTTTAATTAAGGGTTAGGGTTTTTAAGTTAAGGGTTAGTGATTTTAATTTAAGGGTTAGGGTTTTAAATTAAGGGTTAGGGTTTTAAGTTATGGGTTAGGGTTTTTAAGTTAAGGGTTTAGGGTTTTAAGTTAAGGTTTAAGGTTATTAAGTTAAGGTTTAAGGTTTTTAATTTAAGGGTTAGGATTTTTAAGTTAAGAGTTAGGGTTTTTAAGTTTAGGGTTTGGTGTTATTAAGTTAAGGTTTAGGGTTATTAAGGTAAGGTTTAGGGTTTTTAATTTAAGGGTTAAGGTTTTTAAGTTAAGGGTGAGGATTTTTAATTTAATGGTTAGAGTTTTTAATTAAGGGTTAGGATTTTTAAGTTAAGGGTTAGGGTTAGGGTTTTTTGTTAAGGGTTTAAATTATATATTTAATTATAATTTATAAATTTATAAATTTTTAATAAGTCAAGGGTTTAGGGTTTTTAATTTATGGGTCAGGGTTTTTAAGTTAAGGGTTAGGGTTTTTAAGTTAAGAGTTTAGGGATTTTAAGTTAAGGTTTAAGGTTTATAATTTAAGGGGTAGGGTTTTAATTTAAGGGTTAGGGTTTTTAAGTTAAGGGTTTAAGGTTTTTAAGTTAAGGTTGAGAGTTATTAAGTTAAGGTTTAAGGTTTTTCATTTAAGGGTTAGGATTTTTAAGTTAAGGGTTAGGGTTTTAAGGTAAGGGTTTAGGGTTTTAAGTTAAGGTTTAGGGTTATTAAGTTAAGGTTTAGGGTTTTTAATTTAAGGGTTAAGGTTTTTAAGTTAAGGGTTAGGGTTTTTAAGTTAAGGTTTAGAGTTTTAAATTTAAGGGTTAGGGTTTTTAATTAAGGGTTAGGATTTTGAAGTTAAGGGTTACGGTTTGGGTTTTTTGTTAAGGGTTTAAGGTTTGTCAATTAAATTATATATTTAATTATAATTTATAAATTTTTAATAAGTTAAGGGTTTAGGGTTTTTAAGTAATAACTCAAAAAAATTTCTATTTTATTACATCAAAAAATATCAAAATATTCAAAATATTTGTACAAATAAATTTAAATACAAAATCCAAGCCATACAAGTCGATCATGCTCTAATGGCAATAGTTGAATGTAATTGTAAAAAATTATATTTGTGAAATTATTAATTGATAAATTGTATTAATGGTTAGTGAAATTATCAAATTATATCAAATTATTAATTGTTAGTGCCAGTCAAAACATTTTTCCAAATCTAACATTATGTGAATGTAAAATTATTAACTAATAATTGTATTAATGGTTAGTAAAATTATCGAATTATATCAAATTATTAATTGTTAGCACTAGTCAAAACATTTTTCCAAATCTAACATTATGTGAATGTAAAATTATTAGCGATAAGTGTATTAATGGTTAGTAAAAACCTTAAGGTTTTTAAGTTAAGGGTTTAGGGTTTTTATGTTAAGGTTTTAGGTTTTTACGTTAAGTGTTAGGGTTATTAAGTTAAGGTTTAGGGTTTTTAATTTAAGGGTTAGGGTTTTTAATTTAAAGTTTAGGGTTTTAATTTAATGTTTAGGATTTTTAATTTAATGGTTAGGTTTAGGGTTTTAAGTTAAAGGTTTAGGGTATAATTTTATTAAGGGTTTGGGTTTTTAATTTAAGGGTTAGTGTTTTTAAGTTTAGGGTTTAAGTTTTTAAGTTAAATTTTAGGGTTTGTAATTTAAAGGTTAGAGTTTTTAAGTTAAGGGTTAAGGTTTTTAAGTTAAGGGCTTAGTGTTTTTAAATTAAGATTTAGGGTTATTAAGTTAAGGTTTAGGGTTTTTAATTTAAGTGGTAGAGTTTTAAATTAAGGGTTAGGGTTTTTAATTTAAAGTTTAGGGTTTCTAATTAAGGGTTAAGGTTTTTAAGTTAAGGGTTAGTGATTTTAATTTAAGAGTTACGGTTTTTAATTAAGGGTTAGGGTTTTAGTTAAGGCTTTAGGGTTTTAAGTTAAGGTTTAGGGTTATTAAGTTAAGGTTTAAGGTTTTTAATTTAAGGGTTAGGATTTTTAAGTTAAGAGTTAGGGTTTTTAAGTTAAAGGTTTAGTGTTATTAAGTTAAGGTTTAGGGTTATTAAGCTAAGGTTTAGGGCTTTTAATTTAAGGGTTAATGTTTTTAAGTTAAGGGTTAGGGTTTTTAAGTTAAGGGTTAGGGTTTTAAATTTAAGGGTTAGCATTTTTATGCTAAGCGTTAGCGATTTTAATTTATGGGTTAGGGTTTTTAATTAAAGTTTAAGGTTTTAAGTTATGGGTTAGGGTTTTTATGTTAAGGTTTAGGGTTATTAAGTTAAGGTTTAAGGTTTTTAATTTAAGGGTTAGGATTTTTAAGTTAAGAGTTAGGATTTTTAAGTTTAGGGTTTAGTGTTATTAAGTTAAGGTTTAGGGTTATTAAGTTAAAGGTTAGGGTTTTAAATTTAAGGGTTAGAGTTTTTAATTAAGGGTTAGGATTTTTAAGTTAAGGGTTAGGGTTTTTTGTTAAGGGTTTAAGGCTTGTCAATTAAATTATATATTTAACTATAAATTATAAATTTATAAATTTTTAATAAGTCAAGGGTTTAGGGTTTTTAATTTATGGGTTAGGGTTTTTAAGTTAAGGGTTGGGGTTTTTAAGTTAAGGGTTTAGGGTTTTTAAGTTAAGGTTTAAGGTTTTTAATTTAAGGGTTAGGGTTTTAATTTAAGGGTTAAGGTTTTTAAGGTAAGGGTTTAGGGTTTTAAGTTAAGGTTTAGAGTTATTAAGTTAAGGTTTAAGGTTTTAATTTAAGGGTTAGGGTTTTTAAGTTAATGGTTAGGGTTTTAAATTTAAGGGTGAGGGTTTTTAATTAAGGGGTATTGTTTTAAGTTAAGGGTTACGATTTTTTAGTTAAGGTTTACGGTTTTTAATTTAAGGTTTAGGGTTTTTAAGCTAAGGGTTTAGGGTTTTAAGTTAAGGTTTAGGGTTATTATGTTAAGGTTTAGGGTTTTTAATTTAAGGGTTAGGATTATGAAGTTAAGGGTAGGGTTTTTAAGGCAAGGGTTTAGGGTTATTAAGTTAAGGTTTAGGGTTAGTAAGTTAAGGTTTAGGGTTTTTAAGTTAAGGGTTAGAGTTTTAAATTTAAGGGTTAGGATTTTTAATTAAGGGTTAGGATTTTGAAGTTAAGGGTTAGGGTTAGGGTTTTTTTGTTAAGGGTTTAAGGTTTGTCAATTAAATTATATATTTAATTATAATTTATAGATTTATAATAGTTAATGGTTTAGGGTTTTTAAGTAATAACTCACAAAATTTTCTATTTTATTACATCAAAAAATATCAAAATATTCAAAATATTTGTACAAATAAATTTAAATACAAAAATCCAAGCCATACAAGTCGATCATGCCCTAATCGCAATAGTTGAATGTAATTGTAAAAAATTATATTTGTGAAATTATTAATTGATAAATTGTATTAATGGTTAGTAAAATTATCAAATTATATCAAATTATTAATTGTTAGTGCCGGTCAAAACATTTTTCCAAATCTAACTTTATGTGAATGTAAAATTATTAAGTAATAATTGTATTAATGGTTAGTAAAATTATCGAGTTATATCAAATTATTAATTGTTAGTACTAGTCAAAACATTTTTCAAATCTAACATTATGTGAATGTAAAATTATTAAGCGATAATTGTGTTAATGGTTAGTAAAAACCTTAAGGTTTTTAAGTTAAGGGTTTAGGGTTTTAAGTTAAGGTTTTAGGGTTTTAAGTTAAGGGTTAGGGTTATTAAGTTAAGGTTTAGGGTTTTTAATTTAAGGGTTAGGGTTTTAATTTAAGGTTTAGGGTTTTAATTTAATGTTTAGCATTTTTAATTTAATGGTTAGGTTTAGGGTTTTTAAGTTAAAGGTTTAGGGTATAATTTTATTAAGGGTTTGGGTTTTTTAATTTAAGGGTTAGTGTTTTTAAGTTTAGGGTTTAGTGTTTAAGTTAAATTTTAGTGTTTATAATTTAAGGGTTAGAGTTTTTAAGTTTAGGGTTAAGGTTTTTAAGTTAAGGGCTTAGTGTTTTTAAGTTAAGATTTAGGGTTATTAAGTTAAGGTTTAGGGTTTTTAATTTAAGTGGTAGGGTTTTAAATTAAGGGTTAGGGTTTTTAATTTAAAGTTTAGGGTTTCTAATTAAGGGTTAGGGTTTTTAAGTTAAGGGTTAGTGATTTTAATTTAAGAGTTAGGGTTTTTAATTAAGGGTTAGGGTTTTTAAGTTAAGGGTTTAGAGTTTTAAGTTAAGGGTTAGGGTGTTTAAGTTAAGGTTTAAGGTTTTTAATTTAAGGGTTAGGATTTTTAAGTTAAGAGTTAGGGTTTTTAAGTTAAGGGTTTAGGGTTATTAAGTTAAGGTTTAGGGTTATTAAGTTAAGGTTTAGGGTTTTTAATTTAAGGGTTAAGGTTTTTAAGTTAAGGGTTAGGGTTTTTATGTTAAGGGTTAGGGTTTTAAATTTAAGGGATTAGCATTTTTATGCTAAGGGTTAGTGATTTTAATTTATGGGTTAGGGTTTTTAATTAAGGTTTAGGGTTTTTAAGTTATGGGTTATTGTTTTTATGTTAAGGTTTAGGGTTATTAAGTTAAGGTTTAAGGTTTTTAATTTAAGGGTTAGGATTTTTAAGTTAAGAGTTAGGATTTTTAAGTTTAGGGTTTAGTGTTATTAAGTTAAGGTTTAGGGTTATTAAGTTAAGGGTTAAGGTTTTAAATTTAAGGGTTAGAGTTTTTAATTAAGGGTTAGGATTTTTAAGTTAAGGGTTAGGGTTAGGGTTTTTTGTTAAGGGTTTAAGGCTTGTCAATTAAATTATATATTTAACTATAAATTATAAATTTATAAATTTTTAATAAGTCAAGGGTTTAGGGTTTTTAATTTATGGGTTAGGGTTTTTAAGTTAAGGGTTGGAGTTTTTAAGTTAAGGGTTTAGGGTTTTTAAGTTAAGGTTTAAGGTTTTTAATTTAAGGGTTAGGGTTTTAATTTAAGGGTTAAGGTTTTTAAGTTAAGGGTTTAGGGGTTTTAAGTTAAGGTTTAGAGTTATTAAGTTATGGTTTAAGGTTTTAATTTAAGGGTTAGGGTTTTTAAGTTAATGGTTAGGGTTTTAAATTTAAGGGTGAGGGTTTTTAATTAAGGGGTATTGTTTTTAAGTTAAGGGTGACGATTTTTTAGTTAAGGTTTACGGTTTTTAATTTAAGGTTTAGGGTTTTTAAGCTAAGGGTTTAGGGTTTTAAGTTAAGGTTTAGGGTTATTAAGTTAAGATTTAGGGTTTTTAATTTAAGGGTTAGGATTATTAAGTTAAGGGTAGGGTTTTTAAGGCAAGGGTTTAGGGTTTTTAAGTTAAGGTTTAGGGTTATTAAGTTAAGGTTTAGGGTTTTTAATTTAAGGGTTAAGGTTTTTAAGTTAAGGGTTAGGGTTTTTAAGTTAAGGTTTAGAGTTTTAAATTTAAGGGTTAGGGTTTTTAATTAAGGGTTAGGATTTTGAAGTTAAGGGTCAGGGTTAGGGTTTTTTTATTAAGGGTTTAAGGTTTGTCAATTAAATTATATATTTAATTATAATTTATAAATTTTTAATAAGTTAATGGTTTAGGGTTTTTAAGTAATAACTCAAAAAAATTTCTATTTTATTACATCAAAAAATATCAAAATATTCAAAATATTTGTACAAATAAATTTAAATACAAAAATCCAAGCCATACAAGTCGATCATGCCTTAATCGCAACAGATGAATGTAATTGTATAAAATTATATTTGTAAAATTATTAATTGATAAATTGTATTAATGGTTTGTAAAATTATCAAATTATATCAAATTATTAATTGTTAGTGCCGATCAAAATATTTTTCCAAATCTAACTTTATGTGAATGTAAAATTATTAAGTAATAATTGTATTAATGGTTAGTAAAATTATCGAATTATATCAAATTATTAATTGTTAGTACTAGTCAAAACATTTTTCAAATCTAACATTATGTGAATGTAAAATTATTAACTGATAATTGTGTTAATGGTTAGTAAAAACCTTAAGGTTTTTAAGTTAAGGGTTTAGGGTTTTAAGTTAAGGTTTTAGGGTTTTTAAGTAAGGGGTTAGGGTTATTAAGTTAAGGTTTAGGGTTTTTAATTTAAGGGTTAGGGTTTTTAATTTAAGGTTTAGGGTTTTTAATTTAATGTTTAGGATTTTTAATTTAATGGTTAGGTTTAGGGTTTTTAAGTTAAAGGTTTAGGGTATAATTTTATTAAGGGTTTGGGTTTTTTAATTTAAGGGTTAGTGTTTTTAAGTTTAGGGTTTAGTGTTTAAGTTAAATTTTAGTGTTTATAATTTAAGGGTTAGAGTTTTTAAGTTTAGGGTTAAGGTTTTTAAGTTAAGGGCTTAGTGTTTTTAAGTTAAGATTTAGGGTTATTAAGTTAAGGTTTAGGGTTTTTAATTTAAGTGGTAGGGTTTTAAATTAAGGGTTAGGGTTTTTAATTTAAAGTTTAGGGTTTCTAATTAAGGGTTAGGGTTTTTAAGTTAAGGTTTAGGGTTTTTTAGGTAAGGGTTTAGGGTTTTTAAGTTAAGGTTTAGGGTTATTAAGTTAAGGTTTAGGGCTTTTAAGTTAAGGGTTAGGGTTTTTAAGTTAAGGTTTAGAGTTTTAAATTTAAGGGTTAGGGTTTTTAATTAAGGGTTAGGATTTTGAAGTTAAGGGTTAGGGTTAGGGTTTTTTTGTTAAGGGTTTAAGGTTTGTCAATTAAATTATATATTTAATTATAATTTATAAATTTTTAATAAGTTAAGGGTTTAGGGTTTTAAATAATAACTCACAAAATTTCTATTTTATTACATCAAAAATATCAAAATATTCAAAATATTTGTACAAATAAATTTAAATACAAAA